>NW_011942226.1:1188704-1539522 GCF_000187425.2 Metarhizium robertsii ARSEF 23
CAGCCCGCGCCTCGTGTCGCAGTCGGAGCTGGACCAGCGCCGCCTCGGGCCCCGCGCCGCCCTGCTCGACGCCCTCGTCAAGCCCGTCGAAATCACCTTCAAGGACCCGGCCGTGCTCTTCGTCCAGGTCTACACCGCCATCATCTACGGCATCTACTACTCCTTCTTCGAGGCCTTCCCCCTCGTCTACCCCGTCCACTACCACATGAACCTCGGCCAGACGGGGCTCGTCTTCCTCTGCATCCTCGTCGCCTGCCTCCTCGGCGCCGCCGTCTACTGCGCCTACCTCTACCTGTACGTCGACCCGCGCATCCGCCGCTTCGGCCTGCCCGTCCAGGAGAGCCGCCTCGCGCCCGCGCTGCCCGCCTCCTTTGGCCCGACCGTCGGCCTGTTCATCTTTGCCTGGACCGCCCGCGAGTCGGTCCACTGGATCGCCCCGACCGCCGGCATCACCATCTACGCCGCCACCTGCTTCGTCGTCATGCAGTGCATCTTCGTCTACGTCCCGCTGAGCTACCCGCAGTACGCTGCCAGCCTGTTCGCCGCAAACGACTTCTTCCGGAGCGCCATGGCCTGCGGGAGCGTGCTCTTCGCCCACCCGCTCTTCGGGAACCTCGGTGTCGCCAGGGGTGTTTCGCTGCTCGGCGGCCTGAGCGTCATTGGCATCGTCGGCATCTGGCTGCTGTACTTTTACGGTGCGCGTCTGCGCGCCCTGAGTAAATTTGCCACTTCGGAGCAGTGATGCTGTGTACCATTGCCTTGCTTTGCATGGCGCGGCGTTGAGAGCGTTGAGCAGACCTCGAGGTCGGCATATATATAATAATAGACAATAGACATTGAATAGAATTGATTGCTTTGGTATCAAACCTTGTCAGCCTTCCACGTGTGTGCCCGTGTACATGAAACACAACCAACTATCCCGAGACATTACCTATTAAATCAAGTGTGGCCAAATGTCAAGATTCTCTCACTTCGGATGTCCTGTCGTAAAAAAAATCAGCATAACCGCCGTACCGTTATAAATCTAGGTCAAAGAATATGACTATAGCGTCACCATAACCACGACGCGCCCCCGCCCCGAGGGGATAATACCATGACGGGTATAAGCTAAGAGTACATTCGAAAATCAATCCCTACTAATATGCAGAAGCCTTCACCGGCCTCGAATTCCAGCATGTACAGGAACTAATCAATCAATCAACCAACCAGCCACGCACCAACCTAGTGCCCCTGGTTGTGCCCCTGGTTCCAACCTTCCCCCATCCCCCAGTTATACCCATGCCTCTGACTTTGTCCAAATCCATTGCCCTGACTCTCACCTTGCCAATTCTGTGCATGCTGGCCATGCTGGCCATGCTGCCCCTGCCGATGGTCCTGCCTATCGCCCGGCGTGCCCTGTCCAGGCCGCAGCCCAGCATATGCTGCCAACGACCCGTGCATTCCTGAAGACGTCATTGGCGAATGAAACGACTGCGACTGATAACCGTGGTTGCTTGTACCTGCACTCGACCCGCTCTTCTGGTACGAGTAAGGCTTATAGCCAATTTTGTTGGAAGAGTCCACCCCATCATTACTCCCGTATCGTGCCGTTGGCAATCCGCCTATTGACGACCGGCTCTGCACATTGTTATACCGGATATTCGAGTGCGTGTCTGCTGCTGCTGCTGCTGCTGCGGGTGGTGGTGGTGGTCGTGCTTGGAACGCACTTGATCTCGAATGCGCCATCATGCCAGACGATCTATGGCTCTGCTGCGACGCGGAGCGCGAGTGATACGGGGGTAGAAACGGAGACTTCGGCTGCGGCGGTGTCGGACGATGTATCCTCATGCTGGAGTTGGGTGCGTATGACTGATTGTGAGTGGCAGCATGTGTCAAAAGAGCGGCGTCTTCCATGTTGATGTGAGCAGTTGCTGGCGCGAGGTCGGGACTCTGTGACACTGGATGGCCGTGTTGTAGTAATGGTGATGCTTCACTGACTGTAGGTATAAACATATCATTGCCGTGCTGCTGGGCCCAACTTGATTTCTGGGTATTGGTATTTGTTCGAGTATTATTTGAAGCTTGTCTTCTATGATTCGAGGTACGAATATTCGGTTCAACGGGCTGTCGTTCTTCAAGCTCACGTTGTGGTTCCGTTTCAGGAGCAGGTTCTGGGGGAGGATATGATGGGTAATATGCGCTGTTTTCCGACAGGGTCATGCCATTATTTAGTTGAGACCTTGGTGCGTCATCCAAAGGGTCCGGTTGCGGAAGTGCCAGTCCTGATGCCGACTGGAAGTAAGGAGCTTGTGTTGGCTGTTGATGGAAACTGTGGGCGAGATCATGCGCGGAATCACGAACCAAGTCCGGCCCAGGGATTTGGGGGTAGGAGTATGGCGCACCCGGGTCCGAACTAAAGTCGTTGTCATCCTGGGGCGCTTCTTGTTGCCCTGCGTTAGCATTTGCCTCTGTCATGGAGGTATCATTGGCGTTTGCCTCAGTCATGACAGTCTCATCAGCCTCCCCTTCAACATTGTCATCGTCAGCCTCAGCATCGGCATCAGCATCATCGGTCGCGAGTGCATCAGACTTTTGCTTTGGCTTTCGTGAAGGCTGCGGCGGATAATGGCATTCAGCTTGGCTGTCTTGGCACTCTGAGCAGGTCGGTCTCTCCCTCGGACACTACATCACATTGGTGTTAGCATCCTGTATCATACAAAACATGGGCAAAAATGAGGGATGAAGAAAGGAAACAAACCCTGACTCTGCGCTTCTTGCATGTAAAACAAGAGAGCCGCGACTTTCCAAGTGGTCTCGAACTTCGCTTCCGTTTGCCCTTTGGAGTCGAGTCTTCCAGGACGAGTTCTGTTGTTGTCGTCCTCGCACCAGAGGCTGCTCCCTCACCTGACGGAGAGACGTCGGACTGAGGTACTGGAGCTGAGCTTTCCTTATTACTGGGATGGATGATCTGCAGTCGCTGCGCTCCATATGTAACCAACATGTTAAGGGATTCCTTCTGAAGCTCTGGTGCCTGGTTTGCAAAGATGTTGAACTGGTCGGTAGAGAGCGAGTCAGGACTCACGCCAGCCTCGGTCAACAGCTTACTCGCGACGTCTTTCCGACGCGCTGCCTCCTCTGGAGTTACGTTAAGAGATAACGGCTTGATAGCAGAACCAGCGCTCGGGTTCGTTCCCCATCCCACGGCAGAACCATGTCCATCGTCATCGTTATTCATCGCAGCAACAGCTTCACCAAGTCGCGACATGTCAGCATGATCCAAAGCCTGGGCGGCTTGTTCCACCAACGACAGGTGCGCTTGCTGCGTCTCCCCGGCTGCTTTTTTATTCCTCCTCCTTCTTTGCCCTTTAGACTCGCCATCTTGCCCCCTTTGATGCTCCGTGTTCTTCTTTCTTCTGACTTTGGCGGCTTCTTCCTGTGCCAATTTGGCAGCCTTGGCTAACGTCTTTTTATCTGGCTTCTGCGGCCCAATCATGGGCGGGGGTTTAAATAACTCTGTGAGGTCGGCGACAGATTTGTGCATGATTGTATGGTTGTACTTGACGGATATTGTACGGGCTTTTCTTGAAAAGGTAATGAGTAGTCGTCCTCTACAGTCAAATGCCGGTCGACCTAGTAAATCAAGTTAGAAAGTAACACCCTGCGCACAAGCAACAAGCACTGTGACCTACTCATTAAGACCGGATCGGGTTCCTTCTTGGTGTACTCCCCGACAATAGCCTTCGTCTTCCCCTCGTTCTGCGCTTTCCAATGCTGAACCGACTGCTCACATATAAAGGTGAAATCCCACCCGTGGGCTGCAGATTCGAAGCTATGCAACGCCCACACACTCTTGTCTTCAACACCAGCAGCCGTGGCAATCTGTTCCGCCACAGCCTTCTGAACCACAGGCGCCTGGCTGGGCTGGTCCCTCAGCACATCCATGGCCGTATACACATGCGTCTGGCCCTCGTGCCTCCGATCAGTATCCTCTGCTCCGCCCGAAAGCAACGGGTCAACGTTATTCATATTATCTTTGTCTCCCTGTGTCAAATCCACAGCAAACTCTGCCGTGCCGGCAACATCGACCGTCGTGCTGACATGTTCGGCTCGGGTAGCTGTCGTTTTTTCTTCAATCAGAGCGCGAAGGCGACCCTGGAGGTGGTCAAGCGATGCACACGCGCCGTCGTTTGGCGCAACCTCATTGTCGGTTCCAAAATTGAAGCTGGCGAGGAAATCAGCCATTGCGTGGGTGGCGCGACAGGAATATGTTCGGCCGGAACCTAGGTGGCCACGGATTCGCGACGACGCTGCCGTCGCAATGGCTGCTCCAGTGGACGCGCGTTGCCTCTCCTCACAGAAAACGCGAAGTGGTGATGTCAGGCGTGTTTGCGATGGCAAGACCAACCAACCACGGTGGTTTGGAAGGTATTGACGTTGGTATCCACGGTCAGCTGACCATTGTGGGGGCCGCGCTCTGCTTGTCAGTCGCACTTCAAAGTGACGATTCAGATCCAGCACGCGCGCAATGTGGCCATGGCAGTTGAGCCTCCGGGAACTAATTATTGGGAGTAAAATATCTGCGCCAGTAAAATGCTCGTGTTATGTTTTGTAACACACAGAATCTTGTCGTTTTTTTTTATTCTTCCTAAAGGCTGGCATAGCATAGACATCCGACTCGCGACTTATTATTGTCACTTGGCAGTCAAACACTGCTCACAAGTTTTTATGCAGTGTCCAAGAGCTCAGGTCACCAATGAAAGCAGTCGAAAACTGTCAAAGGCACAATTCAAACTCTGTTCAGAATATTAGTGCGCTTATACACTGCTGCACAGTCCCAAGTACAGTTCTACGCGTTATCGTCTATCCATTGCTCTATTCTCTCCGCCAGTTCTGCCTTCTTCCCTGCCGTGCTGAGCCCCTTGGAGCCGGCTACATCTCTCAGCTGAGAAAGCGTCATTTTCATGATTGCTCCGCTTGTAATGGCTTCTTTGAGCTCCGCCACCGACATGGAAGACGGATTCAGCTGCCCTGACGACGCGCCGCGCCTTTGCTTTACTGGACGATCGGATGCTTCATCATCGGCTTCCCGTTTCAGCGATTTGGACGTCCTAGCCGTTCCCGCATCTTCTTCAAGTTTTTCCGACCACTCTTCCAAGTAACCACCCGCCCGCTTGCTGATGGCCTTGTACTTCGGCTTGGTGGCGTCCTCGGCCGTCTCCGGCACTTCCTCTTCCAGAGCAAGAGCTTTGAGAATCTTGTAGTGCCATTGCAGCGCTGGGTTGGGGTACTTGAGCGGATTATACATTGCCTTTGGCAGCTGTAGCTGCTGCACAATCGTTCTCATTTGCGTCTTCAGCTCATCAGAGCTTTGCGTCACTCCATCTGGAGGCTTGATCTCTCTCAAGTCATCGGCAAAAGGCAGTGGGTATATCCAAAGTCCCGCTGGCAAATATGGCGTTCCAGATTTTTCATCAGACGGTTCCCTGGACGGCACGATGGCAGCTAGAATTGGTTGGGCATTGCTCCGTACGATACACCACGCAATGCCTATTTTGTTGTCTTTGATCAACTTTTGCCATAATGCTGTGAATACACGAGTGGAACCAACAAAATCCTCTTCACTGGGGAAGATGAATGTCGACTTCTTGACGCTAGCCCACATTGGTAACAACTTGCGGGGTTTGAAGCCAATGATGCGAATAACAGGCGGTCCGAAATCCCTGAGAGACTTTTGCTCGTCAGGGGTAAAGCAGACGTATTCGCCACCAAACTTGTACGCCTTCTTCATCTCCCCTTTCTCAACCGTTCTGATGCTGTCCTCGGCCAGTCTTGTAGTTTCACCAGCGGCAATCTGAGGCTTTTCTCCATCCAACCAAATGTAACATGTCCTGGCTGGTGTTTGTCGATGGAGAACATTATATCCTTTAACTGAGATTCGCAAACCAGGCGCAATCTCAAATGGCAAGTTTGAAAACATGGCTCGTTTCGGCGTCTGTTTCGAGTTTATGTTTGAGGTCAAAGAGCTTAGAAGGGATAACCCGTCGCCCGACTTGGAAATCGCCACCGCAGTGCTGTTGGCTTCCGCAATTGGATCACGGTACACGATATCCTGTCTGCATTAGTCACAACTACCAGAGCATGATAGTCAAACGAGGTGGATAACTTACATCGTAGAACTTCGACAAGTCAAACTTGGAATCACCTCTGGTGATTGGGAATAAATCAATTGTGACGCCCAAGTCATAAAGATCTTTAGCTCGAACCGCAGCTGCTGACATAGCAGCCTTGTCGGAAGGGTGAGGATTGTCATTGTCAGTAATGATGAATAGGCGTCGGCTTCCAAAATTTGCGGCCTTTGTCGTAAAGATTTGGTTTGCGCAGAAGAGCACGTTCGACATGATGGCACGGTCACTTGATGGCGTCAACACTTCGTCGTCGTCTTCACCATCCTCAACAAGATTCTTAAGCACCTTGACATCATCCGCAGCGGGAATGTCAAGGTCCGTGAAAAGATAGCAGTTAGGATATCCCAGGCCATTGCGGCCGTCTTCGTCATTATAAAATTTAGTCTTTTTAGTTCCAAATAGTAGAATGCCCATCATATCCTTAGGGTTTGATATGATGCGTTGCTCCATCAAATGGTACGCGCATTTTAGGGCTGCCTCGAGAGCACTGTCTTGGTCCGCCTTCTTTGAATCAGATGGCGGTGGCGGCTTAAGCATAGAGTCGCTAACTTCAATAGCCATTATGATGGCATCTTTCTGTGCCTTGTATGTCTAGGTGATTGTCAGGGCCATGTCATGAACGACTAGTGAATGAATGATGTATTGGCGCATATTACCGTCTCGTCAATCTCTTGATCCCCATCATCTTCGTCCTCCCTCTTCCAATCCTGGCCGTTTTCCGCCATTATTAAGTCAATTTTGTTTAATCCGAGTAGAAACAATTCGGACACAGCATGCTGAACGCGTTGAAAACTGTGAATGACGGTTGTGGGCCTCCGCCGTCGCAGCTCCAGGCAAACGCGCCCTAACGGTCGGGCGCATCGCGCAGTTGCGCAGGTTGTCGCGGTATCACGTGATCCATTACCTTTTATTGCCTTTGATGCCATTGGACAGATCTGAAGGTTGTTAAAAGAAACTCGCTCACATATGATTATTTTCAGCAATTATTATGTACCTCCATAACTGTTCCGGCTTGTCTTGGCGCCAGAATTACTTGCATCATAAATATGGTCCGTTCCCGATCCCGAGTGCAGAACTACACTCGGAGCATCGGCTTTTTGGAACTTGCACCGCTCATCCTCTTCACAACGGCTGATTTTTTGTTCTCAGCCATTGGAATTCAAGTTTATTGATCATGTCATCACGGATCTGTACACAACAGCTCCTAAGGGGATTATCGGGAAATTCATCTTCCCGACTTGTCCTGCCCCAAGTTGCAACGCAAACTCGGCAATTTGCGACGCCTGTTCCGCCTGTCACCCAGGATGCAACGGGCTCGAAAGGTCCAACCGCAATGGTGTTCCTCAACATGGGAGGGCCATCGAAGACCGACGAAGTTGGCGATTTCCTGAGTCGCCTGTTCGTATGTATACTTTCAATGGCGTACCGTCACTAGTAGTCCAATGCCCTGCTAACAATTTGCGATTCTCAGTCCGACGGCGATTTGATTCCGCTGGGTCGACTGCAAGGTTACTTGGGCCCCCTCCTCTCGAAGCGACGAACACCCATGATTCAGAAACAGTACGCCGCCATTGGCGGCGGCTCACCAATTCGAAAATGGTCCGAATACCAGAGCGCCGAAATGTGCAAGATATTGGACAAGACATCTCCAGAAACTGCACCCCACAAGCCCTATGTGGCTTTCAGATACGCTGATCCTCTAACTGAGGAAATGTACCAACAACTTCTTGCAGATGGCTTCGGTAATGGCAAGGGTGGCCGAGCTGTTGCTTTTACTCAATACCCCCAATACTCGTGCTCCACCACTGGTTCCAGTCTGAACGAGCTGTGGAAGTGGAGGCAACGACTGGAAGGAAAGAGGGTGGATGAAAGCGGAGAGGGCACCATTACTTGGAGCGTCATCGACAGATGGCCAGCTCACTCTGGGCTTGTCGAGGCTTTTGCGCAGAACATTGAAGCCAAGTTGGCCGAATATCCCGAGAGCCGCCGAAAGGATGTTGTCCTCTTGTTTTCCGCCCACAGTCTTCCCATGTCTGTTGTCAACAGAGGTGACCCTTATCCTGGCGAGGTTGCCGCCACCGTTTACGCCGTCATGGAACGACTTAGGTTCTCCAACCCGTACCGCCTATGCTGGCAATCTCAGGTTGGTCCATCTGCATGGCTCGGCCCTCAGACGGCCACCACGGTGGAACAGTATGTTGCCAAGGGTCAAAAGGACTTGGTTTTAATACCCATCGCTTTCACGTCCGACCATATCGAGACGTTGTACGAGTTGGACCATGAAGTCATAGGCGAGAGTGGTCACACGGACACGATTAAGCGAGCGGACAGTCTTAATGGTAGCCCGGTCTTTATTGAGGCTCTTGCAGATATTGCCAAGGCACATTTGAGGAGTGGCGAAGCTTGTTCCAAGCAAATGAATCTTCGATGCCCCAGCTGCAAGAGCGAGAGGTGTACAGAAACCAAGAAGTTCTTTGCCAGGCAGCAGGCGAATCTGTAGGAGCTATGGCTGAAAACTTGTAGTGGCAATAGGTGTTGAGAATACTCTGTATGTATAATAGAATATGGAATGTGCATTGAGGCGCTATTCCGTTAAACCCAATGTCGTGGGGGCTCTCTCGTCAATATATTTAGCATAACTCTTAGTCGCACGCAAAGAACAGACCGCCATGTGTTGTACTCGACGGGGGAGTTTGAATTTGCTGTTCAACGTCTCCAACCCTCCACTTACCCTGTATCCCCAGACGATTGGACCCTTCAGAAACAAATCATGGCCGCCAATGCACTGTAGCATCACTTGTACGCTCAATCTTCACGTATTCTATTTCTATTTCGTTCTATTTTTTTTTTTATTTTTTTTTTGGGGGGGGGGGTTTCTTGTCTGAAATTTTTCATGTGTACTTCCTCTCTGTGCCTCCGCCTTTGTGAGTGAGTTGTCGTGTCCTGCATGTCACAACATCCATGGAGTAGCTATCTCCATTGGTTGCACGGTTGCTCTTGGCTGCCGTGGCCAATCCGACCCACCATGGAGACAGCCCAATGGGCCGTTCCGCAGTTATGCCCGTAATAGCAACACCTGCAATAATACGAGCAAGGCAAAACGAACAAAACTGCGGAGCTGCCATGGCCCAGGACCGGCCTAAGGATATGCAGCGTGACAGCGAACATCCATGATATTCAGTATGGAGGCTGCGAACACGAACAGGAGCTCAGTCCATGCATGGGCTGGTACTGCAGCCAGCGGTTACGATATCGGGGGACACCAGACGCAGAGAGCCGGATTCTTCCACCCCGATGAATCTTGGCTATTTCCAAAAGGGCATAGGGATAAGGGACCTGGCTGACCGACGCGACGTCCCTACAGGCAAGGACTAGTATTTGCAAAAGTACATATGTAGTACTACGATTGACTCCTCACTGTGCCACGTCAAGCCAGTCTTGGAGATGGTGCTGGGGTACGTCAGTCGTGACACACAGCTTGGCCGAGATATCAATGGATGGGACGAGGCTTCATCATCAGCAAAAGCCAAAGAGCCGGGACATGGAGCCGCAAAACGGAGCAGAACGGCGATGGGACAGCAGAAGTAGTCGCTTTTGACGATCTGCATAATGCGCCTGGGTACAAGGAGAACAAGGCACTGGTCTGGCCAAGGGTGTCAGAATTTCGCATGCAAGACGACTGGATAGGGAAACACTGAGACAGAGGGACATTGAATGACTAGAATGACTCGAGAGGAACAGAAAGCGCAAAACAAAAAGTCGTCCCATCAAATTGACAAGTGGACAGAAAATAACTCTACCTGCATTCCATCAGTCACGGTAGATGCTCCCTTTACATGTTACGAGTAGGTCTTGGCGAGTCGAGTAACATTTATGAAATGGAAATGTAGACGTTGGAGTGGGGATGGACAAGGTAAGAACATCAGACGGCTTCCAAGATATTAGTACTACTACAACCTTTGTTCTGCCTAGCTGTGTTGATCAGATCGCATTCGACTGTCTCAACATTGCCCCTTTCTCGTGCTCTCCAATCAATTGATGTCTGGTCAATTCCCTCTCTCCCAGTGTTGCCCTCTCAAACACGCCGACCCGTCGCTGTGATTTGCAATTTTGCAGCGACCCCGATGGCTTCCGCGGCTCAAGCTGCCACCCGATGAACCCCCCGTAGCCTTGTCGACCCCCTGAACTGCCCCCTGTGGCATGGGCTCCTCATCTCCCACCCCAAGCTACCCTCTGGGAGCCCCGTCCATCAAGGTCTCGGATTGGCAGGTTGAGAGACCCACCAGCCAATCACCGTGCCCATGAAGCTCCTTGCCGTTGAGTCTCCCAAGCATCGTGGCGTCCCTGGCCCAATCTAGGCCCAATTGGGCATAGTTGAGCACATACCCCTATGTTGGTCCCATCCAGAGGCCCCAGCACCTGCACCTCGCCAGCCCGCCGAATGCCCAGATGTCAACTGGCCCCAAGTCTGGTGGTTCACTACAACTGACTAGTACTAATTCTAATGGTGACTGGGAGGTTTTCGAGTGGTGGCAGGCGCTGGCATTCTCTACTGTTCGCGTGCTGAGGCCTGGGGTGCTGTGGCGCCGGCTGCGGCTTTCTTCTAGTGGCAGGTACAGAGTACATGGTACAGAGTACGAGCAGCAGCATGTACATGCACAGGGCAAGCAGTCGGTCGCGCCTGCGCACCAGAATTTCCTCGAGAGGTCCTCGGGCGCTCTCGCGCTCTCACCACATGCACGCCATGCACGCCGCCCCCCAATTTCCCCTTTGACCTTCATCTCCATCCTCGACCTTTCAAACTTGACTTCACTTCCGCCATTCTCTCCCCCATCATTGCTACTTCCTCAACGTCGACTTCTCTGTGCGCCGTCACGGGCCTCTCTGTCGACAATTTGTGGTCGATTTCTCTTTTATTTTTTTCTTCTCGAGCCCCGTCCTTTGACACGCGTGCTCCTGCTCGCCGGGTTCTCCTGTCTTAATCTCCCTTAGTAAGTTGCTCCGGCGTGCTACCTTCCGCGCAGAATCCTACTTTGTACTTGACTCATACCACTGCACGCATCGTGGGAATTCGTGACATTGTCATCTATGCCGAGCTGGGTCCGCCTGCCTCTCTTTGTTTGACGCAGGAAGTCCTAAGCTGTTGTTCTCCCAAGTGCAGTCGGCCACCCCCTCTCCCCTGACCCCATCCAAGCTCCTCCCTGACGTAGCTGACTTTTTCCCCCTTTGGCAGAATCTACCTTCTCCTCCATTCTTTTAGAGATCGAGCGACCGCTCCTTATACATCGATATGGGTAAGAACACACTTTCTTTTGCAAATGATTTAGCACGCGCAACCGGGTGCCTCCGTCTGTTGCAGAGGCAGGAGACAGGCAGATACCACCACGAGCTCAAACAACCAACCTCCCCCCAGCCGAGGCGGCTCCAACAAACGCTTCTCTTCGGAACCTGTTCATGGCGTCTTCTCTCGTCCTTCGTTCCGTTAAATCCTCAACGCAATAACTTCATGGACATTCGTTCTACGACATTTACACTTTCTTGGATTTCATTGTCGGGACCCAACGCGCCCCCCCTTTTTTGGACTTGACAGCATTTCCAGTGCACCACTACTTCTGTTACTTAAGTTGATAAAACACGAAGAGTCTTGTGATCAATAATGGCGACGGAGTCGGCAAAACAAGGCAAAACACATACCCGAAACTCACCGGAAGCCATGCAAGACCAGAATGGCGCTTCAGCAGAGCCAACCATTGCCTCTAAACGGACAAGCAGCATTGTGGTCATGCATGATACGACTACTGTGCTATCAATAACAACCTCAGCAACCCCGTCGGTCGCGGACACCGTTCGCCAATACCGGAGCATGCTTGACGTTGAGGAACCCCCGAAGCTGAACCCTCTGAATCCCATGTCCTTTGATGAGTTGTACACTCCCCCGAGCCAACAGCCCCCCAAATCCGTGTCAGAGAAGCCGCTATACAAATCGACGGCTAATGGTGCCTGCGGGACTTTGGCGAATACTGCTGACAGTCAGGTCAAAGATCTGAGCTGTTAGCCTCTCTGCCTCATTTGCCTCTTCTACCAAAGACTCTCAATGCATTCACATCTTTGTATCAGCGGTATGCTAATGATATTATCGTACAGCTTCTAACAGCTCCGATTCACCTACGGGATCTCCCGCGTCACCTCCTGCTGGCAAGCCTGAATCCGCGGCCTCTGCTCAAGATGCTCATCCTTCTGACCCCGCTCCTGCAGTTCCGTCTCAATCTGTTCCTTCTACCATTCAGGACGCCCGAAACATTGTCCGAAGGAAGCTCACTGGCTATGTCGGCTTTGCCAACCTGCCAAACCAGTGGCACCGCAAGAGTGTTCGCAAGGGTTTCAACTTTAATGTAATGGTTGTTGGTATGTGTGTATGATTCCCTAGGCTGACGGAGAGGAGCTAACCGCCTATATCAAAGGTGAATCCGGCCTTGGCAAGTCTACTCTCGTCAATACTCTCTTCAACACCTCTTTGTATCCCCCAAGAGAGCGCAAAGGTCCTAGCCTGGATATTATTCCCAAGACTGTCCAGATTCAGGCTATTAGTGCCGATATCGAGGAGGCGGGTGTCCGCCTTCGCTTGACTGTCGTCGACACCCCGGGATTCGGTGACTTCGTTAACAATGACGAGTCGTGGCGCCCTATTGTTGACGATATCGAGCGTCGATATGATGCTTACCTCGATGCTGAGAACAAGGTCAATCGCATGAACATCGTTGACAACCGTATCCATGCTTGTGTCTTCTTCATTCAGCCTACCGGCCACTCTTTGAAGCCCCTGGACATTGAGGTTATGCGACGCCTTCACACCAAGGTCAACTTGATCCCCGTCATTGCGAAGTCAGACACTCTCACCGATGAGGAGATTGTGAGCTTTAAGGCTAGAGTAAGTCACTTCACATAGGAACTCTGGATGCGCTGGAAATTGATCTGTTGTATTCACAATGTCGTAGATTTTGGCAGACATCAAGCACCATGGCATTCAAATCTTTGAGGGTCCTCGGTATGAGCTGGACGACGAGGAGACGATTGCCGAGAACAATGAGATCATGTCCAAGGTCCCCTTCGCTGTTGTTGGTGCTACCAACGAGATTAAGACAACTGATGGCCGGGCCGTTCGCGGACGCCAGTACCCATGGGGTATCATTGAAGTCGATAACGAGGAGCACTGCGATTTTGTCAAACTCCGCCAGATGCTCATCCGAACTCATATGGAAGAGCTCAAAGAGAACACTAACAACGCCCTGTATGAGAACTACCGTACCGACAAGCTCATTGCCATGGGTGTGTCACAAGACCCCAGTGTCTTCAAGGAAGTCAACCCTGCTGTTAAACAGGAAGAGGAGCGTGCTCTGCATGAGCAGAAGCTAGCCAAGATGGAGGCCGAGATGAAGATGGTCTTCCAACAGAAGGTGGCCGAGAAGGAGAGCAAACTGAAGCAGTCCGAGGAAGAGCTTTACGCCCGCCACAGAGAGATGAAGGAGCAACTTGAACGCCAACGAGCGGAGCTCGAAGATAAGAAGCAACGCATTGAGAGCGGGCGGCCGTTGGAGAAGGAGGGCAAGCGCAAGGGTTTCTCATTGCGTTAAAATTGAGAGATATCAATTCCGAGTCTTAAGCGACGCACAGTTTGCCATCTCTACGATCAACGTCTGAGTACTCATGACACGCCACACACAAGCCGCTAGACGCCTTTCCTTATCCTTTCGATTCTAGTTTCGCTGGCCTTCTATGGCCACATTTTTTTTGTCATTAATCAGAGTCTTCTCTTAATCACCCTGACCAAAAGTTGTCTCAACCGAGACAGACAACCGAAGTACCTCTTTTATGGAACCGTCGTCTCGTAGCGGCTAAGGGGCTGCGGGCTATGGAAATATTCAACAGTACGAAAGAAAAATAAAAAGTAGTTTTGGTGAGTGCGGCGATCACACCTCTAGAGTGGTGCCTGAACTGTTCTTCTCTGCGAAGCTGGGAACAGTCTAAGCATGGCTTGGAGGATGCTCTCATGTTTGTGTGTCTTTCAGAAGAGACTGAGAGGGTGCTCTCTTTTCTTGGAAGAACGAGAGCACAATTGCGCAATTTCTTTTGGCAACCTCATTCGCCATGGGAGGATGCCCCCTTTTTTAAAGTGCGGAAAAGAACCTTTGTCTTTTCGGCACGGACGTGTTTTGCACACTTATGGTTTCCTTTAATCTATATGCCCAGCAAGATTGGTCGGCAACACCTGCATCTTCGTCTTGTCGTCCTGACTGCCCCCGGATACCCTTTGTCGCATCTGTATGGAGCACTGGTTGCGGATTTGACTTGGACAGGAGCAGATGAATGATTTGGCCGGCGAGGGCTGAACAGCAACTGTTGTATTTTAGTGGTGTGATTGGGACAGGTTGTTTTATTTGACGTCTTGACACGGAATTGTCGTCCAGGCTCGTTTGTCTTTCTTAGCTAGCTTGATTTTATTGGCTTTTCTATGTATTTGCCGCGTTGTGTATATTGTGACAGTGATTGATTGAGAGCATGATAATCGTACTTTGTCTTGATACGAGTTGTTAACTGCTGATGCTGATTTGGGGTTCTGCAGACTAGTGCTTACTTCATACATTTTCAGCTCAAAATAGCTGTTGCACTGAGTGGCTGTGCACTTATTGGCTGGCAGTGCTAGAATTAATATCATTATATGCATGCTTCATGAAGGTAGGCTCCCTTTAGTTATATAATACAACGGTCGCAACGTGGTAATCGACCTTCCTCAGGCCTTCTCAGACCCGCTCCGCTCCGTTCCCCATCTGAAGTTTGGTAAAGCTATATTCTTATAATACTTGGTTTTCCCGATCTTGTGTTCATTTATTCCCTCAATGACTTTCTACCTTTTCCTAGCATTCTTGAACAAAAACGCGCCGACAACCCCGGCGGCAATGCTAACGCCGCTCAGGATAGCTACCCCCATGAGCCCCTCCTTGGCGACCTTGTTGTCAATCAGTTGGCGTAGATCGGAAGCCTGGAGGTTCGCGGGCTCCTTGTCGAGCAGGAGGTCGTTGTAGCGGCGGGCCTCGCCGTAGTTTCCGAGCTTGTAGTTTCCGAGGGCGAGGTAGTACAGGCATTCGCGGCGACGTTCGGGAGAGAGACGGAATATATCGCTGAGGAGGCGGACGCCGAGTTGTTGGTCGTTGCGATTGTTTGATTTGACGAGGCCCTATGGAAAGGTGATGAGCGATGTGTAAGCGGAAGCCAAGGCGAGTATACGGGAGAGAGTGAAAAGGGAGAAAGAGAGAACAGCGACATCGATGACGGGGAAAGAGGAGGATATGAGGTGGCATAAGACGTACCCATGCGTAGTTGAATTTTGTCTGGACGCCAACCATGTCACCCTCTTTTTCGTACTGGGCTCGTAGGACTTGCAGCTCCGAGGGGCTCAACGGCCTAGAAAGTGTTAGATATGGGATATTCATGCATGCATGTATTTGCGTGGATGGTGGTGACTGACGTCTCTGCGTCGAGAGCATCTGTGACGGATTGTGATGGTTAGCGTCTGCCTCGGCAATATGGGTGGTGGGATGGGGGAAACACATGTGGTTATTCTCACAAGGTAGCTGGTGAACCATTTTTTTTCGGCACTGCGACGATGGCCTGAATGAATGAATTAATTTGTGACTAGGTTGAGTAGGGAGATGTGTGGTGGGAGGTGCTTGAGCTGAGTATGCTGAGTTGGGAGTGACTGGTGGACTTGGAGTTTGGAGCTCAGGTGTGTGTGGCCTGTACTGGGTTGAACTCGGGTGTGGCGACAATGACGCTACTCCGTACATCTTGTGAGAAGTCCCGGACGCAGCATGTACTAGTACATATGTACAACGGTGAAATGTCGGGTGATGGGTGATAAGATAGTTGCCCCTGACGATGAGCTGTGCCCTCTGGTTGGCGGGATTGAAGCATGTCCAGTGACGATAAAGGTGGGTCACAACTCTGACTTGAACTGACATCCAACGTCTGCATCTACAACTAGACTGACGCGACGGCATTACAACGCTGCACAATTGACGGCATCGCAAACGAATGGAAGCAGGAGACGAAAAGCCCAACAGCCGACACATGATTACGATTTGAAGAAGATATCGCGAAAATGCTACTCTCAGAAGACCCCGCAACAGTAGGTCTGACGCACACCCGTTTTCTACTGTCAACCTACTAATTAATTACCCCGGCAGCTCATCAGCCACACAGTAAACAACTTTAACATTGACCCAGACAAACTCGCCATCTCCCGCATCAGCGAGTCACTTTCAACCCTCCAACAAGCCCGTGAACTGCGTATGCGCGATGCCGAATCATCTCTCAAAAAGCTGGCCCGCCAACTAAACACGCTCTCCTCGCAACACGCGGAGCTAACGTCCTCTCACTCCGCGACTGACCACGCGTCCAAAATTGCGACACTGGACACTCGCAAGTTCCGCACCGCAAAGGCAGCCAGCGATGCGGAGATGGAGGCCGAGCGGCTGGCACAGCAGGCGGCGGACCTGAGTGCGCGGCTGCAAGAGCTCGACCTGCAAGGGGTCGAGGGCGACGAGAATGCGCGGAGGAGAGACGCAGTGGACGACGAGGTCCTTTTGCGGTTAAAGGTGTACAGGAGTCTGGGGATCGATATCGAGCGGGACGAGAAGGATGGGGAGTGGACTAGGGCAGTGGTGAGGAACGATGGCAGAGGGGATGTCCACGTTGTTAATATGGACAAGAAGTTTTCCAGGTACTTCTACGCCAATTACTTCTGGCAGACGTTGTAGACAAGGGATGGAAGTTGGTGAGGATGATGGGTGGGCGTTGGACGGTTATACCCGGAGTTTTGGATGTAGCGATGATGGCATTTGGAATAGGATAGGCGGACGAGCAGGTTGGACTGGTGAGCTATACCTGCCCGTTTAGCACTGGCTTCTTTCGATATCAAACAGCCTTGATTACTTGTCTTGAAAGACAACACATTTCTTGTTGACTTTGCGGAGCTTGTTGAACTGCACAACCGGGGACATGAGACATTAACCACCGTATAGTCCGAGCTTTGTCGATCATCGAGTCCTGGCACTGAGTTTAACGGGCGTCAACTGGCTTTGACACACCCACGACAACAATCTTCGTCTACCATCTCCTCGTGCGTTGTTCAATGGGTCCCAACACCGCTCACTGACGAATGCTCAACGTATCGTCGAGCCGTCGCACCATTATACTGTCCCACGTCATATAGTTTCTTGTCGTCTCAGGCTCATACGGCGCGTGCTGCAACTCTGATCCGTGTATAATGGGCACGAAATGCGTCTCGGACACAAACCGCGCTTAGCTAAATGGCTTGTATCGACACGCAGCGCAGTTTCAAGTGCCGTACGGCACTGCTAATTGTCACGATAGGGAATTCTTATATCACACATTGAATATTTTACGAAAATACAGTCATGTTTCCAAGCTCACTTGATTGCGGCTTTGTGCCCTGAACTTGGACGCCGCAAATTCAGTGTCTTCCCACCAAAACACTTCTGGGTCCCGGAACGATACAAAGTTGTAGAGGCGAACTGCTGCAGCCTTTTAATTCTTTAACAAAGTCTTTTACTATGTAATAGGAAGGCCTTGTGGAGACCTGGAGGTTCTGTCCGCGGCTACGGCTCTTTGGATTGGCAACCGAAAAGCGGATATTTACAGCAGAGGCTTCTGTGTCTTTCCGAACAGAGAGTTTCCAGAGCATTAAGTCTTTCCAGGATTAAGCCGTCTGCTTTCTTAACATAGTAAAAAGCGGAGAAGTTATACTTCGTTGTGGATCGTGCATATTCATTTACTCTTTGCCTCTAGAAGACTCTGGTAGAAGGCCCGTCGCCTTGAATATGGTGTACACACGATATATGCATGTAATACCTTGGTATTCTATTCAAATATTCGCGCCTTGCATCAGATACGACCGTTTCAATATGCGATAGTTACCTACTCTCCTCCTCGTCCGGAAGTCTTTCTGCCCAAAGGTGGCTGGCTCAATGAACGCTCCCTGCCTTTACGCAGTACGATTTCACCGATTGCCGAGCGCAGACGTCTTCCGACAATGTTCTTGGTCCGTTTGGAGCAGAGGACTGGATCATGTACTACAAGGAAAGGGAAAGACTCTGCCGTCCGGCGCCGAGGGAATTTTGCGACGAGTATTATCTATGGGCAGGGGGGATGCCGAGTTGAATGGAAGTGGGAGTCTAACTCATTCCATGGCGAATATATGCACTGGCACTCGAGACTCGGCAGTTTCGTACGAGTACAGTTTAAACACCCATGAGGTTGATATGCACATGTACCCTGGGTTACCAATCTAGGTGAGACACTGACCTGTGATTGGTTCGACGAGGTTTTCTTGGACTACAAGAGGTGGTGTAACTATGCCACTCATATTACCCCGAATTAGCTGGGCAGCGGAATGAGGTGTGGTATCTGTTGAAATATTTGTCTTTCATTCGTCATGTAGTACTCTGTACAGCCCACCAGACCCTTCTTGCATCATGTGTTTCGTCAGTCGTTAGAGATTTTACAAAGCGGGCTAATAATGTCCTGTGTGCCTTTTTCCAGCCCGAAAAATCTGCCGCAGATATCCATTCCTACATGAAAACCGCCTTAGTACTACGCGAGCACACCCACACAACCTGACCTGACTGGAATGCGCCTCAAACAAGGCAAAAGATCACTTGCGCCTTCTTTATAATATTGACATCTTTTTAGAGGCCTTCGGAGACATGGTCAACGGAAAGTAACTGTCCGAGTTACCATTGCCAAGAGTTGTCAGATTTTGCACCCGTGAAGCCGAAGGAGTTCTAGCTCTCGAGCTGTTTGGCGAAGTGGCTGTTCGCATTACGGTTTTGGATTCTGGACTCCTCCGCCTGCTCTTCATCATCAAGACTCCGCCGTCTCCTGGTGTTGTGGCTCCACCTCCAGACGCAGATCGATAGTGATGCCGTGTAAATTGCCGATCTGGCAATTCCATTCGAGAGTTGATTGTCGTCCAAGCCTCATCGTCATCGCCGGACCGCCAGCCTCCAATCCCCTCAAAGTCTCGCTCTGGCCCTACGCTGGGCATCAACCCTAGCCCAAGCTCACTGACGGGCGTGGTAGAGCCACCCGTCGATGTCATGCTGAGACTGCTGCTGGGTCGACGGCGTCTTCGGAGGTGTAATGGTGCCGCCTGTTGGGTAGATGATGCTGCTGAGCTATCTCCGCTGCTGCTTCCGTACCAGGTGCTGAAAGATGGCGGCATTCGTGTATCGCGGCGTATATACCGTCGCCGAAGCTTGAAACTCGCCAGAGATTGTGGTATGAGTGAGAGGGCAACATCCAGATAGACTATGACAACGCGGAAGATGAGAACGCCGAATGCAAGAGTCGTGGTTATGCCAGCAAAGATGGCTAAAGGAACTGTGACAACAAACAGGAATGGAACAACGAATGCATAGACCGGGTTCAACAGCAACATGGTTCTACGGCTTGTCATGATGGGAAATTTGTTGATGCGCTATTTCACATTTGCGTACCATGACATGGCCAGACTAGATGTGTAATGTGCGAGAGAGAGAGAGAGAGAGAGAGAAGTGTTGTTCTGTTCTGAGACGCAACACAGCACGTGATTAAGCCAACAAAAATCGACGGCAGCGATAGAATATGAGGGGGTCGATGAGGAAGGAGCGACGTTGAAGTCACTGCCAATATGTGGTGGTCTAAAAGACTGTTGACAGGAAGGAGCGTATCAGCTGTTTTTAAATGCTGACAATAGTAAGTAGGCTCGTTTTCATTTCAAACCCCTCCCATCACCAAATGATGCAGTCAAGCGACATAACGATCGTTCGATACAAGCCGGAAAATAGAAGAAGAAAGAAGGAGAAACAAGACGAGAATGGATGATGGAAGGTATGGGTCGATCGATTGAAGCAGCCCATGGCCATGCCGTGGCCGTGGTGAGACTGAGGGGCCGAATCACATGTCGGCGGCGGCGAAACCAACCACCACCTCACTACGGAGTGAGTACCACAACAGAGACAGGTAGCAAGAGAGCTAACAGCAAGTCCAATTCCAAAGCGACAAGTCAGATCAGAGAAGCAGCATCCCAGAACCGACCCTAAAGCAAGCCTCCGCCAACTCGGCCAGCCAACTCATCACCACCTTTCCCCTCAAAGATTAGCAGATTGGCACCCTAGCAAGCAAAGGGGCTCCCGAATCTCTCCGCACCTTACCGCTTTCGACTCAAGATACAGAGCATATGAAGAATCTCAAAGACACGGAGTGTGGCTATAATGTGCCAGCCCGCCGTGTCTCTCCATTTCGACGCTCAACTTGACAGGTGGGCCACCCGGGTTTGAGTTTCCATGTCCCGAGATCTGCGACATTAGGCAAGGGGTCAACAACAGTTTGCATCAAGCCTCGTGTTCAACAGCTCTCCTATGCGCTCAGCTGTCTAGGCCCATTGGAATCGAATTTCCATTTGTGCAAGGCGCATTGCATTCGAAAATCTAGGCGCTTTTGCTTCGCGGACAGATAAACGCAGCTGAGACGATTTCATCATGTCCCTCATCGTCGGCCTATAGGACTTCTCCACGCACAGGGCTGGAGCCAAGACGCCCTTCTCTCTTGCGACTCCACCAGAGCCTCCCACCGTTCCGCAAAAACAACACAGTGGGAGCAAACGCAGTTATTATTTGACTAGAAAAGCGACCTGACTTTTGCACACCGTACTGTAATATTGTACTGTAGGAAGTACATCAGCGTACACTAGGCGATGCGCAACTGTATCCTGTCACTAACGGGTTGAGACTCACAGCAGCGACTTCTAAAACATTTCAAGACTCCGTGACAATAATGTGTCAACATCACCAAATTGATAAGAGTTCACCACAGAGCGAATCGAATCGTCCTCCATCTGCAAATAATGAAGTCTTTCCATGGCACTTGCCTGTTTTCGATGCCCATTGCCATCCCACCGACACAATGCGCTCGATAACCAGCCTCGAAACCATGCGCGCCTCCGCGCTTGTCATCATGGCAACTCGTTCGCAGGATCAAGATTTGGTTGCTGGCGTGGCGTCGATGCATGGCGTCAAAGGCCGGGCAAGTTTGCGGGGTCGTGGAGGCGGATGTCAAAATGATGGCCACGGCGATGCAGAAGCATTCTCTGTATCAGCAGGAGAAGAACCAAGGCCTGCAGTACAACGTAGCTGCCAAGTCATTCCCTCGTTTGGATGGCATCCATGGTTTTCTCATCAATTGTACGATGACGTTGCCGCTGAACCTACGTATAAACCGCCACCACAACCACCAGCGGCAGACGAGACAGATGAAACAGTGCTGTTAGCCACCAAGAAGGTGCATTATCAGGCGGTTCTCAAACCATCACCCCAAGATGATGGCTTTATTGCTTCTTTGCCTACGCCGATCCTACTTTCGTCATTCATCAGTTCAACTCGCACCCGACTCGAAGCTTATCCTCTGGCCCTCGTTGGCGAGATTGGCCTCGACAGGGCGTTTCGCTTGCCCCAGAAATGGGACTCTGCATTGGCCGAATCCAGAGATGGTGCCCTGACACCTGGCGGCCGAGAAGGGAGGCTATTAAGTCCTTACCGAGTACGCGCGCCGCACCAAGAAGCCATTTTTCGTGCCCAGCTCCGTCTTGCCGGCGAAACCGGCAGACCCGTTAGCATTCACGGAGTCCAAGCTCACGGCATTCTGTATGACATAGTATCCCATTGTTGGAAAGGACACGAGAAGCATATTCCCTCGCGACGTGAAAAACGCATGATCGCGCCAGGTGCAGAAGACGACTCAGACGAGGAGGATGCTGACACTGTTACTGGAAAGCCGTACCCGCCACGGATCTGCCTCCATTCCTACAGTGGCCCTGTGGAAGGTCTAAAACAGTGGTTTAATCCTACGAACCCAGCAACAATATACGTATCACTTTCTACGGCAGTGAATTTTGGGACGATATCAAGCCGCAACAAGTTTCCCGATATAGTTCGCGCCGTGCCTGACGACAGGATTCTAGTGGAAAGCGATTTAGATTCCGCGGGGGAGAAAATGGATGCTGCATTGGAGGACATGTATCGACGTGTTTGTGAGGTAAAAGGCTGGACATTGGAAGATGGTATATTAAGGGTCGCTAAGAATTTGGAAGCCTTCATATTTGGTAAGGAGCCATGACGGATATGCTACAAAGGAGATGGCGTGCATACACAACAGCGTAATCAGCGGGCGTTTGACGTGACATGCGTTCAGTAATTTAAAACAAGACCCAGAATCGACATGCCACGCGCATGTTCGAGACTTGTATTGTGGTTTGTTTAAAATTAAGCGTTTTACAATGATAGCCGTCCGTGATACCAGCTGCCCTAGAACAAAATCGTCCTACGGAGAATCAGGTACATATGTACCCAATAAACTATGCCAGAACACATTGTACAAGTTACAAGGTGTATGCATACCCATGCAACGAAAGCAATTCCCCAGTATCCAAACGCCTAGTCTCACTGCTCTTCCTTAAAAGAGTCGTAATACTAAAAATGCAAGAATTATTTATCATACCCCAGCCTATCATCCCCCGTGGACCCCCCGTAGCGAAACCCATCCACCACCGGCGTCGAATCATCCTCACTCTCGTACGGCGGTAAACTCTCGTCATCGGAAAACGCTTCATAACCCGCTGCAGAGCCCTGCACATCCGCATATCTTGTGACTTCTCGATTCCTGCCCTCCTCGACCGCCACAAGACTGTCCACGACACTCAGCGCCTCCCTGAACGATGCGAACTCCTCCTCTATGCTGGTCGATTCTTCGAAAACAGGTGAAGGAGGGGATACCGTCTTATGGCACCATCGCATGAATATGTTCCGAACATATTCCTTGATAGCGTGCTTGCGGGCTTTTCGCCGCGCACGACGCTCAGCCCACGACTCGCGTTTGGAGTGGCGCTGTGGACGTTCGGAAAAGAGGACTTTTTCGTTGTCAATGGCTACAGGGAGGCCGGCTGTGCGGCGGTGGAGGCGGAGTATGAAGAGCGTGGATAGGAGGCAGAGTGCTATTACCGATAGTGCGATAGCCATGGCGAGCTGGACGTGTCAGTTTCCGTCGATATGAATGGCGCGAAAGGGGGAGGAACCTACAGGTGGTTGGCGGCGAGGGTGTACGTATTCGATGGACGGGCCGTCTGTGTCGCTCACAACAAGAGGGAGCTGGTCGACCCAAGTCCACTTGACTATGTGGTCCTTTAGATCATGTGTTTCGGGACGGTTATCATCCAGTTCTTCCTTCTCGCCATACCAATACTCATAATCGTCTGCAGGAACCGGCAGCGAGCCATCTTCAGAATCAGTAATGAAATCCTTTAGATCTTCCACGTCCCCGCTGAATTGTTCAGACACATCTCTAAATTTACCACCTAGTGCCTTCAAAACACATTCCAAGCTGGTGCAATCTTGAATGTTTGTCGACGGGGAATGCTTCTTCTGGCCCAATTTTTGAGCGATTTTGCTTTCTTGCGCCAGGATTGCGTTTTCAAGTTGGCGCGCTTTAATGCGCAGAATATCCAGGTCATGTATTTGGTCTTGTAGTGTTGTTTCTGCGAGTCCCTTCTGCAAGTTGGTTTCCGGGGGTAATCTATGGACGCGGTTCACTACGGCTGCTCCATCCATGATCCAGATCTGTCGAGGAAGAATTTGTGTGAAAGACGCAGAGAAGTTGAAGGGCGCTATCTCCAAGTCGTCTAGCTGCGTCACCTGCATTTTTAAAAGCATCTTTGGAGACCTGGCGTCACAGCTAAAGGCCCAGCTGGCAGTGAAATTGCTGCCGTGGTGAGCGGCAAGAGTTCCCTGGCCGTTGCCGTTGCCATCTTGGATGAGTTCTTGGCCATTGACGGTGAGGTTTCCCGGTCCACAGGCTGCTTCGGACTCTCCAACGTCAAGACGCAGTGTCTGCACTTGTATTAGACAGGTGCGAATGGAGTAAAAGATTGATAAGAGCTTACGAGAGGTTCTGCTTCTCCCTTATTCTTAGGAATGTTTAGTGTCACAAAGGCCGTCGAGGCATCTACATCGGACAACACCCCATTAGCATGAACCTCGGGACGGCCTATCTAGGCTGAAGTTTTTTACTTGGTGCCGTCAACAGGCAGCCGTTTCCACATACCATTGTGAACTCGTTGCATCGACGTTGCCAAAGCAGGCACGACAACCAGTACAGTGGACAACGTCGCATATATCCAGCCGCTTCTCATGGCCCAAGTGATGCTTTACCTGACCTGCCAGTGAGATTGACCTAGTCGACAACTCCGGTGTCGACGGTTTTGCGTCCTTAGTGGCAATTGAAGCAAACTGCCAAGCTTTCGAAACTCTTCACAGTTGGACCTGTGGCTCGTCTTCTCTCCAGAACCCAACACTTGGAGGGAAAAGAGCAGAATGCCGGAGAGTCGGATGAAACGAGGTGTGGAAAAAAAGGTTGCCTAGCTGGTGTGGCAGGCCACGTTGTCCGTCACCCTACAATGTACATATGTAAGTCGGATGACGAGGGCGGTCCCAGACTGCATCTATGTATGTATGTACATGTACAATCTAGTACTCAATACATACATAGTACAAGAGCCTGAGGGGCAACCCAAAAAGAGTAGGCTCCGTAGCGCGCAGGGTTTCGGTTCCGTAAATAGTTGCAGGAGTCGTCGTGCGAACAAAGGCGGGACCTTTG
The DNA here is from genome assembly GCF_000187425.2 of Metarhizium robertsii ARSEF 23. Taxonomy (NCBI): domain Eukaryota; kingdom Fungi; phylum Ascomycota; class Sordariomycetes; order Hypocreales; family Clavicipitaceae; genus Metarhizium; species Metarhizium robertsii. Next base: position 1,213,631 of record NW_011942226.1, read on the forward strand.
CAATGGTAAGGTTGTTGATCAATCAAGGGCAACGCAAGTCGGCGAAACGAACAGCTCCTCAGCCGAAAATAACTTGACGGGTATCATTTGTCTCCACAGTCCGAGTCCAACACTAACCTCCCCTCTTGTCCATCGCCGCATTCTCCCCAGACAGACGGACATGGCTCATGCTAGTCGGCCTTGCCAAATCTGGCGGGAGCTTCTTTGTGTGGAGTAAACTGTCCTCGCGTCCCGTCTTCGCCTGGCCAATAGTTGTCGATGCGCTGACGAGTCCCTTGTCCAGCCACGTCTTCAGTTGCGTTTAGGTTTGCCCACGGGCATCCTTGCAATGCTTGTTTTCTTGCTCGTCCCCGTCTATATGTCCGAAGGCGACCAGCATCTAGCACCACGTTGGTTTTGGCTAGCTTGTCCCATGACACACCGTCCGTGTTCTCGATGGTTATTTTTCAACACCTGCCATAACTGTCAGTTTTTTCTCTAAGGATTAGCTTTCGTTTTCCATAGAAGAACATGGGTTATCTTGGCCCCACGCCCGGGCGTCATCCACATCTCGGTCGCCTTCCGAGCGAGTTTATGTACAATGTACATATGTGTGTATGTAGCATGTCCTCGAACCCTAATCTCACGTCCATGCGTTTTCCCGCAGGGCTGAAGGATATGTCTGTAACGACGTGTGTGGTTGAACAAGTATTTGCTTGCAAAGCTTGGTCATCAAGCTCTTGTTTCAAAGACTGTCGCAAACACATGTCGTTTGTGCCAGCTTGCATGTCTTCACAGCCGTCAGATAATATGCCCAAAAAAAATACGCCCCCAACACACGCCAGGTGTTGCCAGTACCATTCATTGTATGATAATCCCTACTATATCCAATAGTACATCTTCTTGGCTATTACCAAGTCTCAATCATACATATATTCGCGATAAATAAATCCAAAAAATTGTCAATACACGGCCAAATATGTCCAAGAAGACTATGCCGTGTCAGTGTCCTCCAGAAACTCGCTCAAGATCTGAACCCGCGTTCTCGCAACATCGTTATTCGAGCCAATGAGCTCCATAATTTGAATCATTCGCGCTGCATAGCCCTATTAGCCGTCTTTCACAATATCTAATGCAGCCTCGCTTGCGGTTCTCACTTACTGATATCAGTTCTGGCTCTCACAAATAAGGGGTCTCTGGCTAACATGTCTTTCCCCGCTGCATCTTTCGCTGTTTCTCGTAACACATTGGCAATGCAGAGTGCTTCTAAGAATGCTCGGTGATTAAAAACCCACCATACTCGGGCTTCTGATTCCAATAGACTAAACATCAAGAAGAAAGCACTAATAGCATCGTGAGCTGCTTCCAGAGTCCCTCGAACGTTGACTGGCACGTCTGGGCTTTCTGACGCATGCACCAGCATCAGGTTATGGAAGTAGTTGCTGGTCAAGAATAAGGTTTGTCGCACAATGCGCTTGTTGGTGCTTGCCACCGCAGTCAGACTATCCGTGTCCCAGGATCGAAAAATATCGGGGAATGACCGATACACTGCCCGAAAGTCCGCCACTAGTTTGGATTTATGCCGCACTGTTGTACAGATAGGCACATCCAATGACCGAGGGGAACAAATGGTTTCCTGGACCAGATTGGCCAGCATCCACGATCCCCTGATATAGGCCGTGTCCGTCGGATCGCTGCTCGCAATAGATGAACTGTCGTCCAGCAAATCGTCGACAGAAACATCTGTGTGGGTGGCTGAAGGCGGCAAGGATAAGAGGACAGTCAAGAATGTGTCCTGTAAAAGAACGGCCTGCCACACTTTTCGCCGCTGCTGTTTTTCGAAAGGATTGGCATTGGGTGTTACTGTACAGAGAATAACCCGCGTCAACCCCATTTTATTTCTCTCGGACAAGTGATGTCAAATTGGAGGGGAAATCTGGGGAAATGGCATTAAACGAGATCATCTTACCGATATTTGGATCACGATGCAAACCCATGGCGTATGCTTGTCTAATCAAGATGCCAGCAAAAGCCCAGCCATCAGATGCGTGATTATCATTGATGAGAAAGTAAGTTATAAGCACCATGGCCTGTATAGACCGTATTGATGCAGAACTTAGGTACGAAAACATGCGAAGAGCTTGGTTCGAGGCGGACGCGTAAAACTCGGCAGTCTGCTTGCGATCTTTGGGTGTCGTAGACGAGACGAACTGCGTACCGAGGGCCAGAATAACAAAGATCAAGGCAATGAAAGATGGATCCATTTTATTTCGCTCGTCGGTGTTCATGCGCCAGAAGTGCTCATAGTCGGCATAAAAAGTTTGACGGTGAATCATCGGGTACACGGGGTCCACACATTCGAAGTACCGAGCAACAAGACTGTCGGCTTGAGCTTTGTCGGGTAGAACAGAGATGACTTCTGGTAATCCTCCTTCACACGTCCAGTAGTTGGCAAATGGATGCTCAGACCCAATGCCAAAGACATTGCTGGCCTTGGTAACGGAATAAGGAACATGGGATAGTAAGCCTATGGAGAGAGCCGCTGCACCACGAGACGAACCTTCATGGTCGTTGATTGCGCCTCTGTCGGCAATATTAGGAATGGTAGCAGGCCCATCAGGGACATTTTTTTTCTTGGGCGGTCTTGTCATGCGGCGCCCATTGGCAGCCGATCTCGAGGTTTCCCTGCAGAAGATTAGTTTTCCTGTGTGAAAAAGGGGGCGGGCGTCTATAGCTCACTCCAATAGGTTTGCGACGTGTGCATATCGACATTCCGTCTGTCTCTTTATGCCTTGTGTTGTCATTAGCCATGGCTTTTGCAGAGTTTATCTTGCTTTCGGAATTGTCTAGACTTACATGCAAGACAATGAGGTCGTCCACGGTCACACTGTAGGAGAAGCATCAGCTACTTTGCCCCAAAAAACGGCCAAAACAGTGCAACGAAAACAACACTAGGCGCCAGAGGAGTTGAATTTTCAAGCCATGTTCCATCGAAATGAGCTGCCTGCCTTTGGAACAAGTTCCCATCCACTGATTGAATCGCGTCACACAGATAAATAGGCGAGGTTGAGGTCAAAGGGAATGTTGTGCAACGCTGCAGATGTGCTGTCTACCAGGTGACGAATCTCGCATGGCCCAGCGCAGAAGAGCGCATGGAAAAACAAATAAGAGGTTGAAGACTTATCAGGGGGCAGATTCTGGGTGATGAAGATGAAAATTCGGCTTGAATATCGAGCAAATGGACAAGACCACCAAACTCTCTCATATAATAAAGACTGTTTTGGGGAGGGGGTTTAACGAACCTTTGTCTTTCGCTCAACACACTCATGGCATGACAAGGTCGGCTTGTTGCGTTTCTGTTTCTTCTTGGGAGGCTCTTCACCATTGACGGGGGATCTCTCGTCGCTCAATTCCCGATAGTCGACACTCTCATCATGACCATGGCCGTTGCTTTGACTGTGACTGTGGCTATGGTGATGGCTCTGGCCGGGGCTCTGGCCGTGGGCGTGAGCATGAGCATGAGCATGAGCATGATGAGCATGGGCGTGAGTATGGGCGTGAGGTTGGCCGTGACTGTGGTTATGGCCATGAGGAGCAGGATGGCGAGGATACGTCAGAGTCTGGCCGTGGCCCAGTGAATTCGGGGAGGGCAAGCCGGTGGGAGAGTCAAGATGCGGTTTGAGGGCCAAGGGCGACGCTGCACCAACGTCCCTTCCATGGGCAATGGGAGGACGGTGCAACGAGTGTTGTTGCAGCCGCGAAATATCCATCTGTCGACTTACAACAGAGCTGCCGGTGATGTTGAACAAGGTTGCTATGCGGTGCGCGCTGAGAGCTTTGCTCGGGGTGCGATCCAACAAGGCCAAAGAGCCGGGAATAATGGTTCAACGGTCTGGGTCGCAGGGAATAACGGAACGACGAACGGGGGGCGGCAGCTTGGGAATGCAAAGGGAATTAATTGCCAGGCTGCTCAGCAAGCGGAAGCACCAAGACCCGGCTCGACCTTTGGACCTTTCGGAGGGAGGGGGCAGAATAATGAATCTAGAAGGGAATAAGACACTCTGAGTGTCGGCATGACCAGACTTTGGCAACAAAGTCGAGGCGCCTGCGCCATCCACGACTGGACTGAGAACTCAGGATGGACCGATGGACCACTTGAGCAGTTGAGCAGTTGAGCAATTGACCCATTCGACAGCATGGCTTGGCACGGAGCCAGAGCCCAGAGCCCAGAGGCATGGAGCACGGAGCACGGAGTACTTGTAGCATGTACTCGGTACCTGGTACTTGAGCAGTTCGCGCCAATGGGCCGGGACAGTGCAGGACCGCTCCTGCCTTGGGTCACACTGGTGACTTTTAGTTGTAGCACTGGATCTGCGCATGCACGGAATACGGAGTGCTTGGCTGGAGACGGGTACAGCGCTGTACTCCATACCTATGGAGTCGAGTCTGGTGTGGTGGAGGTGGAGGGGGACGGGCCTGCTGGTCTTCTGCCGACTTCTCGACGCCTGTTGGCTTGCTCCTTCCGTGTCTTGATTATGGGCAAAATTATGGAAGGTGTCAACCCCAATCCACCCCCCCGCACCTGCCACTGGCTGGGCCTGGAACGTCGGCAGAGATAGCCCAGCCAACCCTAGCTGGCTTCGGTAGGGCATAGGCAGAGAGGCGCACCAGCTGCCAGATACGCAAGCGAGTCACTCAGCACGTCTACGGCCATCAATCAATGCTTGATCTGGACCGCCGACGGCTTCAAGCTTCCGTCCGCCATCCAAAAACCACGTCCGTCCGGCAAGCACTCAATACACAAGACGCCGCCTACGGAGTACCACCTCTACGGGTTACTAGTGTTCCGGACTTCGGGCAGAATACCCTGTTGCCGTACGAGCGCTCTAAGGCTGGTAATTGCCATAATGCCGGAGATTTCCGCTGACCTTATTTTCTAGCGGCAACGGGGTTCAGCTTGGCGCCCATGATACGGAGTACCCCCGGCTGAGTCGATCGAGCTATTGTACAATAATGAGGCCTATATCATAAACGCTTCCCATTTGATGGTCCAATGCGAGGCCTGTGACGGCGCAGAGCACCCTGCCAAGCTTGACCGTTGGCCCCATTCATCTCTCGTTTTTTCAACACGCGATGGCCATCGTGACCCCGGTAAGGCCCATCATCAGCCGTGGTAAGGTTGACAAGGTAGTCAACCATGGTGTCAATCAGCCGAAAGGAACGAAATTAGTCCACCACCAACGTGCCATCTGGGCTTGCTATTTGCAGAGATGCCGTCATGCCTCTCCGCTGGCAAGGTGGCGCGCACCCGAGCAGGGCGCAGGGCACGTTTTTGTCGCATCCACAGGGCTATACCGGCCAAATTTATGTCGATGGCTTGTCCTCTCCCTGACGGTTGGCATGTGGCCATGTTGGTGGTGGCCCGTTGCACATCCTCATTTTACAATTTTTTTTTTCTGTTTTTATTCTTGCTTGTGTTCTTTCTCGCACTGTTACCGCCAGCTGTACTAAACATGTTTTTCAAAGTACAAAACCAAAATGAGGCGAGGCAGCAACCCGCCACGAACCAGTCTTGGCGCAAAGAAATACTCCTTGTCGACTGGCGGCTTCCTAGTGCCGAATCTTGAGTCGGTGCCCACGGGAAAGAGGCAAAGAAGGACAGTTGTCTTCTTGGCTGACGACCAATCTCATTCCAATATCGCCGTGGTATCCCCAGTCCGCCGCCTCGGTGAAACGCTAAATTCCACTTCTTCATGCCGGGAATCTGCTTACCCGATTCCACTTGAAATGTCACCATTGTAGGAGCGATAGCCGGTGGAAGCCCTAAGAACTTTAAAAATTTCTTGGCACAGGTTAGACGCCGCTTGTGACGCCGCCGCAATACCACATGGCAGTCTCCTTCAGGCCGCTCGGTATTGACCTCCGATCTGACTCAGACAAACCCGTATAGTGCTGTTGATGCAACTAAAACTATGGTCGTTTCTGTTTTTCTAGCCCCGTCGCTGTCCGGGTCGTTTAACCCTCCGCGCCATTTCCAAATTAAGACGAGAGCATGTTTGAAATCGTAGTCAATGGGGGCCGTTTTGTCTTGGCAATGGGCGGCCTCAAACTGCGGGGGAGAACGGCAGTCGCGTTTCGGAAAATCGTCCGATTTTATGCTTAATTGCCGTCAGCATATCATTACGATAAGTGTGTCTACTGGGATACTGGCTAATCGAATTGTCTTCTGCCTTGGCTCCCCCGTTTTTGACACATTCTGAACAAAGCAGCCGCCGACAGTCGCTCTGCGGGTCCAGGGTAGCACTGAACCAACAGGGTGGTCTGCGGGCGTAAGATGACGATGCTGATTTTCAGGCGAATCCTGCAGAAAACGAACTCGCAGCCCTCTACACGGCAAGAGACGACATGGCCAACTCCTACACCCCCGGAAGCGTTCTGTTGGCCGTGTGTGTAGTTGTGTGTTTGAGTAATCGACACAGAGTACGGCGTAGGACAACGCCGAATTCTGCAGGTACAATAAAATGAATGAATCATCAACTCACACCGGTGGGGTCACTTGGCCAAGCTGCCAGCCGCTTCCATCAACAGAATAAAATCGCCGACGCTGACAGTTGGATGGCGCCGCTCCAACCTCAACACCCATCCATGAGGCCGGCAGTAGGAAGATTACAACGCCTGGGTCAACAACTGCAGCGTACATGTAAGATGACTGGCAAAAACACGGTGCCGGCGGCTCCCTGGCGAGCTGCCTTCCTATCTCACATTGAACAGGTGCAACAGCCAACCTTTACACTGAGCTCCCTCCATCCAGCATCGCCGCCATCATCATCATCCTGCGCACCCCAGTTCGTTCCTAGGGCACGTACAGTCGTGTACAGAGGCATGTGGGCCTCGCTGACCCCAAATCCCAAGAACCCGGCTCAACTCAATCCTGCCTCGTACGAGACCGATCTCCCAACCATCACCACAGACGCCCGCATGGAAAAGGTTTCTGAAATATTCTCGGCACCAAATGACGGCGACTCCTCTGGCATTGGCGGCGCCGTCGAGGCCGTCTTCTGGTTTCCAGATTCCATGACTCAATGGCGTCTCAGAGGCCACGCTTGCCTGCTTGGCCCTGACATCGACTCGCTCGAAGCGTCGTCTACGAGAGAAGCTCTTGCACCGTATATGCGGAAAGTCGGAGATGCTGAGTGGAGTTGGAGCCGTGAACTCACTGCTCAGTTTGGAAACTTGAGCCCCTTTATGAGAGGCACGTTCCGAAACCCGCCTCCTGGTACCCCTATTACGCAGGTGCCTGGAGAGGGGCTCGGCCTGGGACAAGTCGTTGAGGATCTGGAGGATGAAGTTGCACGGAAGAACTTTAGAGTTTTGGTGATTATTCCTGAAGAGGTGGACAGGGTTGATCTGTCGAATCCGGAGAGGGGCCAGCGATGGAATTACATGTTGGAACTTCGTGGGCACGGGGCGGAGTGGAAGGAAACCGAGCTTTGGCCGTGACGGCTGTCGCTCTCGGATTGTAGCGTTTGTGAAATTATACTGCTCTTGATGAGAGGGATCTCATTGAGATGGGGTGAGGCGTTGGAAGAATACATCCCAAGTAGACATACATACATACATAGACATGGACTTTCTCTCTGGGCCACTTTACATTATCTCACCAAACACATTTTGCTTCCAACTGCGTACCGCAGATTGTAGTAAAAGTCCAGTCTCGACTTCACCCTCTCAAGAGTCAAGCCCGTCTTACAAGAGCACACGTGCAGCGATAATACCAGAGCCATCCATCCATCCAACTCGTACCTATGGAGCGCCCCCCATAATAATCTCCCAGCCCACAATCAAGCAATATCACCGCCAACCCTTGCATGCCGGATCCCTCTCGCCTGTCAATTATACATTTACGTCACTCATTATGAAGCCTTGGGAGGGATCGCAGTCCACTTCCCACCTACCCAACCACCCACTACCCACCCATATGATACGTCATGTCGCGGTGAAGTCCGCGCTTCGACCCCACAGATGAACCGCAATCTACAAAGCCTGATACCATTAAAAAACACGTTATTAAAAGCTAGCAAAATACCTGAAACCGGTGGCGAAGGAGCCGAAAAAAGGACCGGCCGTGATTGTCAGATCACCCGCGTGGGTCTCACTTGTCATCTCACACATGCGGTGAGACTGATGCAAGATGAGATTTGAATCCTTCGAGCCAATATACATCGCCAAGACTTTTCTTTGGGGGAACAGGTACTAGCACTGAACGTGAGCGACTGATTGGCGTGAAAAACACGCAGTATCATGTACGAAGCTGATAAGTCGGTACTCCGTAGTATCAACAATCCATGAGGTCATTCGGCGGTTGGCTATTATCGTGTAGGTTTGCGAAGGAGGAATCGGAGACTTAATGTAAGGGAAGGGGCTATAGTATCACGCTCCGGTGGATGCCACGGTTGATTGACGACTTTTTGTCATGTGAGATCCATGTGAGAAGTCATGCGTTCCCGTCAAGTCACTGAACACTGCAGTCTTCGCACGGGACGGTTCTTCAAAAAGCCAGCGATGTACTCCGTAATGACTGTGAAAAGTGTCATCCACCACCACCACCACCACCACCAACAATGACGAAAAAAGAAAAGGAGAAACAGAAAAGACGACCGTGAAACTTAAAAGATGCGACGGAAGTGTTGGTTGACAAGGCAAATAATTTACCAATATCTTGTCACGTCCCAACCATCCGTTGTAAGCGCACAAAAGCAAGGTAGCGTCTTGGACAATATTCTATACTACTCGCATGGGTCTGGCGTCTTCCATATGCCGGTAGAATTGTTCGAGAACGGTGAAAGTTGGACGAGAAGTCGCTGGCAGCTAGCTGCTTTGGCTGGATTTGCCATCATGGCAACGCCGCGAGCTTTCGTTTTAGCCCTCCCCTGATGGTGCATTACGATCGGCGGATGCAGTTGTTAGACAGGCCAATAAAACTCTCCATTGCAGGATAGACGTTATTAGCCACGCTGACGGTAAGCAGACGGGTTTTAACAAGATAAACCCGAAGCGCCCTGGGCAGCATGGGAAGGCGACTACTAATTGGACCCCAGGGCAATTACCGTCGGGCAAGCGCCGGCTTTATGAGATTTGCAGGAGACGGTGACGGTAAATGGCATGCATGTCTGACAAGCCCGCCACGGGCGACACGGGCTGACGGGCAAGATAGATGGTGGAAGATTAGCCCGCGGAGATCGCTCTCGGTCCCCGGTAGCACAGCTACAGTTTGACAGGCATGCCATGTGCTTTGAGGCTGAGATATTGCCATATGCCAGATGATCTATCACAAGGCGCTGGCCGAGAAGCGCGAACACTCTGCTTCGGGAATGAATGGCTTTTCCAACCGTGACTTTGAGAATTAATGATGGCTTGCCTACCTAGTAGGTAGCAGGGTGGCAGGCAATTTGCCTCTCGGGCTGAGATCGGCCGACTTGGCCTCGGTCAGCGATGGAAGTTGTAAATGCCGGTCAAAGCGTGGCTCATGTAACTACTACCGGCCGCAGAACCCAATGCCCTAAGCATGACCGAGAGAGTGTGGCTTATAGTTGCCGGCTGGCTTTTTGGTTGGTGTTGGTAGTGGTGGCGAGGTTAACTCGCTGAATATCAGGCTTCGTGTGGTGTCGGATCCGTGTTACTGCCCGGCGTACCGCAGTTTCTGTGACAAAGCTAGTGGTAACAGCAACATGTAAACCTCTAGTCAACTAGTCTGAAAGATTTCCAGTGGGATGAGACGTCCGCGAAGCGCATCGGAACTTTGGAACCTGGACCATGTAAGGCGTGGCGGTTGTCTGTGTACAAACGATTTCCTGGTAGTTCCGCAAGTCCAAGCGCCGGCGGCTGTTGCCTATTCTGGTAGCCGTTTCTATCAAAGGCAACGCACTGTTGATGCCATTTCGGAGACATCCCACCTGCTTGGTTGACTTTTGCGGCTGTACGATACTACGGTGGTAGGTATCTGATGTTGTCCACATCAAATTGCTTTGAGCCACTGCAACTCTGTCTGTTAGCCCTTTGCTGTAGCCTTTCGTGTCGTGGACTTGATACCAGAGCATACAGAAGTATGTGTGCAAACGGCCCCGATTGAAGGTAAGCAGCTCTAATGTAAGCGCATAAATATGCGGCCACCGGAGTATGGTATTGTGTGCTTGTGGGAGCGCCGCGCGGATTGAGCAGCCGTTGTGCCCCTGGTGTATCTAGTAGTAGCTTATCGTCGTAGCTGGTTGCGAAATACACTCTTCCGCAAAGATGCCAGCTGCAATCAACTTATCTCATTGTTGCTAAGCTTCTCAAATCAGCGCAGAGTGGGCCGTCACAGGGTGCAATGTGTATAAACGCGAGATTCCGGAGTTTTTCTCTCCATTCGTAGACCACTGCAACAAAGTCATGCATGCTGAACACTTTGCTATGTGATTTCGCTCCGGAAATTCGGCGGCAGCTCCAGAAACCAGGACCAGTGACCTTTCCCCCTGGCTGGTGAGACAATTGGTGGATTTGGGTTGTCATTCAAAGGAGTACTACTACGGAGTACGTGTCGGTGGACCACGTTTTTGTCATTTGCCCCAAACCCAACCCTAAGCTGGGGAGCTCTAGCGAATCAAGACCCAAGGGTATTTATTCCGTATGCGGGCTTGGCCTCGATTTCAACGGCCGACACATTGTTTCGTCCATGGAGAAGAGTGTGAGACTGACGAACGGGGTTGGGCGAATTGACCGCATTTTCTCGCAGCCGTCTGCTCTGGATGCCAAGTGTTTCGATATCCGGCCAGAGGACCTGTTTGCAAGAGTCCGTAGCGCCATTTACGAGAGGTTGAAACCACGGGCTACGCTCAGAATGACACCTTTGTTGAACAAGACCATGGTCATGGATGGAACGCCCGTCTAACATAGGAGTAGCGAGAAGGTGATGTGTTTCATGTTGTGGAGGTTGATGCTGTACGGCTTCATCCTTAGAGTGTAAAGGGAAGGTGCGACGTCTTCATCGTTATTAACCTTCTCAATGATTACCTAGGTATGCAGCCTGGGCTCAAATGACCAGGAGGGAAGGAGCAGGTCTTTACCAAACTTCCCAACTCCAATCCTGGACTGGGAGGTTCCGGACTACAGCTTTTTCTCATTTGGTTCGTTTGATGAACCATGTCAGTAAAACCCGCAACATACATCATCATGCAACTCCTCCGGAACTACTTTGCTTGCAAATGACCCCTGGTGTGTCTGCTGCATTTCAACAGTGCTTTCCTGTGGATAAGCGTTGCCGCGCTGCACGAGGGCCAGTTCTGTATTTGCGCAATAGCGGCCATTAAATGTTTGCTGCTGATGAGAAAGTCTGCTGAGGCCCTCGAGTCTGTTAAAGATCCTGGCACTTTTGGCCAATCAGTATCTGTTTCAGCGATGATGCTAAGGTTCACTTCCGATGCATATGTATGGCGTGTGATGGGGAGTATTGCTTCGTTACATGCACGTACGTACGTCAAGGTCTGGTTGAGAAATCCTGAATATCAGTACATGTGATTGAAATCTGCAGGCCTAATAAACCTTGTAGTTTTACGAACAATCACGCTTCGGCTGCCTTCATCAAATGTGACACACATCTGCGGTGAACAGGTCTTTCTATTCGGATACTGGATGTTCCGACGATCGGCTTTATCGCCACATTCGCTCACTAGAGCGCTTCACGACATAGATAAGCTTCACGCATTATGGCTGCTATTTATCTCGGCTCCAAAACCTGTTTTTTCCTATGCGAACCTCGGTTAAACAAATAGCCGCCTTTCTCAAAATGGAGAGAGAACACATTGTGGCCAAGCCGGAGAATTTCACCCGTCGTTGCTTCTCACGAGGCACAAGCTAAAAGCCTACGAGCCTGCGATCCCACCAGCACGAAACTTTGGGCTTGACCACCCAGGCGTTTGTGGCGGGAAATAACACGTTCAAAGGGCCAACCACCAAAGGCTTTGAATCTGGGGGAGACTAGCAAGGAGCCACCAACTACGCCAAGCTTGGCGTGCCACAGCCTAGAACTCCCCTCCGCTCATGCCAAAGGGCCTGTCTGTTTCACGTCACTGCAAGTCTGGCCCGTCACGGGAGGCTAGCTAGTCTTTCTATAGGTGCAGGGCGTGAGCGGGTCAATGGCTCAATTGCTAGACAAACCCGCAAAAGAAACCCCCAAACCCGACCCTCACAGCCTATTAGTTTGCCCTATCCTCTCTTCCCCACGCCGGTCCTTCCGACAGGTTGGCCTGTGCATTGCTTCACTTCGACTTGCTCTTGGTCGGTGATGATGCTTTCTGAGAAGCTCCAACTGAGCTGGTCGGAACCGGGACTTGTATTCAAGACGTCAACACATCTACCCTTTACTTGAAACACAAAATCATTTTCGGCGTGGCATCGGCCAAACACCTAGCTCCATCGCACCTATGTTGAACATATAGCCGTACATCATCCCCCTCTGCAGCGTGCCGCTACAAAAGCAGGCTGGACATGGCATTGGAGGCCGCATTGCCCCAAGCATCTTCGGCGTTCAACTCCGTCACTTGATATTTCCGACTTCTGCATAGGCGCGTTAGGCCCCAGACGCCTAACGCTGCCTCGACAACGATTTCTCCTACCACGTCCCCGTCCGAGGAAACGGACATTCGAAGAATGGCCATGGATGCTCTTAGGAATCTGGCCAACAATATCCCAGATTGGCAACGACGGCTGGATGACCTGAACGGTCAAATTGAACGTCGGCAGGCGGAGCTTGCCGCTATTGCTAGAACCAATGCGACTTCCACCGACTCATCCCGATCTCTCCGCAACAAGGGCTCTTCAGAATCCCTAAAGCCGAAAGATGATGGCCCAATGCATCCCGACCTCGACCTGGCTGTGGTTCCGAGCCAAGGCCACCGTAAACGAATCCCTCGAACACCGCCAACACCATCTGGAGAGGCCAAGGCCACGCCAGCATCACCGCCAAGCCCTGACAGTGAGAGCCGTGTAGCGCTGCATAGACAGGCTCGTGAAGCTGTTAATGCCCATACCCGAGCTTTGGCACGAACCAAAAAGAAGCAAAAGTCTTCGTCGGTCCTATCTGCGGATGGTGTCCCACCTACATATCGAACTCGCAGCATGATTATAGTGTATTATGATAGCTATGTCCAAGGGTTTTTTGACGAGTTAGTGAGGTTCATATCCTCAAGCCGGAATTTGATGCGCAAGGCAAAAATGGCAGCCAAGGTTGCGCAGATTAAGCGTATGGCCGAACTGGAAATTGCAAACGACGCAAAGCGCACTAGTGACGAAAGGTTCGCGGTCGATGCAATCCCGTCGCTCAGGTATATGAGCACTCGAAAAGTCAGCACCACATCTCAAGAACTCACGTCTGGGGAGCCAAGCCGTCCAGCAGGCCCTGAACAACCGGCCGACGTATATGACTCTCTGGACAAGAGCCTGGAGTTTGTGCAAAGCACGTGCGAACATGGAGCCCACCAGTTCCTCAGGGATGCCGACTGCTATGACGAGATTGGGAAGATTCAATCACGCTTGGTAGAGGTTTTGATAGCAGCAAAACAGGAGATTGACCGTGTGCAACGAGAGGACCCCGAACTTGCCAAAGAAACGGGCGAATTGGGTAAGGTACGCCTTCACCGGCCGATTAGCGTGAGGCGCGATATGACAGCTGAGTGCAAGGATGAAGTGAGTCATAACGACGCATGTCTAACTTGGGAGATGTCTCCCGAGAAAGATGCCACGTTACAATCAGAAATGGCACTTGAGGTGGACACTAATCTAGAAGAGGAGGATATGGACAACCTCCCCGTGCTGCAGTATCGATCGACCAGATTGATGCGAAGCCGTCCGGTCTGAGCGGAATGGGCAAGAAAGAAATGTACGGAGAGATAAATAGTCTATTGCTTGCCAATGACTTGAATTCTGATCAGGGACAGCTGGCCGTCACCGTGGCATCGATTTCTGTGGTGTCGACTCACGCCTGGCAATTGAGTAGCATGACACGGAGGATAGACGCCAGTCGACGTCATTCAACCTCCATCAACGAATATTATGACCCTTAGCATATTTGGAGTAGCATACTTGGTTCTGACATATGACTGAGCTCGGATGAGTGGCAACGAAATGTATATTGGAAGTGGCGTGAGTTTCTTTGTTGTTGTGCTTGTTTCTGGGAGATTTTTTTCTTGGCATTGCATGTGTAGTAGATACCCGAGCAAATGGAATATGGCGTCTTTGAAGGTTGCAGAAATATGGTGGCGTGCACAAGTGACCTTGAGAGAGACGGCTTGATGAGTTGCTGCAGTGCGGATATGGGACCTACAAGTATTGACTGACGTATGTATGTATGCGGTCGATGGGCCCCACATAATGGCGGCTGACCTCTCACGACTTTTGCCCACCACATCATGCAAGGCCGACATTTGGATTCCTCAATGATTCAATGACATACCCACACTAGTGACATTCTGTCCCTTTGCTGTTTGTGCACTCTGGTGACTTCTTGTTCTTGCCGGCGCCGGCGCATCTATCTAGCCATATGACTTTATTGCAATTCGGACCCTGCTTGCTCTCTGCCGAATAGCCTATACAACCAGCGATTCCAAGCGTGCGCAGCGCTCGCCGTGCAAGATGAGGACGAGTCCTCCCGCACATCGACGATAGCTTAGCCCACACGACTGTGCCAAGGGCACGATACCAATAGCGACGGGATAGGCAGCCAGGATGGGCCAAGGGTTCTCACTGGCAACGCCGTCGGCCGGCTCTGCCGGTATAGACATTGCGCAGTTGCAAGATGTGCAATACGAGCGCAGCATCGGCAACGCAAGGTTTATGAAGAGCATCCGCGGACGGCATGAGCATGGCGTCGTGTTGGTTAAGGTCTTGGTAAAGCCCTATGCTGGAGTCAATCTCGATCAATACAAGCAGAAGATAATTAGTGAGCCTTGCCCTTTTGCGTGACGTGGCCTATGCCAACATTGGTGTTAACAGATGGTAACAGAGGAGCGCAAGGCTTTGGCTCAAGTCCCCAACGCCCTCGGGTTCCAACGTATCATTGAAACCGACACGAACGGGTATTTGGTGCGACAGTTTCAATATAGCTCGCTTTATGATCGGTTAAGCACACGTCCATTTCTGGAAGATATTGAAAAGAAGTGGCTGGCATTCCAGCTGCTTTGTGCGCTGCGAGACTGCCATGCTCACGACGTCTATCACGGCGATATCAAAGCACAGAACGTACTAGTAACGTCTTGGAACTGGCTGTACCTGACGGACTTCTCGTCTGCGTACAAACCTGTGCTGTTACCCGACGACAATCCGGGCGACTTCTCTTACTTTTTTGATACCTCTGGCCGGCGAACATGTTATATTGCTCCCGAGCGATTCTACGCTACCGGTGATAGCCCTCCACCCAAGGCTAAGATGACATGGGCTATGGATATCTTCAGTGCTGGCTGCGTAATTGCTCAAATGTTTCTTGAGTCGGAAATATTCAGCCTTGCCCAGCTGTACAAGTATCGACGTGGTGAGTATGATCCCGTCATCACTCATTTGAGCGTCATCTCGGACAAGGATGTTCGGGACATGATTGCGCACATGATTCAGATCGACCCAGAGAAGCGCTACTCTGCAGAGCAGTATCTCGAATTTTGGAAGGGAAAGGTGTTCCCCAGCTATTTCTACAACTTTTTGCACCAGTATATGGAGCTCATCACCGACCCGTCATCTGGCAATAATCCCATGTCTGGGAGCCAGAGGAACATGGGCGAGTCCGACGACAGGATTGATCGCGTCTTCTACGATTTCGACAAGATTTCCTACTTTTTGGGGTATCAAATTGAGAAGAGGACACCCAAAGCTACTTTGTATAGATCTCGGTTGAGCCTGAGCCATTTCCCAGTCCGATTAAGCATCCCGAATCACGAGCATACAGTATCAGCCGACCTGGAGCCGCCAGAAGATGATGGGACATTGATATTCTTGACACTTATTGTATCTTCAATGAGAACCACGGCGCGAGCATCTTCTCGAGTTCGAGCTTGCGACATTCTTCTGGCATTTTCTGAACGACTGACTGACGAAGCAAAACTTGATAGAGTTCTGCCCTATCTCATGACCCTGCTTAAGAAGGAGGAAACAGATTCTGTCATTGTGGCGGCCATTCGAACAATCACCCAGCTGCTCCAGCTTGTACGTATGCCGACACCCATCAACTCCCATGTACTAGTCGAGTATGTACTTCCTCGCCTGGAGATTGCATTGGGATCACGGTCGCGTGTCGCTAGCTCTCTGGTAAGAGCCACGTATGCTTCCTGTATAGGAAGTCTGGCCTCTACAGCCCAACGTTTCCTCGAAATCGCGTCTAGCTTACGGGCGGACGGGTCCATGCCCATCACTGACCCCGAAGTGGAGCCAGGCGCAGAGGCAGAAGCTAATTTCGAAAGCGTGTTTGACAATGCTGGACGAGAGCTTTTTGAAATTTTGGAGAGCCATACCAAGCAGCTTGTAGAAGACCCCGATGTCCATGTTCGAAGAGCGTTTTTGGCATCTGTGGCTGAGCTGTGCATGTTCTTCCAAGAACACTCCAACGATATATTACTCACCCACCTCAACACTTATCTCAACGACCATGACTGGACACTCAAATGCTCATTTTTCGATACTATCGTCGGAATTGCTGCTTTCATTGGTAGCACAAGCCTGGAAGAATTCATGCTACCGCTTATGGTGCAGGCTTTGGCTGACACTGAAGAGTACGTGGTTCAGGCGGCCCTACATTCCCTTGCACAGCTCGCTGGCCTTGGCCTTCTGTCAAGGCCAAAAACTTGGGAACTCGTAGACCTTGTTGGACGGTTTACTATGCACCCTAACATTTGGATTCGAGAAGCCGCCGCCGAGTTTTTATCACAGTCTGCCAAATTTCTCAACGTGGCAGATGTGCGATGCATCCTCCTGCCACTTGTCGTGCCATATATGAAGATCGACACGATGGCTGATCTTGGTGAATTGAGCATATTAGATTCGCTCAAAAGACCCCTGACGAGGGCTGTGTTTGAACAAGCTATCACGTGGGCGTTACAGTCTGAACGAGGCGTTTTCTGGAAACCGCTGCAAAAGATACAATCGCGGGCGTTTGGATCGTCAAGTGCTAGGCCATTCAGCGATTTGAGCACAAATTCCATGACCAAGATTGTGCGTAACGACGAAGATGAGCAGTGGCTATCCAGATTGAGGAATTTGGGCCTCAAACCAGATGATGAACCGAAGTTATTGGCACTACGAGAATTTATCTGGCGACTGAGCAGAAGTAAATTACGCGATTCTGCAGGAGAACCAAGCCTACATACTGGACTTGTATCCCTCAAGGAATTAGGTATTACTCCTCAAACCGTCTTTTTCAACGACACGCCTCTTCGCGATTCGAGTATTACCCCCGACCTTGACACGCCCGCTGGGCCATATACTATTGCCGACGCACTGTTGGACGCGTCGATGACCATTGATGATACCCTAAGTAAGAGGAGAAAGGCTGTGCTGCATACCCGTGTGAACCGTGTGCAGAGCGTGGGTCCTCGTCCGTCGCCAAAGAGGCGTTTTCTGTCACCAGAGGGAAGCACTCGAGCTAGTTCACAACATTCTCGCCGGGAGTCGTCTGACGGCAGACCAGGTGGCGCCAGGGATGACGATGTCTTTATTAGGGATGGGCCGTACGCATCAAGAAGAGCAATGCGTCACCAGTCCAGTGCATTGAGCCTTCTGGATAGAAGGGATGGCAACAAGTCTGCTGCAGAAACTAGTACAAGCGACGCCAATGCCTTTGGCGAGGTAGAGGGGCCTTTTGCTCAGGGGAGTGCGTCAACCTCTCCTACACCAACTCGACAGCACGAAGGTGGAAAACTGGTTTTAAGCCAAGCCAGACATACCTACGAAGGGACAGATCCCAACATTCAACGAATGCTGGACCAGATGTATATCGACAACTTTCCCCGAGATGTCTTGGAGTTTGGGCCCATGGTCCAACCTATTTCGAGAACCAAGGCAAGGGCTGTCGGCATACAGCCCGGAGATGATTACTGGAAACCAGAGGGTCATCTAGTTGCCACGTTTGGGGAGCACAAGGGTCCAATTAATAGAATTGTTGCATCTCCCGACCACGTCTTCTTCATTACTGGAGGCAACGACGGCTGTGTTCGAGTGTGGGATGCAGCAAGACTGGAGAGGAATATTACACACCGATCTAGACAAACACATAAACACGCCGATGGTGCTCATGTGCTAGCAATGTGTTTTGTAGAAAACTCACATTGCTTCGTCAGCTGTGCCAGCGACGGCAGCATGCATGTCGTCAAGGTTGACACAATATCTGCAAGTGGCGTTATTCGATATGGCAAACTGCGAGTTGTACGAGAATACCAACTACCCGAGGGAGAATTTGCCGTCTGGTGCGAACACTTCAGACAGGAATCGAACTCTGTCTTGGTTCTCGCCACAAACCGGTCTCGGATTCTCGGAATCGATTTACGGACCATGTCGGTCTTGTATGTTCTAGAGAACCCCGTCCACCATGGGGCACCTACTTGTTTCTGCGTGGATCGAAAACGCAATTGGCTTTGTTTGGGTACGTCACATGGTGTTGTCGACCTTTGGGACTTGCGGTTCAAGATGAGGCTTCGTGGCTGGGGTGTACCGGGCAAAGGGTCGATATATAGAATTTGTATTCACCCTACCAAGGGCCGTGGCAAATGGGTATGCATCTCTGGGGGCACATCACAAGGAGAGATAACTGTATGGGATCTAGAAAAAACGCTCTGCAGGGAGATATACCGAACAAGCGGAAACAAGGATGGTCCCAAGGGCTACAGCGCTTGGGACGTTGACGAAGACAAGCCAGAAGGAATGCTGGACCGGTTTGCAACGAACCTGGAGAATAGCGAAGCAGCGAGTGCTGATCGGGGCGTACGAGCCATGATAGCCGGCACAGGAGCCGCCGAGGACTCTCGGGATATCCGCCATGCATTCCTGCTCACGGGTGGATCAGACAAAAAGCTTCGATTCTGGGACATCTCTCGCATCGAAAACTCATGCATATACAGCGGCCAACCATCCGATGAGCAACAACCTACGTTTATTGCAACACACCCAGCCACTGCTGTCACATTGAATATAGAAAAAGCACATAGACATGGGTCCTCGGGAAATACGACGGCTGCAGGAGAGAGGCCAAGGGGCAAGAGCTCGAGCAAAAGGCCAGCGAGGTCGACGGTAATATCTATGCAGCAGCAGCAGCTTTTGCAGTCTCATCTGGATGCCATTTTGGATGTAATGCTGTTGGAGTATCCTTACACGATGAGTGTGAGTGTGGATCGGTCGGGCGTGGTGTTTGTATTCCAATAGAGGTTCATGGGATTGATGGTAAAGATAGTTGACAATACAACCCAAAACCTATATAAATCTGGTACTGGGCACAATCCGGCAGAACGCTTCAATTAGTGCTGATGGCCACTCGTTATTAAGGGGTGAATTGTTTCGCTCATTAGTCAAGTGAAATGACAAGCATGATACGAGTATCGTGCAAGCGTGAAATCTAATAACACAGTATTAGGCTGTACCAGGCCAAGGACAGAGACCGTCCGTCTCAGCGTAATTGGTGCCACGCCGCGGCCCGCTAGCCAAGGCCATCTCACGCCCAGTCACGATGGTCACTCATTATACCGTAGAACCACCGTCCATCGGTTCGCCTGCATACCTCTTTAGCTGCCAATTGGCTCGTGGAGACTCGCCTACCTAAGAAAATTGTATGGCAGAGGAGGCCCCACGAGCCATTTGGTAGCTAAAGAGATGAGCGAGCCCAAAGCGGCAAGACATCATGTGGGGCAACCCAGCCAGCCTGAGAAACATAAATTTCCCCTCCGCCTCGTCAACCTCAGCCTTGGCAATGTTAAGACGAGCACAGCTCTTCATCCCTCGATAACGCGCCAAAAATCGCCAGTGGTCCCCCGAACAGCGAGACGCCCACGAGGTAAAATCGATTTTGCGCGATGCGGCTCACCAGCGAGCTCATCCACGATTCCCTGTCCTATCTCAACCCGCTCAAGGAGCGCGAACTAGACCTTCGAGGTGCGTTTATGAAAAGAGCAGATGCTACGTCCTTTTTTCTTTTACTGTGAAAAAAAGGAAAATCTTGATCATGAAGAGCTAGTTAATGCGAATGTCGTTGGTCTATAGGACATAGGATCCCTGCGATTGAGAACCTTGGTGTGGCGGGCGTAAGTACTCTTCATCTGTTGATTCTGCTGTGCACTGGCCGAGCTTTGCACCTCCTGGATGCAAAAGACCAATCGGTTACTAACAGGAGCAACAGCCACATGATTCCATCGACTTAACAGACAATGATATACAAATCCTAGGCAACTTCCCCCTGTCACCGCGCATAACGACCCTTCTCTTGGCGAGGAATCGCATCGCCAGCATCCAGGCTAGTCTACCGAATGCCGTGCCGAACCTGACAAATCTGGTGCTGGCGTCGAACAATTTTGCAGAATTGGCGGATTTGGATACGCTCAAGGGGTTCGAGAGGCTGACGCACTTGGTCTTGGCGGACAACCCGGTGACGAAGAAGGAGGTATGTTTCACAGCCGTCTTCCCCCGGCTGCGGTCGTGTTGGAGATGACTATGCTGACCTTTTGTTTAGCACTACCGTTACTGGATCCTCTGGAGATGTCCCACCGTCCGCTTTTTGGACTACGCTAAAGTAAAGGAAGCCGAGAGGGAGCGGGGACGGGAGTTGTTTGGGACTGAAGCAGAGCCCACGGCCTTGGCGTTGGAGGTGAGAGCTGGTAGTTGATTTGCTATGGCGTTGACTCTGCTAACGAGATGACCACAGATTCTGGGCAACAAGTCCACGATTTTTGACGTGGCGGCTAATGGCGCAGCGCAACCGTCCAGACTGTCGAGGATAAAACTCACAGACGACGAGAAGAAGCGGCTACAGGAAAAGATAAAAAAGGCTACGAGTTTGCAGGAAATCATTGCTTTGGAAAAGGAGTTGAACGAGGGGCGGTTGCCGGCTGGCATTCACGCCGATGCCATGGAGGAATAGGCGTTTCAGGTATATCGACAAGTCAGTTTCTTAAAATGGCATAATTATCGGTTTCATTATGGAGAAGAAACTTGTACTAGGTTGACGTCGGTTAATGGTTCCATCTGGACCTGCTATTCAGAGAAATACAACCCAATCCGAATACCCTGCATTCAATAGCACCCATGATCTGCGAACAGCATCCTCTTGGGCACGTTGGCATGACACAGGAACCCATTGCTCACCAACACCCGGACCGTTAACCCGTCATGCGTACATCCCCATCTCTCCCTGTAGCCTGTCTCATTTCCATCTCCAACTGCTCATTCGGATCGTCACCACTTTGTCTGTCGTCATTCCTCAGAGGGACTGTAAAAGCACCCCCCGACGAGACACTGCCGTTGACAATCGGATTCCCTCCTCCTCCGTTGGTTGTGGCGGAGACTTGCGGGGACGACTCTGGCCGTTCCTCGGGGATTTTGAGATCCCCCCTTAGGCGGGCCTGCGTTGCCAACGCGGTGGCCTTGACCTTTTTATAGGGGGCTGTTTTGGGGACCACGTCTTCCAGGAATTCAAGCCTGTCGTGGGTTGACACGGCGTTGGCTGTGGGGTGTCAGCCCTGGGGTAGGATTTGGGTGCTGGTGTGAAAACCTACCGACGTCCTTGTATTGGATGTTGCGGCGAGGCTTCCGCTCCAGTTTTGCCTGCGTGTTGGCTTCCTCTGCGAGGTGCTGAATGAACATTTCCTGGGTGACGCGTTAGTCGAGACGGGTCGGGCTGGAGGGCATGACTGAAGTACCGCTGCGAGAGTGATGACAAAGGCGGCATTGTTGGAACACATGGCTATGTCGGAGTCCTGGTTGATGATTTTCTTGACGCGCGATACTGGGGCATGTTAGTCGAGCGATTGGGGATGAGGACGGGGAACGGAGAACTTACATGGGAGTTGAGTTTGTCCCGTGGGCTCCTTGCGCGGAGGAATAGCACTGGTGTTGTACGGCATTGCCGGTGAGAGGCGATATGGTCTATCTGCAGTGGACGGATTAGTGTAATGTGCTGAGGGAAATGAAGACAATTTCGTGATGATGGGAAAGATGGGATGCGGGCATGCAGTTTTCACTCTTTTGGAGAAATGCCTTGATTTGGCTGTTCGAGGAAACGTTAGCCAAGCATGGGATGAAGATGGAAGGTGAAAGGCATACGGGCCAGAAGCAATCCCACTGGCTGGTAGTGAGTTACGGTGTTTCGGATAGGATTTTGTATACACGTGCTGAATATTTCACTTTTTGAATACGGTCTCGTGAGGGTGAATTGTACTTGACGTGACTTGAAATTGGAAGCGCGATGCGGCGTGGATACCATTGAATGCATGCACTTAAAGTCAAGCGCGACGAGGCAAGGCTCTCTGAGGGCCCTGGTGTGGCTTGAAAGCAGCACTGAGTTAAATGTTACTTGGAGCGCCACACTTGGCGAGGGCCGGTTCTGGGCGAGAGGACGCCGCAACAGTGCGCTGGAGCTTCTGAACAGCGATTCTGAGACGTCCATGTCGAAGCCGACCACCAACGGCATCTACGACATCACCGCCGACGCTCGAACCTTCAAGTTCTTGATTCCTCATCCCGCTGCCAACAAACACCCATACCGTAGGTGGCCGCCATGGTTTACGCCCCGGAATCATGAGCGCGCAGTCTTCATCCTACAGCCGGAACCCTGGCCCAGTGCGACGTTCCTCTATCGGCTCTCGTCTCTCCTTTGCCGTGTCGACAGCTGAACAAGGCGTTGCCAGCATCCCGCCACCAGCAGAGGGGCAGATTGAGGAGGAGATTGCGGAAATCAAGAGATATGAGGTATGCGACGCCATTGCAAGGCGGCCAAGCACACCATTTTACTGACCCGTGCCCAACAGGACTTTACAACAATAGGTACCCGAGACCGTTGTTGCAGCTTGCAGCGCATGTCGTGACTGACCTTTTGTGTGCAGACTGGGTCCAAGATGCCTCGCGCGAACAGGCACGGCGAAAAACGAGACAGAAGCGAGCAGCGGGCTTGTACGACCGTGGACAGCAGGGCTGGCGATATCGACTCTGGGCCTCCTATGACGCTGCGCAGGGCTGGATCGTCGTCACTATTATTGGCGCAGCCATTGGCTTGAATGCCGCGTTTTTGAACATTGCTACCGAGTGGCTGTCTGATATCAAGCTGGGGTACTGCACAACGGCCTTTTACCTGAATGAGAACTTCTGCTGCTGGGGGGAAGATAATGGTGAGTATATGGGAGTGCCTTGCCGTACACCTTGTTTGCTGACCCGAGTGCTAAGGATGTCCCAATTGGCATCGGTGGACGGGCTTTGGGCCGTTGAACTACTTTTTATATATCATATTTGGGGTACGTATTGGCCAGTCTTTTGTTGCGGATGGCAACTGACATTTGCTAGACTTGCTTTGCATTCGCAGCCGCTATTCTCGTCAAATCCTTCGCGCCATATGCCGCCGGGTCTGGAATTTCCGAAATCAAATGCATCATTGCGGGTTTCGTCATGAAGGGATTTCTGGGCCTCTGGACTCTGGTCATCAAATCTGTAGCTCTTCCGCTGACCATTGCGTCTGGTCTGTCTGTCGGCAAAGAAGGGCCCAGCGTTCACTATGCCGTCTGTACTGGCAACGTCATTTCACGATGTTTTGCTAAATATCGGCGCAATGCGTCCAAGACACGGGAGATTCTGAGTGCATGTGCCGCAGCCGGAGTCGCAGTCGCATTTGGCAGTCCCATCGGAGGCGTTTTGTTCTCCCTGGAAGAAATGTCGAACCACTTCCCGCTCAAAACCATGTGGCGAAGCTATTTCTGTGCGTTGGTGGCCACGGCTGTCCTCTCGGCCATGAATCCCTTCCGTACAGGACAGCTCGTCATGTTCCAGGTCAAGTATGACCGGGATTGGCACTTTTTTGAAATCATCTTCTACATCATTATAGGCATATTTGGTGGTCTCTATGGCGCGTTTGTCATGAAATGGAATCTGCGAGCTCAGGCGTTCCGCAAAAAGTACCTCGCCAAGTATGCGGTCCTCGAAGCTACCTTGTTGGCTGCTGGAACAGCCATTATTTGCTATCCCAATGCCTTCTTGCAAATCGACATGACGGAGAGCATGGAGATCTTGTTCCTCGAGTGTGAAGGCGCCGAGGATTATCACGGACTTTGCGAGCCAGATAAGCGGTTCCGGAACATTGCTTCCTTGACCATTGCTACTGTTTTGCGCATATTCCTTGTCATCATTTCGTATGGCTGCAAAGTGCCTGCGGGCATTTTTGTGCCGTCAATGGCCATTGGAGCGTCCTTTGGGCGCACTGTAGGCATCATCGTACAGGCCATTCACGAAGCGAACCCCAAGAGCATATTCTTCGCCGCTTGCAAACCTGACGAGCCCTGCATCACCCCCGGAACATATGCGTTTCTGGGAGCTGGTGCCGCGCTTAGTGGCATCATGCACATCACAGTTTCGGTCGTTGTTATCATGTTTGAGCTGACGGGCGCGCTGACGTATATTTTGCCAACCATGATTGTGGTCGGCGTCACAAAAGCTGTTGGCGACATGTTCGGCAAGGGTGGCATCGCCGACCGAATGATATGGTTCAACGGGTTCCCATATCTAGACCAGAAGGAGGAACACAACTTTGGCGTCCCAGTGTCACAGGTCATGAGGACATCAGTGGTGTCCGTACCTGTCAACGGAATGATTCTGGCCGAGCTGGAAGCCCTTCTCTCCGAGGACGAATATCAAGGCTTCCCCATCGTGGAGGACAAGTCGTCCAGGATCCTAGTAGGGTATATTGGACGAACTGAGCTCCGCTACGCAGTCGACCGCATCCGCCGCGAAGGGCAAATCGACCCCAACGCGAAATGTATATTTGCGCCTCCGCCTGCGTTGAACGCCGTCACGCCCGTCACACCCAGCGTCACAATAAGCACAGATTTCGCGTCTTCCACATGCCTCGATTTCAGTCGCTACATCGATGCCACACCCGTCACGGTCCACCCCAGGCTTCCCCTCGAGACCGTCATGGAACTCTTCCGCAAGATTGGCCCGCGTGTTATTCTCATCGAATACCACGGTAAACTGACGGGCCTGGTCACGGTGAAGGACTGTCTCAAGTATCAGTTCAAAGTGGAGGCTGCCGAGAATCCCAAAGACGACCATCGCATCAACCAAGGCCAGGAGCAGCTGTGGGATGTGCTCCAAAAAGCGGGCTATTGGATATCAGGTCACATATCGACCATGTCGAGGGGCAGGATACGCCTCAGCAGCGATGAGGATCGGGCACGAGCCCGCGGTACCATTCTAGACGGGGATGAGGATGTAGGCGACGAAGGCGTCGAGCTGGAAAGTCGAAGATGACAAGAAGAAGTGACAACATCGGCGTTGGGCGTCTCTTATTATAAATTTGCCTTGATATCTTGTCTATGTACCTATCTATATCTATCTACAATGATGATGCGGCTGTGCGAAACTCGTGTACCCATCCAACAACCCAAGTTCTACCTAGACAAGTCCCCCAAATCAGCTACATCCTCATCCTCATCGCCGTCCTCTTTCAAAAGCGGAATCGCCTCGTCGCTCCGCTCCTCCGGCCCAACCTCGCCGGGCGTGTCCTCGCCCCTGTCCTCGTCCTTCCTGCCGACAATCACATTCCCAGCGACCAGCAGCGACGCGCCCGCCCACCAGAGCGGGGGCAAGGCCTCTGCGAAAATAAACAGCCCCAGCAGCGCAGTAAGCATGAAGTTGGTAGACGTGTTGATGATGCTGACTTGCGTGGTGGAAGTCCCCCTTGCAAGGGCCTGGGTGAAGAGCGTCCACATCTGTTTGCCGCGGTCAGCGTTTCTCCCCCCGCCCGGTGGTCATCTACGAGAAGGAGAGAGCGCAAGGACTTACAATGCCGTTGAATGCGAGGTTCAGACCGAAGAAGATCTATCCTCGTCAGTTTCAGGACACACTGTACCGTTGGTAGGGAGGTTTCACGTACGGCGCGGACAGCAACTTCTACAATGTTCTCGTGCGAGGAGAGCGACAAGACGGTGGCCAGCTTATGGGCCAGGGTGGACGTGAGTTCCGTGGTTGTTCTGTCCTGTTAGTACCTTTTTTTTTGCGCGAGGAGACGTGTGGTTCGTGTACGCGGATGGACGTACAGCTTTGCAAAGACGCCGTTGAATGCCGCGCAGGCGCCGCTCGCAACGGCGTACACGATCCATTGCGTGCGGGTGGATGCGGGAGTCTGGGGGCCGGAGACCATGGTGGGTGCGGGTTGGGCTGCGGCGCTGGATTTCCTGCCGCGACGCTGGCGGACCATGATCTTTGGATCGTGGAGGGTGTGGGATGAGTGCTGGATCGGGGCGGACGGCCTTCGTTGTAAGCTGGTTGGCGATGGCGTGGCTTGGACACTTTGAGGTGCCAAGTCCGGAACCCAGGGGACGGGACGGCTGCATGTGCTGTGGAGAACTTGGAGGTCGGTCCAGTCAGTACCTGGGGACCGGTGTTTGAACGGCCATGACGACTTTGAATCGGTTCTCGCGGATACGGCAAGTCACCACAGTCTACAACTAGACGCGACTGTACGCGGCATGCAGCAGTTGAAGACTAGAAAAAAAGAGGCAATAAATTCATGTTCTACTGTGCCGAAAACTCCGAACGTCTGCACACGCCTAAAACGCCGTCAAATGCAAGCCGCGAGCTGTATCTTGAATGGTCGTAGCATCATCCGTCACTCTAGTTGATAACCCACCCATTATACAATGAATCCCCCGGGACAGTCATTTCCAATCTACGCCCCCTCGCCAGGTTTCTTGGCGTTGCAGCTTACAATCTTGACCTTGTCCGCTTGGACGGATTGGCTGCCGTTGTCCATCTTGAAGGTGACGTTCTTGATCAAGAAGGTCCACACCTCGTCGCAGAATCTGTAGGTATCGAGGCTCCCCTACCGTCATCCTCCGTGTCAGCATCATTGCGTGTTTTTTGCAAATCAAGTCCCGTCGCCGCGCGCTGGCCCGGTTTGCAACCAACCTTAAATTGCAGCCTGCTCTTGACGTTCTTCTGCAGCGCTTCTGTGATGGCCTGGTCAAAGTTGCCGAGGATCTTCATCGCCAGCTGCGGGTTGATGCGCTCTTCGCTGATCAGGTCGTCGAGGGTATCTGTCAAAGCGAGCCCGATGCTGTCACCGCCCGTGTTAGCCCATGTTCGGCCGTCTCCCTTCTGCCACCGCACCGTTGGACATGAGGTACCTGCTTCGGCGGTACAGCTCGTAGAACGACTGCGCTCCTGACGCCATGGTTGCGCTGTCCTGGCCTTCTTTCGTTCCTTTTCTATGTGGGATGTTTTTTGATGTTTGCAGCAAAGACCCTGGTGTAGTAATGTTCAAAGAGCTCCGACGAGGCGCCGTGCAGGGAGGGGTGTATCTGCCTGGTCTGACTAAGCATTTAGCCGCGGGTTAGACACATCATGTGACGTCGCTGGCTGGCACCTGGTGTCGCTGGCCTAGCAGAGCTTCAAGTCGGGGCCGTAAGGGAAACCATATCGCCGAAGCAAGCTTGTTACCTCGCGACTGTCGACGCGGTATCAGTCAAGAGTTTTCCCCCTTGTTTTCTTTTTCGTCGTCGGTATTTCCACAACCTTGTTGCCATAATGAGTCTCACATATGGCGTGGGCGGCGTTGCGTCGTTTCTGACAGTGGTGGGAGCTTGTGTGTTGTCCCCAGTCGTTGTGGCTTGATTTGGAGGCTCGCTGACGCTGTTCAAGATATGCTCTTTACCGGGAGCGGTGAAGCCTTCAATGTCGGAGCCTTCCTCGAATCTGTGTCCCCCTATGCGTGGGCCGATTTGGGCATTGCTCTGTGCATTGGATTATCTGTCGTTGGCGCTGCATGGTGCGTTCGCCCCTGCCGCCATCTACGATTTATTTGCTTCACTTACGACTACTTCAGTGCTAACGAATTTCGCCAGGGGCATCTTCATCACCGGATCTTCAATTCTCGGCGCTGGCGTCAAGGCTCCCCGAATTCGAACCAAGAACCTCATCTCCATCATCTTTTGCGAAGTCGTCGCCATTTACGGCGTCATCATGGCAATCGTCTTCTCTTCCAAGGTCGACAAGACTGACGTCGTGGCCGCCGCGTCCGCCGAATCATACTATACTGGGTTTGCGCTATTCTGGTCCGGTCTGACGGTTGGACTTTGCAATCTCGTCTGCGGCATTGCCGTGGGCATTAACGGGTCTGGGGCTGCTTTGGCTGATGCTGCTGACCCGTCATTGTGCGCCCTCCCTGCTCTATATCGGTTACTCGGGATGACCATACTAACTCGTTTCGATAGGTTCGTCAAGATTCTCGTCATTGAGATTTTCAGCTCCGTTCTCGGCCTGTTTGGGCTGATTATTGGCCTGTTGGTTTCTGGAAAGGCACCCAACTTCGGCGCAACTAGCTAGATGACATTCGAATGGGAGACGACGACGGAAAGCACTACAGGGGCATCTTGTCTCTGCATAATTTGATGTGGTAGGGATACCGCTGGGATGGTAACGTCCTGTATGCATTATGCCGAATGCAACATTTGGCAAGGCGTTGGAAGCTGAGCTGGGGGGAACCCGTGTTTTTCATAGCTGTACCACCATCCCCCTACATTCGGAATTGTACACCAGGCATTCACTGGCAGATGAGATCCATAGATTTGCTTTAAACTAGAGCCCGAGCTTAAACTGTTTGTGATAGCAGACCGCCAAATAACAAAAGGTGTCCCGCGCGACACACGGACTTGCTGATTAGCTACCCACTGTAATATAGGAAGTGATGGGATTTCAGCTTGTAATAAATACGTTTACATATTCCACAAATATTTAGGACGTCCGCAGAGCACCTATCAACAACGCATCTACTGTAGAGCCTTTCTTCAACTTTCCCGTACCAGAAGGCATACAGACCAATGCATTCGCTGACCTCAAGCTCCCCACCTTGGAGCTCCTCTGGCCACCGGTACTGCTCGCCGTCAACACGCCGTCCTGGCCCACCGTAACTACGGCACGGTGATACTCTGGTCTAGGATCCATGGGAAATTCATGGCCTAAAACTACAGAGACCTTTGGCAATCCCACTGGCGACACACCGCCTTGTTTATGCAACGAAGGCAGGACAAACAAGTGGAATGTCACCAGTGCTGACGCGGGATTTCCAGGGAGCGAGAAGATGACCTTTGACCTGCGCTGGCCGTTGTTATCCTTGACAGGGACGGTAGCAAACGTCGTGGGCTTGCCAGGTTTCATCGCCACTCGTCCAAAATGAATCGTGCCCCCGAGAGACCGCTCAATGGTGGGCTTCAACAGATCCAGCTCGCCCATGGACACACCGCCAGTGGTGATGAGCACGTCTGCCCGTCGCAGACCATTCCGAAGCGTCTCTTCTAACGAGCCTGGCTTGTCCTTTGAGATGCCCAGATCAACGACTTCAAACCCCCATTCTTTGACGGCGGAAATGAGCGTGATTCTGTTTGTGTCTCGGACTTCACCTAGACGAAGAGGCCCAGCTCGATCATGTTCAATGATTTCGTCACCAGTGGATAAGATTCCGATAACAGGCTTTTTGTAAACCCTTATGGCGGCGACTCCAACAGACGCAAGAAGGCCGATTTCGCCTCCAACCCCGGAGATTTGCTCGCCCTTGTTGAGGATCACGGTGCCCTGGGAGACATCGCTTCCTACTTCGCGGATGTTTTCGCCTTCCTTGACACCCTCGGCTTGAATTTCTACTTCCTTTTCCTCTTTGCCGTCTTCCGTCATGGTTTTCAATATCGTATCCTCCACCATGATGACGGATGTAGCACCCGGTGGCAAGGGAGCCCCGGTGGTAATTCGTGCGATTTCTCCTTCTGTGAGGGCCTTAGTTTCGCCGGGGGCAGCATGTGACACGGCTGTCACGGGGAAGACTCCCTTCATGGTGCCATCTTTAGGCGCCACGACGGCGTATCCATCTACAATGCTGGCGCGAAACGCGGGTACATTTTCGCGAGCACTTACGTCCTCCGCCAGCACGGAGCCGATGATCTTGTCGGTTACGGGGTGTTCGTGAATGTCGGGATCAGGAGTGTGCTCGGAAATTAGTGCGAGTGCATCTTCTACCGAGATCATGGGGTAAGGGGATTCACGATGCCGACGAGTAGGGCCAAGAGCTGGATCGTTTGATAAGGCTGTCGCTTCCGGATTGCTGTGTCTGACGAGATTGCCGTGGCCGTGGCCATGCCCGTGGTGACGATGGTGATGACGATGGTCGTGGGAATGGCCTTGCTTGCTTTTTGAACTGCTGATCCCTGCGTCTGCCTCGAGTTTCTTGACCCCTCCGGCATGAAGGGCCCGCGAATTGGCGCCAGCTGCTTGTAGACAGGCATGGGGAAGCGTTTTGATGATGGCCTGGAGATTCTCCTTGGCGCCTTTTGGAGACCCGGGGAGAGTGACGATTAGTGATTTGTTTCTTACGCCAGCGGCTGGCCTGGACATCATGGCAACTGATCATGTTAGCTAGGTATATTTGAGGTTCGGAGAGGACCATTTACAGGGGGTGACAGCCAGGGAGGTAGAGAGCATGGCATGTACCAGTCCGGGGGCTTGTTTATGAAGCAGTGGATTAATTGCCTTGAATCAATTAATAAAGATTCTTTAGATTGACTCATTCAAATTCAAAACTCACCTCCGGCGTCCCGTCCGACACAGCGAATCCTGTTCCACCCGTTGTGATAATCAGATGCGGCGCATCTGCCCCATCAGCCCATTGTATAATCCGTCTTTGAATAGCAAGCACATCATCGGATACTATACTCTCCGCCATCACCTGCCATTTCCCACCTCCATCTTCTGCCAGCACATTGCGCAGAACAGAAGCGGATGCATCAGTGGAGGGATCCTGGGCAGCCGTCGTGGAGACAACCAGGATAGCTGCCGTGAGCTTGTCCATTTGGGGGCCGATGGATTCAGCAGTGGCAAACAAAATACGGTTGGTATTGTAACAATTATGGCTGATACAACAAGCAATTTATCAGTCTGCGGCTACACTGGGAAACATTTTGAGTCCAAGTTGTGAAGCTTGCATTCAAAAGAGGAGGGAGAGCTGTCAGCCGCGGGCCATGGATCGGCCCCACTTGACGGGTAACAGCGAACGACGCCTCATTCCTTATTCATCTTTTTGCATGGCAAACTCTGGAAACCAGCTCTCACTCGTCCGGTTCACGCGACCCGTTACAACGGCTGGAATATAGCAAAAATGGTTCGAATAAAGGAGCGATATCTGCTCGTCAACATCATTTACCCCCCCGACGCCACAAAATCCTCTGCTGCCAAAGTCCCCGGTTTCGTGGTCCAGCATCAACCCACCGTCGAGAGAGTGACGCCGCGAGCTTTGCTCGAGGCGATTAGAACCCAAGTTGGGCTTTTGTTTGGCGATTCAGGACTGGGCGCGTTGGAAGGAAACTTATCGGGTAAGAGAACCTTGGCATCTTGCAGCGCGCTTTGTGCTAGGGCTTTGTGCTGTTTGATGATTGCTGATGCATTTGATAGTGAAATATTTGTCCCTGGCCACATCTACATTCATTCTGCGTTGCCACAGAGCTCACTACCAGACACTCTGGTCGGCCTTGACATTCATGGACCATGTTCCCGCTAAGGATGGACGGCCATGCATTTTTCGCGTGGTGCGAGTGAGTGGTACTATTCGCAAGGCGGAGGAAGAGGCCATTCGCCAGGCACGGCGGCTCATTCTCGCGGCCAAGGAGCAGGCGTCGTCGGGGTCGCAAATTTCCCAGACCCTACGGTTTCAGCAGGATGAATCTATGCTGGACGTTGTGGACGATGGCTCAGACTTGGATAATGCCACGAATGAGGATGAAGTGTGAGCTTGCAACAGGGTATCATTTTTTCCTAACCACTTTGATCCCACTATCTGACGGCAACGACATGTCACCAAAGTCGGGATCCATTTGCATTGAGGGATATGCAGCGGTTGGTGCTGGCGGCGTTGCGTCGTCCAACTCCATGGCCTGCTCTTCGGCAAGCCGCGCTTGTTCCTCCTCCGCCTCCCTTTCCATCTTATCATACTCCTCTTTCTGGTCGATCCAGCGTTCTTGTATGTTCTGAACGTCTAGCATGGACGACTCACTCCGCATGGTCACAGCCCAGATGGTGTCATTCGCACCTTCGGCGCCGCCAAAGACATAGCCGCCTGCCCTATCAATAACACGAAGCAGGTGCATCATGCTTTTCTTATTCTCAACAGCAAGGACCTCATATCGCACTAGCCCATAACTTTCTATCATATTTGCAATGGCTTCGTTAAGTCCAGCAAACTTTTCACTCCGCAGAGCCGGCGACTCGGATTCAAGATATGGTGTGAGATAGTTTAGGTCATCGACATCAGTATAAAATTCCAGGTTGAACGGCAACTCGTCGTATGCTGACACCTTGTCAATCTTGGACAGCACGTTGACATGTGGCATGTCCATCTGGATCATGGCTCGAAGGGATAGGAGCACATTGGAGACATATAATGACGGTTGCGTTACGCAGATGGAGTCGGATAAGTGTACGCAGACAAACTGTAAGGGGTCAGTTGCGGCACGCACATCCCGTAGGCTAATGGTATGACGTACCCTAAATTTCGACTTCTGAAGCTTGTAAAAAATGTTTCGCAGAGAAGTGTGATGTGTGTAGAGCTCAACTTGACCAGGGCAATCAAACAGGATATAGTCATCGCCAAGCTCTTTCAACCCTTCCTCTAGCCACTCAAAGTTGTGCTCCAGCTCCTCAAGGGCATACAGTATGCCACCATTCGGCCCAAGTCGGTCCTCCTTCATAATATCTTCTAATTTTATCAGACTTCGAATGTCTAGTGCACATGGGTAATTGGTGTGGTCGTTGGCAGGGTCGAGGTTCACGACAGAGCATGCCCGACCGATGGCGCCCATGAATTGGTGCACTACGAAACAGTTTTTAGCTTCTCCTCACTTGACCTGAGACATATCGAGGCAAGAGGACGTACTGCCATCGCAATAGGTGCTCTTGCCAGAGCCAGGGCTGCCAAGAACAAGCTGCGCAAAAGGCATCGCGGGACAGATCGACGTCGAAGTGCTCAGTAGCCCATGGCTATTTCAGCTACGGAAGCTGACGTGGATCCTTCCGGAGCTCCCTGATTCTAGTCAGGTGCAGTTTTCGTGGCGATGGTGGTGTGAAGTGTTGGCAGACGGCGGCATGTGATTATTTCGCTATCCACGTCCTGTCTGCCCCTCCCTTCAGAGCTTGGATTGACAAGAAATTCTATGACGGCGGCAGGAGTGGTCGGCGGGGCTCTCCAGTGCATCCGCCTCGTCCTGGCCAGTCACCGCCCGGCCAAATGTCGGACAAAGTGGAGCAAATCGAAGCTCCAGCCCAGACAGACAGAGCTTCTGACAGCAGGCTGGGAACCCATGAAACTGGGGCCGTATTTATTCTCGTCTTTTTTTCTAGCCTCCCTACGCCCTTTCACTTCCCACAATACTTGCTTCGTCCTGCTGTTGCATCCTTTTGGCATTACCCGGCCTCCTCTGTGCCGCCCTCACATAATGCTGGGCCATAACTTGCTACAACACTCGCAGCCATGGCATCTGACTTGTCGAATGCCGCGCAAGTGGCCAGCAGCGTCGCCTCGTCGCTTGCTGCCCCATGGGACCCTTCAGCGGCCCAGCCACTTACTGACGCCATGAATACTGCATCAGCAAAGGTAGCAGCTGCCCATGAGCCTACAGGCTGGCTCGGATTCATTGGGTGGCTGCTGTATGTCGTCTTCAATCTGACCTCTACCGTGTTATACTGGGTCGTGCGTTTAGCAACCATTTCTATCCCCAGGCTGCTCTATGCCTTGTTTTCCAGTAGCTGGACGGTGACTATGAACGCTACCACGCTGTATGTTTTCCTTTCCTTTGTCAAGTCCACAGTCTTTTGGCTTACGCGTTGATTAGCATGTTCATCCTGGTCGGCGTTGTTTCTGCTGTCAGTTGGGTTGTGAGATATCGCATCCTGAACATGTACTCCAGGCTCCCGCCTGAGCCCCAACGGAAAGAACCTGAAATAGATCTTTTCCCAGATAGTCACGAGGAGGGCAATAAAGGAGGACTAGCGAGCTACCTCGATGAGTTCCTGAGCGCTATCAAGATTTTCGGCTACCTTGAGCGTCCAGTCTTTCACGAATTGACGCGCAGCATGCAGACCAGGAAACTGATTGCTGGTGAGACAATCAACCTGGAAGAGGAAAAGGGATTTTGTATTGTCGTTGATGGTTTGGTTGAGATTTTCGTCAAATCTGGTAGACACAAGACCGCCCGTGAACCTTTGGCAGCCCATGACCTCGACACATCCAGTGACGAGGAAGTGGCTCCGGACCAGCAGAGATATCAGCTCTTGACGGAAGTGCGTAATGGAGCTCCTATGTCCTCGCTCTTTTCCATCATGTCGCTCTTCACTGAGGATGTGAGGCTTCGCCTAAACGATGAAGCCTCTCCAGCGCCTCCAAATGGGGAGAGTGACTACCGCAGGCATCGCTCAGTCGGCGAATCCGAGACACAAAGCTTTACACCTGCTCCAGCTTCTATGCCTAATACGCCTCATCTGGATGGGAAGGGCGGCCAGCCAGACGACAAGAGTGTATCGGCGGAAGGTAAAAGCCAGCTGCTCCCTGTGGGTGATCTCCACGAGTCTGGCTCCAACATCCCTCCCATTTCTTTGGACCCTTCGTCTCCGACGCAACCCCAGAGACCCAAGCTTCCGGGAAGAGTGGCTTCTCACTCAGCACACCCTGACATTATTGCTCGGGCCACTGTGGACACAACAATTGCCATCATTCCCGCGAGTGCGTTCCGCCGTCTCATCAGGATCTACCCGAAAGCTACTTCGCACATCGTCCATGTCATTCTATCTCGTTTTCAACGCGTTACCCTGGCTCATGCTTTCGATTACCTCGGCTTGACTGGAGAGGTGTTGCAAACGGAGAAGAGCATGACCAAATACACCGTGTGCCAACTTCCCAACATTCTCAGAGGCGATGCCTTGTCAAGGTTGAAGGAAAAGTTCAAGCATGAGCGAGCACGCATTGCTGGTGATGATGAGAGAAACGGCATCGCCTTGCATAATGCAGCGGCTACCAGACGTCGCCGCTCTAGTAGCACTACGCTGCGCAGGGAAGCAATGCTGTCCTCAATGACCAAGCATCGACCATCGTCAGTTTTGGGATCTAATTTGTCCGTGGAGGAATCTCCTCAAACTCGCCAGCATACTTCAAGCCACCCCGGTGATTTGGCGAATATTCACGCTAGCCGAAATGCTGGCCGTTCTCCCATCACACCAGGAGCTAGTGCAAAAGATGTGACTAGTCCGCTTGCTCACAGGTCTTTCAACCCATTCGACTCTCAACGGCATGCAAGAATATCCGTGGATCCAAGAGAGTCCCTTGATGAAGATAATTTGTTCCGATCATCTATTCTTGAATGCATGTTTAAGTCTCTTGGTCTGAATGGAAGTGGTTCGTCGTCACGTGAACCAGAATCAGTCGATGGCTCCCCAAGGCTACTGTCCGCAGATTACAGACGCAAGACCTTTGGTACAAATAATGCATTTGGGTTTATGGGGCCGTTCGAAACTTCTGGAGATGGCGAAACTGAGTCAATCACATCGGGTGGCTTAACGGTTCACACGCCTCCAAGTGCGCACATATTATCTCACGAGATCAAAGACGAGGTGGAGATTGTCTTCTTTCCCAAGGGCTCTGTACTGGTCGAGCAAGGTGAACGAAATCCTGGCCTGTACTATGTTGTTGACGGATTTCTCGATATTGGTACATACACAACAGAACAACGCCCACAAAACATTCTACAGACATCTGGCACCGCATCATTTAATATTGACGCAAGAAACAATGCCACTCGTCGGACTGATTCCAACAAGGACAATGGGCGTACCCGTCGCAGCGTGTCATTGGTGAAGCCCGGCGGATTAGCTGGCTACATCGGCAGTGTGTCGTCGTATCGATCTTTTATCGATGTTGTTGCCAAGACGGACGTTTACGTTGGTTTCCTCCCTCGAGCAGCGCTGGAAAGAATTGTGGATAAATACCCTATCGTGCTCCTCACCATGGCCAAGAGGTTGACGCATGTTTTACCACGCCTGATCCTCCACATTGATTTTGCTCTTGAATGGGTGCAGGTGAATGCTGGGCAAGTAATTTTTCACAGAGGTGATGAATCAGAGGCCATTTACATTGTCCTGAATGGCCGGCTTCGTTTGGTAGCGGATAGGAAGGACGGCGGCATGTCCGCACTTGCTGAGTTTGGTCAAGGCGAAAGTGTGGGAGAACTGGAGGTTCTCACTGAGACCGTCCGACCTGGAACCTTGCATGCTATTCGTGACACCGAGCTTGTCAAATTTCCTCGCACTTTATTCAACAGTTTGGCACAAGAGCATCCCAACATTACTATCAAGATATCCAAGATCATTGCCTCTCGCATGAGAGCTGCGGTAGAGGATCCTCCAAAGAATGGTGCCGAGGAGTATGGATCTGGGGCCATCAACAATCAGAGGAAATCTACCATGAATCTTCGAACGGTTGCCATTCTCCCAGTTACAGCAGGCGTTCCAGTTGTCGAGTTTGGTAATCGCCTGATGAATGCTCTGGCGCAGGTTGGACCGCCCAATGGCGCCACGTCTCTCAACCAATCCGCCATCTTGAACCACCTTGGCAAGCATGCGTTCAACAAGATGGGTAAATTGCGTCTCACTCAATATCTTGCCGATCTCGAGGAGAAGTACGGTCTCGTGGTATACGTCGCAGGTAAGGCAGCCGCCACTCGCCCATTCCTTTCTTCTCGTAACTTTTCATGATGAGAAATTTTAATCCAAAGGCAATGCCGCTGATGGTATTTTTAACTCTAATTTTTTCCTGAACCCCAACCTTGTTCATTCGCCTTCCACCTTGACGTTATGATTCTTGCGCAGCTCGCTAACGCAGATGTCTGTCAGATACCAGTGTCAACTCGCCGTGGACGCAAACCTGTATTACGCAAGCTGACAGCATTCTGCTTGTCGGTCTTGCTGATGGCTCCCCGGCCACCGGCGAGTATGAACGATTCATGCTTGGGATGAAGTCGACTGCCAGGAAGATGCTCGTTCTAGTGCACAATGAGCGCTTCTCACGACCAGGCTTGACTCGATCCTGGCTGCGTAACAGAATGTGGATCAACGGTGGTCACTACCATATTCAAATGCCATATAGTACAAATTCCATACCTGTACACCTTCCCCCGTCTAAGAGACTTGGACAAGCTCTCAAAGAACGAGTGCAGGTTCTTCAAGCAGAGATTCAAAAATACACGTCAAGGAAAGTCCACCACACACCGTACTACTCTCCTGACACCCCGTACAAGAGCGACTTTCATCGTCTTGCCCGTCGCCTCTGTGGCAAGTCTATTGGGTTGGTGCTCGGTGGCGGCGGAGCTAGAGGTATGAGCCAGATTGGTGTGATTAGGGCTATGGAAGAGGCCGGCATTCCCATTGACGTGATCGGTGGCACTTCTATTGGCGCCTTCGTTGGAGCTTTATATGCTCGCCATGCAGATATAGTCCCCATGTTTGGTTTTGCAAAGAAGTTCTTTGGCCGCATGGCAAGTTTGTGGCGATTCGCTCTCGACTTGACGTACCCATCGGCATCATACACAACTGGCCATGAATTCAATCGAGGCATCTTCAAGACGTTTGGCAACACACAGATTGAAGATTTTTGGCTCGAGTATTACTGCAACACGACCAATATCAGTAAGAGCAGAGTGGAATTTCACACGAGTGGATATGCATGGAGGTATATCCGAGCATCCATGTCGCTTGCTGGCTTGCTGCCACCTCTCTGCGACGAAGGGAGCATGCTATTGGACGGTGGCTATGTGGACAATTTAACAGTTTCGCATATGAAGGCGCTTGGTGTTGATATCATCTTCGCTGTCGATGTTGGAGCCCTTGACGATGACACGCCGCAAACGTATGGTGACTCGCTGTCGGGTATGTGGGCTTTCTTCAACAGATGGAACCCATTGTCAGCACATCCCAACCCCCCTACGTTAGCAGAGATCCAGGGGCGTTTGGCTTATGTGTCGAGCGTAGATGCATTGGAGCGAGCAAAGACTATGCCAGGGTGCATTTACATGCGCCCGCCTGTTGATGACTATGGCACATTGGATTTTATCAAATTCGACGAAGTATACCAGATGGGATATAAATTCGGCAAAGAGTTTTTACAAAAACTGAAAGACGAGGGAGGGTTCCCCTGGATGGAAGAAGCCGAGGCTAAAGAAGCAATGAGACGAACAAAGGCGCCCCGTAGAGCGAGCATATAGAAAATGAGAAACGACCTGACTTGCCATCCCAAATCATATCGTACGCTGGAGCTTTGGATGACTTCCTTCGCATTGCGCATACTATACCTCACTGCGTCGTGCCGCTGCCTGTCATGTCCATGCAATGGCAACCCAGAATGACACATGACTATCAACTTCCACGTCCTCATGGTCATGAGGACGTCATGAACCAAATTAGCATCCCAGAACCCAGTTGCAGAGTACTAGTAGAGCAATATCCCTATCACTGGTTCTCCCCCTTGACTCTCTCTTCCTGTCCTTTCCCTATCAATCCTGACCTTCTTTACAACCTGCCCTTTCTTCTATTTCATCACCGCGAGTACTTTTCTTCGCGTTCATGGCGTTGGACGACTTGATCCCCACACTCGTTGGATATCTGGATTCTGATTAATGGCACTATGGCCAGCAAACTGTGTACTCTTCATGGAGAGATACTGCCATCACAGAAGGGCTGCATGTAGCTCTGGATAGCTTGTCCAACCCTGGATTCAATGTCGGGGTCCATGTTCTGTTTGTAGAGGCAATGGATGGCTAGATTGCCTCGCTGTGACCAGGCCTAAATGTCCTCTAGCTTTTTGTATCCAACATGCAAAGCGCACAGTAAGGAAGCACGCAGCTTCCATGTTGATCGGCTTTTCTTCTTGAACTTGGCGTCGTGTCTAGCGCGTATGTACGGCACAAGAGAGATGGGAAGTGTACCCGCGATGCATGGCAATTGCTGTGCTCACTTGACTTGCCTAGTTGCCTCTGCCCGTCCTTGTTGGCCAATAGGGTATGTTGGTCAATTTGTCTTGCATTGTACATTCAAGTGAGACAAACATACACTTTCTGGTCCAATCTGCAGCGGGCATCGAGTCTCACAATCTCGGTGGTACCTGCATTGAAAGCAGCGAGTCATAAAGGACTTGCCAACCAGAAGGGTTTTCAGTATTTGATGCTAGTACGCGGTTTGAGGTCTGCTAATATGAGTATTCATGATTGAGGAAGCGGTTGAGTATCAGGATGGCATTCTCGACGATACTTGACCATCTACCTAGGAGAATACACTGGAATCAAGCCATGAGGAATTCTGGCAAAACACAGCCCCGCGAGGGGCACGTGGGCGACTGCATTAAGAATGCATGGTGCTAGTGGTCGTAGTGTGATGCTGCTGACAGTACTAGTTGAACAGGTACGGTGCGTACTTGAGTGGGCTGCACGATGTCGATGCCCAGGGCTACAGCAATTGCACAGCCGACCGCCATATAGAACACGGCATTTCAGTCCAGGTATTGGACACTGCACAGGAAGGAATGCAGAGTATCGGCAATGTGTCTGGACAGCTGCGTACGTTCATACATACATGTACGTCGTTGTCCTTGTTCGGTTTAGAATTGTGGCTTCCCCGTCAGCACAATCTTAGCAGAATGGAGCCTTTACAAGCGAGACATTCAAGCCCGTGTCAGCCCCGCAAGCCACCTCATGGTGTTAAATAAGATGGTTAATACTCCGTACTAGTACGTACCCCCAATAACACAGCCTTGTTTAGGTGCTAGCATTGCCCACGAGTTCAATGCATCGCCGTAGGGAATCGTCGACGAAGGGCCTCCGACGGGAGGTGTCCGGTGACGCCCTCGGGATGGCAGCCGCTGAATGTCATGTGTGTTCTTTTCCTTCTTTTTTCCATTATTCATTTACGCCGTCTGGTCCAGCATACCGCACAGTTAACACAAGTGCCAACGGTCGAGTGGGTAGGTACATACCTAGGTATAATAGGCAGTCAGTCAAGTTGCTCCTCGTAATTGTTCTGGTGTGAGGGATAAACTGGAAACCTTCTGGACCATGGAGCACGCGACAAGCATTGGCACGATGCAACCCTCTCTCCCGGAGACCTACCGAAGGGTTCTCGAAGTATGTACAGCCCCAATCATGTTGTGCCCATCGAACGGCCACTTTGGACGTAGTGGAGTATTCAATGTTCATTGGCCTCCAACTCAAGCAGTCAAAGGCATTATTACGCCAAAGGTGGATTTGCCGCTACCCCTTTGCCCCTGTGCCGTCGTTTTGCCAACATTGGCCGTCGGGAGAGAGTACATACTGGTACTCCGTACTCGAATTGATTGACTACGCTGTTGGGTGTACTAATTGGCAAGACCCGGTTGATCGTTGGAGCGCACGGGGGGCACGGAGCAGTCCACCGTCGACGTACATAATCAAGGCATGGAGACATGGGGGCCCGTGGGAGAAGCTGAGCGGAGTCGAGGTGCCATGTTGTCGTGTTGTCGTGCGTGTCGTGTGCCCGAAGGGCAAAAGGGAAAGTGGTCACGGCCAGTCGCCGACAACGGCAGGGGCACGGCGACTCGGTCGGGAGGAGGGAAGGAGCTAGTGAGGCTGCCGCTTCGGGCTGCCTGGGGACGGAAGGTGCAGCCCAGGGGTCGACCAGTGTCAAGCAGTGGCGCCCACTTCCTGCCGCAGCCGCGACAAGATTGAAATTAGGAGTGCAAAGGACCCTTGTATGAGGCGCCACGGCGTTGTATTTGTGCAACAATAGATTTCATCTGACAGTCTGGTAATTGCTAGGAGGTACTACTTTACTTGGTGCTGCAATATTTGCTGGTAATACTACATACATACGGAGGACTCGGTATATCAATACTAGGTACTAGTGCCCAATGTACCTAGGTAGGTAGTTATGTGTGAATCAATACAGCAACCTGGTATCGTTGCACGGCCAATTCCCCCGTGCTCCGCAGATGTACGGACTCTCATGTCGAAGCCGTGACTCGTTCCTCCTTCTGATCGGTCCTGCGGCTCTTTCTAGCACTCTCTATGCTCCGTTCCGTACACCTCAGGAGTTCTCGTCGTCCCCATGTCATCGCGTCTCGCTCGCTTGCCACTTGTCTCTCGGTCCAGCTCAGCTCATTCAGCCCAGCTCAGCTCCTACAGCTGCGCTGGTACATCTCTTCACTTATTTGTTCTCCGTACACGCATTGCCCCTTCTCGACTTCCCTCGTGGATCGACATCTCTTCCGCATCAGCCACGCTCGTCGTCTCCCACCAGGCTAAACGGCCCACTACGGATCAACAACAGCTCCAACAAGCACCGCCAACGGCTGGCGATCCTGACGCATTACGCCAGTCTTGTCTAGCCTCGCATTGCCCCCATTGGCCGTGGTTTTCCGCAGCAAAAGTACGGTTTCATTGCTCACAACATAGACTGTGCACAAAGTCATGTCCAGGAGCAGGAGCCTACGCCCACATACACACTGATAAAAGCGCGCACTTCCCCTGACGCCTTTGGCCTCATCCTCATCCAAGGTGGAGAATTGGGGGTATTCCTACTCAAACGTTCAACTTTGGTGGACCTTGATCAACTCCACTTGTACGGAGGACCGACTTATCAATAAGTATTGCTGGGGACCAAAAGATCAGCCTGGTAAATCTCCTTGCCCCAGCTCCCTGCATGCTCCTTCATTCTTATTAATTTTTTTTCGTTTGCTTGACAGTTTGCCTGCCGCTCCAAGCACCCATTTCTCCTTCACTACACTATACCAATGTGATGTAACTCATGGTATATT
This sequence comes from Metarhizium robertsii ARSEF 23, assembly GCF_000187425.2. Classification (NCBI taxonomy): domain Eukaryota; kingdom Fungi; phylum Ascomycota; class Sordariomycetes; order Hypocreales; family Clavicipitaceae; genus Metarhizium; species Metarhizium robertsii. The sequence goes on from NW_011942226.1 coordinate 1,255,725, forward strand.
TTCGAGCTTCAAAAAGTCACACGACTGGCCCACGACACCCTTCGACTGCCGGTGTCCATCACCGAACCGACGGAGCGCCTGAAGCCACCGACAGTCGACCGAAATTAGCAGCGTGAACCACCTAGGATATATACGCAATGGTTCGCGGCCAGCACCATCGCCATGATTCTCCCAGCCAGCCTGCCGCATTGTGTTGCCCACGGCAATGCCTACGGGCAATCGCTGCCCGGCTAACAAGCCGTCGAGTTGTCGTCGCCATCGCTTCTCGATTTACGAATAGACGATTTGCCTTTGCGCTAGCGGTTGTGTCAGTGCTTGGCGCCAAGGCAGTGCATATTCACACTCACATCACGGCATTGTCGAGGGTGCATCTGTTGCGCTGGGGCTATTCGTTCTTTGCCCAAGACTTGGCTCTTCTCCTGATAATACGACTGTTGCTGGACAATTGGGTCTCCTCGGTCGTGCGGCCATTGCGGGCACTAGCCACTTTTGCCGCCAGCATCTTGCTCTCATTCGTTATTGCATTAGGCGTCATCAACGTTTCCTTTTTCGTCGTTTCGGGTTCAGAAATCCACTGGCGCAACATTGCCTTGGCCAGCGACTCTTCCTCCTGGTCAATGTTTCTCTCTGGGCTATTTTCGCTAGCGCTGGTCGTGTGCGTTGCCTTTGTAGCCGGCTGGGTGCTGCAGGATGCCTTCTTTGATCTATTCGGTGTCGGCACCGATTTGGTCAAGTGGCCTGCAGCTGCCATCCTGCAAGGGATTCCTGGTATCAATCGCCTCTCACGCCAAGCTAGCAACTACGACATAGTCCCCCAGCAAGACGTCGAATATGGCGAAAAGTTCGACGACAGCGACGGAGAACTAATGTTTAGCATGTCCGCAGCGAAAGCGGAATTGAAGACCCCCAATTGGCGGCGGTGGATTAAACCACTTCTATACCTGTTTATATTTGCGGCCCTGACAGCCCAAATTATTCTCTTCTTTATCCGACCCCACGAAAGCTCTCTAATTTTCATGTCTTGGACATCTGCTCTGCTACCATTTGTAGACTTTTCCAATTCCTCTCCGAACCTTGACAACATGCAGCCTTTCTACGGCTCTGGCATCGGCCGTTCTTGGGATAATCTCACTGCTGTCCACAACGTATCGTCCCCAGCCGGAATCCCGTCGTCATTGGCCCGTACCATGGACTTCTGGCACCAATATGTTGCCGAAAGACACTACAGTGCTGCCAACGACCCGCTCAAAATATCGAACTTGAAGGATAATGTTTTAGCCGACCTCCGAGACAAGCTGTCACAGGTGCCTATCCGTCATGTTGTACTTTTATTTCTCGAGAGTACCCGAAAGGATGTTTTTCCCGTGAAAAAGGACGGCCTTGTATGGAGAAAACTCGCGCAGTCATTCGAGAATGGGACCCTGCCCGAGGATGCACAGGAGAAGCTAGCCTCCTTGACACCAAACGCAAATTTCATTACTGGAGATTATAACGACGGATTTCCACACCCCAAGGACAAGGTCAAAAGACGCGGTGGCATCAATTTTAACAATGCGTTTACGCCTGCAACCTACACGTTGAAGAGCCTCGTCGGAACACTTTGTGGCGCATCACCACTGGTTGCAGATTTCAATCTTGAGGTTGTCCACAGACTTCCCGCACCTTGTATGCCACATATTTTTGATGCCCTAAATCATATTCACTTCGCAAAAAGCGAGCGCGACGAGAAAGCCAGCAGAGCATTCCTTTCAGATAAATGGACTTCGTCATTTATGCAATCCGTCACGATGGATTTTGATAGCGAAAAGGGATTGCTGGAAAACATGGGATATCCACGGGAAAACCTCATCTCCAAGGAGTATTTGAAAGGAGAGAAGGGAAATATTCCCAAGTTTGGAATATCTAATTTACCGGACGTTAATTATTTTGGTATTCCCGAAAGCCCATTAGAGGATTATATTCGAGATATATTTGCCTCGGCCAAAGAGAAAAACGAGCGAGTATTTCTCACACACCTTACGAGCACAAGCCACCATCCTTTTGGGCTTCCTGAGAATGAGACATATGTGCCTATGTCACACGGCATGGAAGACTTTTCAAAGTACATTAACAGCCTTGGGTACGATGATAAGTGGCTGGGCAAGATATTGGGCATGCTGGATGAGCAAGGAGTGGCAGACGAGACCCTGGTTGTCATGGTTGGCGATCACGGCCTATCTATGCCCGAGAATGGACTGGTTTCAGCATATTATAATCCGAATGTCGGCAACTTGCACGTGCCCTTGGTTATATCGCATCCGAAGCTACCCGTAATCGACATTGACGATGCTGTCACCTCTTTGCAGATTCTTCCCACGATTATGGACTTGCTTGTTGAGACAGGTTCACTTGCGCCGGAGCATAGTCGAGTTGTGAAAAGCCTGACAGCCAAGAGTTACGAAGGACAGACAATGATTCGAGAACTGCGAAAATCATCGAAAACTGGTCAAGGAGACTGGCAATTTACCGTGATTAATCCAGGGCGAGCCATGGTGAGCGTTCGCGATGCCCGCAAGCCACACCTGCGACTAGTGGTCCCTGTGATCGACAACATCGAATGGCGATTCACAGATCTCAGTTCCGACCCAACTGAGCAAGTACCTGTGCAGGGCTTTGAGTTTATTTCGTTTTTGCGTAGCGTCGAGCAGACGCACGGCATAGAAATCGCGAAATGGGTAGAAGAAGCTGCTTTCATCTCTCGATGGTGGGTTGAAGACAATAGCAAGCGATGGCGTTATGGTCCTTACCGAGATTACCTGCCGTAGCGGGTTGTATTTTGATTACATTACATTGCATTGGTTTTTTTTTTGTCCTTTGGGATATACGGATTAGCGATTAACGCCACGAAGGCGATCATTTGGCATATAAGTTTATTTGTACGTGATTCAACTATCAAGATAGAGGATATGGACTTTTCCCATGGTTCAGTTAATGCCAGTCATAGATGGTGTTGCCTTGCAAATAGAGCGAGTGACTGTATTTGAGCTTCAAGAGATTAGAGCCCTGTTGCCTATCGATTGGACTAGAACAAATGCCTGATATTCAGGGAGCCAGAGCACAACATGGTTATTTTGTCTCCGATATTCGCCGCACGTGAGCGACAATACGAAACCCAAAGCAGATGAAGCTCGTGTGACCCCCACGGTGGTCTGCACCATGAAAGCCCCCCCTCTCTGCCCCCCTTTACCCCCACCTGCAACGGGTTTGTAGTTACTCTACGCCTTTTTAAGTGTGGGGTTCTTGATATCAACCTCTTATTACCCTGACCTGGCCATTTATCCTATTTATTTATTTATTTTTATTTTAGATTAATTTCCAACATGGTCATTGCTTAACATTTGCTGCAGACAAAAGGCCATGATGGCAGCAGATATTCTCTTCTCCTCACCCACCGTCGTGACGGGCGAAGAGTCAGCGATCCCGTTTGTCGCCGACGTTCTCGTCTCTAATGGCTTGATCGCACAAATGGGCGAACCGGGAAGCATACATGCCCCTTTGGCGAGGGTGATTGATGCCAAGGGGTATGTACTCTCGCCGGGGTTCATTGACATGCATGCCCATTCGGACTTGTATCTGCTCACTAGCCCGGAGCACGAGGCCAAGATCTCACAGGGGTGTACTGTAAGCCAACCTCAACCATGCCTTGCCGAGCCGACGTGATATTGGGGCTACTGACGGCAGCAGACAGAGGTCGTAGGCCAGGACGGCATATCCTACGCCCCCGTCCGCAACAGAAGCCAGCTGCAAGCCATCCGGGAGCAAATCGCCGGCTGGAACGGCAACCCTACCGACGAGGAGTGCGCAACTCTGCACCGGGGCGTGGGCATGTTTGAATGGCGCACAGTGGGTGAGTACCTGGACTGCTTGGAGAGGAATAAGACGGCGACGAATGTGGCCATGCTGGTGCCGCAGGGCAATTTGCGACTCCTGGCGTGCGGTCCCGACGACAGCGTGGCCACGCCCGAGGAGATTCAGGACCAGGTCCAGCTGTTGAGGGAGGCCATGGACCAGGGAGCCATTGGTATGTCGAGGTATGTTCTTCCTCTTCGTCTATTTCTATGCCCTTGGCTCTGCTAGTGTCTTGTGGAACGCAAGCTAATGGCAGTTGGAAGCGGCTTGACGTACACGCCCGGCATGTATGCGTCCACCTCGGAGCTGGGCGTCCTGTGCAAGGCGCTGGCAGACGAGTACCCCGGTGCTTTCTACGCGCCCCATCATAGGAGCTATGGCTTCAAGGCGATTGAGAGCTATGCCGAGATGTTGGACCTCGGAAGCTCGACTGGCTGCCCTGTTCGTGCGTACATGCTGTTCATCACCTTTGGCAACCCCTAGCGTTTGGGCGATCGTGACTAATGAATGGCTTTGTTTTTTGGGGACTAGATTTGACCCACGCAACGCTCAACTTCTCCGAGAATAGGGGGAAAGCGCCGCTGCTGCTGTCCATGATTGATGAGAAGCTCGCGCGGGGCGTCGACGTCACACTCGACACGTACCCCTATCTGCCGGGGTGTACGACGCTCGCGGCGCTGATTCCCAGCTGGGCCTCGTCTGGGGGGCCGACCGAGACGTTGAAGCGGTTGCAGGATCCGGAGACGAGGGAGAGGATCCGGGTTGCGGTTGAGGAGACCGGGTGCGACGGGGGACATGGGATTCCTACAAACTGGGAAGAGATCCAGGTCTGTATTTTGGTCCTCGCTGCGCTCGTCTTGCCGTCGTCTAAAGTCCTTCCCTCCACCTATGACTTTGTGTCCTTGCTTCGCTCGTCCTGCCGTCGTCTGAAATTTCCCACTTCACTTCTTATGCCATCACCCTGTCCTCGCTGCCGACATGTTCTCATCCCACAGCCGTGACACACATCTGACAAGGCCCGCAAAGGTTGGAACGACAAACCACCCCTCGATAGCGGGCTACTCGGGCCGCCGCGTATCCGAGATAGCAAGCAGCCTGAGGACACGGCCGCACGAGATATTCTTCGAGGTCCTGGTCAAAGATCGGCTGGCCACCTCGTGCCTGATGCACGTCGGCAACGAGCCCAACGTCCGCGCCATCATGCAGCACCGCGTGCACATGTCGGGCAGCGACGCCATCCTGCACGGCAAGACGACGCACCCGCGCGCGTACGGCACCTTCACGCGCTACCTGGGCCACTACGCGCGCGAGCTGGGGCTCGTCTCGCTCCCCGAAATGGTGGCCCATCTGACCAGTCGGCCGGCCAAGAGGCTGGGCGTGTACCCGGCGAGGGGCGTCGTGAGGGTCGGCTCGGCGGCCGATCTGGTCCTGTTCGACGCCGAGCGCGTCAGGGACAGGGCCACGTTTGAGGAGCCCAAGTTGACAAGTGAGGGCGTGAGGTATGTGCTTGTCAATGGGGTTATTGCGCTGGACGAGGGCGAGTTGCGCGGCGTGAGGGCTGGCAAGACACTGAGGAGAAGGGGGGACGGGAGTGTTGCGTAAGGAATAGTTTTGAGAGCTGCAATGACGGTTGTAGTTGAATCATAGTGTCGTATATATATGTATACATTTATCTCTATATACATATACATATACTCTTGTCTATAGACTCCTCCTTCCAAAGCAGTAACCACCATCGAGCTGATTGATATGCCCCTGGTAAGGCAGACCTTACCGCCTAGACACCAGAGAGCAGCCTACACGGCACGGCCAGACACACGGCAGCATGAGGAACCGACCTTTTCAAGCAATCCCGTTCTAATTCGGCAAGTCGCCACAGACCCTCTCGGCCTCCTTGACCAAGGCCTCAAACACGCCCTGCACATGCTCCTCCCGCACGGTGGGCACCCCCAAGCACACCCTAATGGCAAACTTGCCGTTGACAACGGTGCTCGTCAGGTAGAAGCTGCCGCCGGCATTCACAGCCTCGTACACCTTCTCCGTGCGCGCATTCACCTCGTCCTCGTCCTTCCCGCTGACGCGCAGCGAGACCAGGCCGAACCTCGAGGCGGTAAAGACGGTAAACAGGTCCCTTCTGCGGCGCAGCCTCTCCTCGAGCTTCTCGCCCATGGCCACGCCGTTGCGAATGTGCGCCTGCAGGCCGCTTATGCCGTAGCTGCGCAGGACGAACCACAGCTTGAGCGAGCGGAAGCGCCGGCCCAGGGGGATCTGCCAGTCCCTGTAGTCGGTGACGAGCTCGTTGTCGGAGAACTGGTTGCGGAGGTACGGCGGCTTGATGCTCAGCGCGGTGATGAGGTCGGCGCGGGAGCGCACAAACGTCGCGCTGCAGTCAAACGTGGTGAGCATCCACTTGTGCGGGTTGAAGTTGAACGAGTGGAAGTGCACGAGCGGCGCGGCGATGTGCTGGTTCTCCGGGAGGAGGAGCGCCGAGCCGGCGTAGGCGGCGTCGACGTGGACGAACAGCTCCGTCTTGCCGGCCGCGATCCGGCCCTGGAGGACGCTCGCGATGCCGGCAAAGTCGTCGACGGCGCAGACGTCGGTGGTGCCCATGGTGGTGGTGAGGTAGAAGGGCTCCAGGCCCTTGGCGGCGAGCTCGTCGAGCGTCTTGGCCAGGGACTCGCCCTTCATGGCCAGCCCGTCCTCCTCGTAGATGGGGACGGTGGCGAAGCGCACGCCGAGCACCTGGGCGGCCTTCTTGGTGCTCGAGTGCGCGCCGGCGCTGCCCAGGGCGACGAGCTTGCTCCGCAGGCGCCATACCTCCTCCTCCTTGTCTTCGCCGTCGGGGAGGTGTGCCGTCTTGGCGGCAATGTACTTGTCTCGCGCGCCAACCATGACGGTGAGGATGGCCTCGCTGGCCGAGCCATGCAGGACGCCGCCGCCGTGGGTGCTCCCGCTGGATGTGTAGCACTCCGGGAGGCCGAGGGCCTGGGCGATCCAGTCGAGCACAATGGTCTCGAGCTCCGTGACGGCAGGGCTGCAGATCCAGTTGAAGTGGGCGCCGCTGAAGGCGTTGGAGTACATCTCGGCAATGGCGGACGGGTAGCTGCTCGAGCAGGGGAAGAAGGCCATGAAGCCGGGACTGGACCAGTGCGTGATGCCCGGCATGATCTTGTCCTGGATATCGGCGCGGATGGCGTCGAACGGCTCCGGGTCTAGCGGCGCCGACGAAGGGAGCAAGCGGCGTAGATAGCCGGGCTGGACGTCGGAGACGACACGCTTGGAGGAGACATTGTCATGGTAGTCGGCAACTGTGGTTGTCAGCCAGTCATGTCAAGATGCGGGCGGGCGGCAGGGCAATGAATGAATGAATGAATGAATGCATGAATGCATGGTGTTTTTCAACGGTGAGAAAGGCGGTCGAGGGAGGAGGCGAGGGGAGGAGAGGAGAGGAGGGGTATTAGCAAATTCAATAACCGCAACAACCGCTCGGCCGCTCAGCCGCTCAGCCGCTGCGAGCGAGCAGAAGCAAACATACTCTCGTCAATAGCCGCCTTGGCCGCCGTTCTAAACTCGTTGGTGTCCATGATGCTCGCCGGTGATGCAGAAGCGTAGGAGGGTAACCGCAGGATTTGGTTCTTCTCTCGGAGCAGTTGTCGCCGTACGCATGTATTTAAGCATCCCACTAGACCCGACCGCCCACCTTGTTTCAAGCAGCCCCATGAGTCGTTGAGCCAAACCGTGGTTGCGTGGTCCCTGATGGCTGGCGCCCGACCATGAACTGCTCCATCAGTCAACTATCCCCGACCCTGGGCCGGGACCGGTGGGCGGCGTCCGGTGCGTCCATCGATTCATGTGTGACGGGCCTGCTTCCGCGCTCGATTGCCGGGGCCATGGGATTAAAGCCTCCTTTGGCCGACGTTGTCCAGTGTCGCCGCTTGTCTTGACACACTGTCAGCCACTGCTGCTTCATTCATTCCCATCATTCATCTCTTCATTAGCCCTTCGCATCATCGCTCTTTGCAGTTCGCAGTCCACTCCAGAGTAACTCGGAATTCGGCATAGATTTCCGAGTCTCTCTCTACCTGAAAAATGTCGCAAGGCTGAGAGGATTGGTGCCCCCGCCATGTCATCATGTACATGTCAAACTCGTTCGCGCCCTTTAAAGACATCAATGACATTATGCCACCCTGTTACGTTCCGCCTCCCATGAGTAGTGACAGCAACAAAAATAAAAATGTGTCGTAATATATTACTGTCCTGGTCCCGCGGCACCAGTCAACTCGCCAGTGACCCGTTGACTTGCCCATTACCCCAATCCTCAAATACCCGGCCTCTCGTCACCGCAAAATGCTCTTCTAGAGGGAGTGAATGTACAAAACGCCAGTCTTTGATCCCAAACACGTATGCTAGGCCCAGACGCCTAATCGGGGCTGTTTAAGCCTCGACCTTCAAGTATACCCAAAAAGAAACCAATCCATTCGACATGTCAATATGAAGGAGCGACCCAAAATAGAACAAGAAATATTAAAAAAAAAGCTGGACAATGGACCTGTGTTGTCAAAATTCTCACATCTCTAATCAACTTTAATTGCACTAGACAAAAGCGTTAGCATCTCGCCATCCCAGGCACCACTCCAAACCCAACTTACCTATATATTCTCCGGACAAATGCATAGGCGCTTAGGAATCCAATAGTTCCGGTCAAAAGTCCATACACACAGCAGGCCATAAAGCTGTAGCTGAAGAAGAGGAGACTGCTTACAAGCCCCGTAATGTGCAGCTTGAAAAAGTAATACCAAATGCTGTAGGCAAACACCCACAACGCGCTGCCGCCGCCCACAAAGAATGACTGCCACCACCAATGGTAGTTTTCGGAGCATAGCTGGATGTAAATCGTGACAATAGTCACTTCGGCAATAGTCACCACCAGGATCATGGAAACAACCGCCAGGAATCCGAATACGTAATAGTACCCGCTCTTGTCTTGCCACAAAGACTGGAAGACAAACAAAAGCTCAATAAAGATGACGGCAAACGGGATAAGCCCAGCCAGCAGTATCGACTGCAGAGACTTGATGTACCAAGCCTGCCGCGGCACTTGGCGAGGAATGGCTGTCGTTCTGGTAGGATGCGCCCATGCGCCCGCCTTGAGATAGCCGTAGTACGACCCTGCCAACACCAGAGGGACCTGGACACACAGCCACAAGAATACAATGGCAATCAAGGTTCCAAAGGGGATAGCCGTGCTGGATGCCTGTGCCCACACAAACAGGTTGAGGACGAACACAAGCGCAAAGGCAAGGCCGGGGAACAAGAAGGCCGTGACCAATGCGTTTGCTCTGTAGTCCCTGCCGTCGAAGCTCTTGAACACGCGAGCGGAAAAGTAGCCAGAAAAGAGGCCTGCAAAAATGAACAGGCCGACACCCACACTGACGAAGCCGCCACGGAAGCTGGGGTTCAATACGCCGATTGCGCTCAATAGGACTAAACCCATGGCCATGAACATGAGTTGCATACCAGAGCCCACAAGCGGTGCCAAAAGATTGCCGGACCGTGGAGTTCTAAACACGTCGGCGTGCAGAAGCTTCCACCCAGTCACTTCCTCGAGAGCCTCGTCGTCGGATGAGATGTCTGCATCATTTTCGGCATCGTCACCCTGATCAAGCAAACTAGGCTTCTCCTTTGGCGTTCTGTTGCCGGATCGGCTCTTGCGCTTTGACCGAAGTTTTCCATCTTCGGCCTTGGCATCCTTATATCCTTGAATATCGGTGCGAATCGTCTTGGCCAGGATTATCATGACAATGCCCGTCAGCAAGCCACAAATAATGAGGGAGTTGACAATAGCAAGCCAATGAATACGCGAGCCCTCTTCCTGGTTTACAAAATACAGATCCCAACGGTGAGACCATTCGATAGTATCATCTTCTCGGAAATAGACCGAATAGGTGTAGGGAATGCTGATTGTACCACCAGCGCTGTCATCGTCAACTTCGGTAGCAGCAGGCTGGTATGATGAATCGGTATATATGGGCGCAGCTGCATCGAGTGTCTTGTTGGGGGCCATGTAGAGCTCAAAAGGCTGGTCGATGTTTTGCAAATCGACAGGGCATCCTTTGGTGTCTCGCCTGTTCCCGTTGCCAATACTCTTGGGATAGACTTCAAATCCGACGATAATCTTTTCGCCTCGGGCACCAGCTCGTCCAGCAGCTTGGCGGTAGCGTATGACAATAGTGTGGTGGTTATGCAGGTAGTAGCGCGCCTTGCCTGTGCTCGGCGAAAATTCCGTGTATCCAAGCTTGAATCCGGCGGCGTAGTACTTTTTGGTCTTATCCACCGTAACAAAACTTGTAGCTCCAGGCAGGTTATCAACAATCCATTCAGTGACGTAGCCATCGTGGACCAGTTCTTTGGCGCGTCTGAGATCGCTTCGCGAAATTTCCCTGGTGCAGAGGACGTTGCACGACGTGTCCTTTTTCATGGCGATTTCCATGTCGGAGGCCATGATGCGATCTCCACGAAGTACCTCGCCTAGATTAAGTGGGATGCTCTGTCCGCTGAGAAGGCCCGCAGCAGACTTGTGCTTCCCGGTCGGCGGGCAGACGAAAGGCAGATCGTAATAGGCATACTGAAGTTGGGTATTGTCGGAGTAGACTTTGTTGACCATAAGTGGGATCTGCTGCTCTTCCTTGTAGCTCTTGATTGACCAGCCTGTTTTCTTCCAGTTAGCGAGATGGTAGACAAGCGGCCACCAAGGTGGAAGCTTACCAGGAATATAAAATGCATTTACGTGGCAAAGCAATGCCAAGTTAAGCAAGGTGCCGAGGCCAATATATCTTGATATCCAGAACATTGTGGATTTGTGTGCTCTGCATCCAATACAGTCTCGCCCTTGTATTCCCCGCGGCCTACCAGTAATGAAGCCACGGATTCAGCAAGATTATGACGACTGTGGGAGTCGGGACGGCGGGATCGAACAATGGGCAATGGGCAATCCGAATCCAACGGCAACGCCACAATGAATGCTCATGTACGATCAATGGTGAAATCGAGGCAGCGAGCTTCCGTGCTCGCTGGTGTCCTGGCGGCGAATGGCTGTAGAAAAACAGAAAAACGAGTGAAATCGGCACCGAGTACCGTAAATCTAAGCTTAATCGCGATGGACCTGTGCGAGCGCCAGGTTACGCGAGTTGGGAGAGACAAAACGAGGGCAGATGCCAAGCGATCGGAATGGATTTAACGTTGGGTTCACTGCGAACTCCTAGGGAGATGACAAAGTGGACAAGCAGGGGTCCGGCTTTGGAGAAGACTCGACGTCGGCCGTCGCAGCAGTCGATACGGGGTATGCGATGCGAATGCTGGCTCCTTGGTGCCCAGCAGTTGCAAATCGACCGAGAATGATATGAAACGAGGCAGGAAAAAGATGCACAATGAGGTGGCTGTTCCAAAGTCAATGCCGACAAGCTGATGCTCGAGTCCCATCCGGCGCAGCGAGCGGGAAACCTTGCAGAGATAAGAACGCCTTGGCCTGCAGGCCGGGGTGTGGAGCCACGCTAAAGGGGGCAATTGGGGAGAGCGGGCACCTTACTGCCTGACTGACGCACGGGCATGTACATACATGGCATACAATCATCAAATCAGGATATTGTGCGCACATATGTATGCACTTGGTGATACACGGGGGAATTGGGAATTGGGAATTCATCATGTTCAACGCGTGGAAGCACGTTGCCTGTAGCAAAATCAGGCGAGCGAGTGGGATCGGCGGGCCTCTGTGTGGCGCGATATGCATGCAGTTCGAGGCAGTTGAGCTGTCCATGTCTGGCTGCAGCGGGGCTCAATTACCGTCAGTCAGTCACACATTGACTCCATGATATCTTGCTGGCTCAACTACTCCCTTCTTCCCTTTGTCCCGCGTGGTGACCTGTTCAAACCTGCATATATGAGGTAGGTGCTAGGGCAGCCAGGGCAGCGAAGCATCGTCAGTCGCCATCTGCAGCGCGCCTGCCTGTGCCTCGAGCCTCGTCTTCACCCTCACCTTCATGTCTCCCTTAATGCCACCTCCCGCTTCCGGGTTCGAAAACAGCCATCTGTCATGCCGCTCCTTCCATCGCAAGCAAGTGGAGCCGCCCCCCCAGCATACGGAGTACATACATGTACAATGCTGCTGCCAATCAGGACCACTTTCTTCTTGCAAGAACCTTCCTGTATTTTCAAGGCTACAAGCACTGCCTTGCTTGGCCAGAGAATTCAAATTTGAGCTGGATGCCCATTGGCCCCCGCCGGTCCCAGTCGTATTGTAAAACGGCATGGGGAAACGTTATTTTTGTCACTTTTTTCTCATTAGTACCCCATACTACTCCGTGCCATTCGTTCGCCTTTACTAAACAACACGGAGTAGTACTAGTTCTAGTAGCAATCATGTCACATCGTTATTAAATTAAGCATATCGAGCACGACCGCCCGACTGTCTGGCCTGCTCTGTCGTGTTGCCTCTATTGCGGTGAAGCCTTAATATCCAAATGTAGTCATTGATAGCTACCCACGTTTCGTTATCGTCTCAAATCAATATCAAACTCAAACTCCAACCACCCTTGGCGTCCCAACACACTCTACAAAATGCCGGATTCTCCATGCCACACTTGAGGAGGCTGGCGGTCGATATGTCTTGGAGAAATGCTGCTGTTGTTTAATTATTCACTTTTTTTGTTTTATAATTGTAAAATGATATCATCGATATTCACTTCTCTGGCGCATGCATTTCATTATTCTCATCATTGTTATACGGGTCGTACTTGGTAGTCCGGGTTGGCTGGATCCGGGCAGGGCAAAGGCATAGATTTCAAGTCATTATATTAATTATTTCCGCCATTTGTAAGGCTCATCTCGCGACTGTATTGTCGTCGTCGTCGTCGTCGTCATGTAGAAAAAGCAACACGCGCAATCATTCATCATGATGTCCCGATTTTCCCAAACAAACCCATGCATTCCATGTCACGTTTGCTCACCACAACGTCAATAGTAACAAATGCGACAATCCCCAAACTCGAATGAATCTCTATGTGTTTCCCCAATCTCTAGTCAGAATGCTAAACTCCGTAATAAAAAAAAACAACTCATTATGCTTTTGTCTTTCCAAAATTTCCTAAAACAAGCTGTCTAAAGACCATGCCATCAAGTAAAAGTAAACACGCCAAAAGGAGAAGAAAGCGGGTTGGTGAATGTTAAAGACAGGGTTGTACATGTAACAGCGGAATTCAACAGTCTATCCAAATGGACTCCGAAAAAGAGACAAGAAACACTCAAGAAAAAACATCATGAGCAGAGAAAGTATTAATATAGTGTCGAAAATGTGATCAATGGTCACGCAACCCGAACTGCTCGACGGCTGACTTCGTCGTACCCCGGAAGCATGCTGTTCGTGTGCTCCATCAGCTCGGGAAACTGCGCGTTATGCACATGGAGTTGACCACCCACGGCGGCCTGTTCATTTTCGGCCATTACGCTCTCGAAACTTGGTAGGCCGGCGTTCTGGGGCTCGTAAATGGTCTCAACACCAATCTGCAGCGGGATCGCCAGCGACGTGGTCGTGTTAGTTGCGCCAACAGACAGGTTGAGGTGCAAGGTGTACGTGCGAGAGATTAGGCACGAGTGGAATGTGGGCAAGAAAAGCTTCTTGGTCATGGGAATGCTGAATGGGATGTCAACGACGGCGTTGTGTCGAATTGGACATTTCTTGCTCGTCTTCGAGGCGTCATCAGAGCATTCCATCTCTGACTGTTCCTCATCAGCATTACCCAAACTAGAGTATCCAGAGTCCCGGCGTCCAGATACATTGTGCACCTGCCAGGCTACTTTCTCCACAGGCTTGTTGTTGAAGATGTTGTTCGACACGGTGTAGCTGAGAGATGGATTGGCGGTGTAGGTGGCTCGACTTCCCAAATTAGGGAGAAGGTCAGAGGGAGCTGCACCGAAAAATGTCGAAGAGACAATCTTGCCAGAAATAGAGTTGATTTTGGGAGGCACACTCTCGGTCGAGGTAGGCGCAAACTCCAGGCTGATCCGAGCAACGGAGCCCAATGCATGACGTCCGTCTGCGGATAGCATTATAGCGCTTGGCTGAGCCGCGGAGACGGTAAGTTTTCCGGCCTTGACAGAGAAGAGGTTTTTGCGAATGGTCTTGGTTTTGGACAGGCTGTATCGCTCATCTCTGAAGGTAATGTCGAGGGGCGCATCTTCGGGAAGAGCTGGAAGTACCTTGAGGATGTGGTACCCGTCCATAATCTTTTGGGGGATTCCTCCTGCTTCAGATGCTCTGCGATAAGCTCTGGCCTTGATTGAGTATTCAATCTGGACCATGTCTGGGGCTTGATCGTCGCGTTCCCAGAAACCAACAGTAGGTGGCAAACGCAAATGCTGCTCTTGCACGGCCGGTGAAGAGCAGTAGTGGTTGCAAGCTCCAATGGTGAGATGGTGAGGAACAACAAAGTTGAAGGGGATCGTGTACGTCTTTCCAGCTTCAAAAACGTGACTCTCTGGCAGAGTGGATCTGTCGATGGGCATTCGAAGCTTCATGAAAGGTCGGAACGAGTGCGAAGGATACTGCTGAACAAAATCCAGACGGGTGGCAGCAATACCAGAGAAAATGATGTCAAAATCATCGAATCGAGTGTCCTTCTGAGTTTTGACAAGCGCTTGGCCGGAGATGGTAGACCCCGATGTGTAGACCTTGGAATTAAAGTGTTTCTCAATCTTGATTTGAATGTTGGGCTTCTGGTTGACAACATTTTTGGTCGTACGAGCTCCTGCTAGAGCTGCAGCTCCAGTTCCTACAACCATTGTGTGGGAAATGTTGATGTTGTCTTTGTAAAATGGCGGAATCTCTTGTAGCTTGCCTTGGCTTATTGCAGGACTCTGCTTGCGAGTGTGAAAGTAACAACGTAGAATTAGCCAAATGTGAACGTCTTTTTAACACTGTCGGCCTAGGACGTCTCCTGAAATGTACCAAGACGCAGAGTCTTGGATGACGCCCTTTGGCTTGTCGTTTATATATTGGTTTGTAAGCAAGTATTTTGCTTGGAAATATTGCCGATTGGAGCGGACGAAGATCAGCCAAATCGATAATAACCGCGGCTGAAATTGGTTTCCGAGAATGATGCAATAGCAGGGTTTTAATGAAAATTATTGGTTGAGAATTAAAGCGTGTGTGTATGTGTGGCAGAATTAAGCTGGCTTTTGACCAAGGTGGCGGGTGGAAGGTGGTGGTGGTATAAGTCGTGAGTGGCGTGACACAAGGAATAAACCAAGACAGTGCAAAAAGAAGAAACAAGGCGTTGATATTTTGACAGGACAAACAGACGAAAACGCAACAGGAGAAAAGGCACAATGAGCCTCGTGTTGGTCTCTGGCAAGGGGAGAGGAGAAAGTGGCAGGACTCTAACGACACACGACAGCATCGTGAAGGGAGCGGGAGATGGAATCTTTTTTATCTCGTGTCACTTGGCACACGCCGTGGTCCATGGAGATAATGCAAGCGAAGAGGAGAGTCGACCATTCTAGAGCTTCGCTGGCTCCAGCACAGATCCAGACGTCCCCTTTGCGGCGGTGGAGGAAGGAGCGAGCGGACAGCCATGACCTGGCAACGAACCTGGACTTGGTACCAGTGCTACGCAGTACCGGTACTTTACACTTTGCAAGCGCACGCCACTCTCGAGTCACCACCCTCCACCCATTTGGCCCCGTCAGGCTCCATTGGCTCCTCCCACCATCTTTGCTGCATGGAAGCAGCTTGGAGCACGCAATAGGCAGGCTTGAGGCCTTCCTTTGCACGCGCATCATGGCATCTCGCCATGTTCACGGGGCGTGCCGCTTGGGTGCTGTCGCTCCATCCGGGAGGCGTGGTGCAAAATGTGCTATAATTATTATTAGTAGTAGTATTAGCTTTTTTTTTTTTTTCTTTTTTGCCCAAACGCCACTCATATGCGGTAGCTCCTTCCCGAGTTTCTCGCTTCCACTATTCCGTACAATGTGCCTGTCGCTCTTGCCTTTGGTCTGTTGTAAAGAAAGGATGGAGCAAGTTGTTCCGAGAACAGCTCCGTCAACGCGGGCAGCGGCGAATTGTGGAAGCTCATTGGCAGCTGTCCCGCTGAGCACGACATGCATTGATTGATCTTTTGCCAACATTGAAACTGCTTCTGCACAATGCTCCAACCATGTTTTGCCCCTTCCGCCTAGTGGAAGCATATTTCAAAATGCTGGACGTAATACTGGGTACCTGGGTACCTATACCTTCTCTTGGTGCCTCAGCAGCTCAAGCACTAAAGTGCTGCCAACTTTGGAAGGGGTTGCGGATTGTACAACCAGACAGATTTCGGTTGCATATTCATTGCGCCGCCGCCAGCAACATGGACAATCAAGGTCAAGTCCCTTACATCGACGGAGCTTGTGAGCCGCACAGGCAGTGAGTCAACACCAAGGCGTGATTTATAAGTGCCAGCTACTTAAGTAAGCATGCACCAACTACCTCTAAGTAGGTAGTGCCTAGAGTCGAGCTACCCTGACAAAGCCATAGTATTCACACCACTGACAATACGTGTTACATCACGTTTAACATTGAGTGTTGACCGACCGGGCGCCGAAACTGCTTCGAGCGAGCCATCATTGGCAGAGAAGCGATAGGACCTGCTGATCACCAGATCCTAGATGCAATGCATCATCTCGGTGCCCACCGCGATCACGATCTCAACGTCTCATCAAGCAGTCTATGTTACACTCTGCAACAACATCCCTGGCATGAACTGTTACCGCTGCGATCCATGTGGCTCTCGATATTTCATCGCTCTGCCAGATTGGCTGACCTTGTCCACAGTGTCTCCATTTCTTCCGATGGAGCCTCCCAGTGCCGTTCGCACTATCTCACTCCTGGCATACTGGTTCCTGGCTAACAACATTGTGAGCTCTAATAAACATTCATACGTGCGACTATCGCGTTGACACGGCCAGCCCCAGTTGACTAGTAGGTTTGCAGCATTATCAACAGCATCACCACGGAGCACACACCGCAAAATCAGCACCACTACGGCCTTGGTTCGGTATCACCAAAACCAGCTTATTGGCCTCGACCACGGTCGGGCTTCAATCATGGCACGCTTGACCGCGATTCAACTCCACGTCGTCCACATGACCAAGTTCTTATTGCTTGTTAGTCATAAATGATGTTTCCTGCCATGGACCCCCTTACCTGGGGGTGCATAACCGCGTGTGGCAGGACCTCGACAGTGTTTTTCCATGTCTTTAATTTTTACAGCACCGCGTCTTTCCGGTAGCAAAGGGAACGAAAAAAAAAAAGAGGGACAAGTGTTCACGGGAACACTTGGAATATTTGGAAGCCTGTCGTGGACTTCGGTCTGGACCTTAATGGGTGGGCTTGGAAGCCTCACGAAGTGGGCGCACTCGGCGAATGAATCGGAAAGAAGCCAGCACCGCACACCCCCCCGAATAGGGTAATGACAGAGTAGTAGTACCAGGGCGGCCTGTCAAAGAGCCGTCCCGGGCAGAGAGCAGCTGGCAACCAAACCAGACAACACCATCCCTTTGAATGTGATAAGGTGCCACTTTCGTACCGAGCAGGGAGGTGGACCAATTACAAAAATTAGATTAAAAGATACATAAGCCCACGGGGTATTAATGTAGGAATTAAAGTACCTTTGCTTTTTTAATATACATAAAGATACTTTATCTATATCAGGCTACCCACCTAATAGAAGGTATATGAAAAGTACTGCACATGAAGTGGGGCCGCTACCTGACTGGCACCTGATCACATTCAAAGGAGTCCGCGCCATCCTTCTGCCAACGGGGACAGACAGCCTTATCCACTCGGAGATCCCAGCTACTTTTTGTAAAACACGCTGTAGAGACAAAGAATCTGGGGATTTGTACTAACTGGCCACTGGTGAGCTTGTTTTTTGAGAATGCGGGGATGGGGATGAGCTCTTTGGCCAGAACCAGCAACTCAGAATGCACCAATGCGACGTCGACTTCCTGCGTCAATTGATCTTCCTACGAAGCATCACATCACTGCACACCATAATGTACATACAATGCCGTTAGGCGTTTCGTCTCCCTCGTCGGTTCTCGCGTGCCGCACATGCACATGCACATGGCCAACGTCAATGCAAAATTTTTGCCGGTTACCACCTTCGGCTTAATTTGCCCCGGGGAACATCTTGTTTTGCATTCACACAACACTCTGGGATTTTAAGTGTGAGCATGTTTGTGTGGTCTGGACATGGCAGATTGGTGCAGGCCACGTTCCGATATCGCCTGTTGCGCCGTCAATGAGCTGTAGTACTATTACTAGTCAGAAAAAACTTTACCATCACCCCCTCGACTATCGTGAACCGCCATGGCCAGAAAAAGCATCCACCGTCCAGCCCGCTCCAAGGAACGAACCTGAATATTCATCCATAAAGCTAACCATCCATGTTAGTACCGGTACTTTCTTTGTCACCTCGGAGCGTTCCCTTCTTTTTTTTCCCGATCTTACGCCCGCAATGCGCGCGTCGGCGCTCCGAGGGCTGCACTTTGTATGTATGCACATACATACGATGTGTGGGATGGGCGGGTGTGCAGGCACCCTCCCACCATCAAGAAGCCAAGATGCTTTTTTTTTGGTGCCGTGGCTTGCGAAACTAAGTCGCATCCCAAGCAGCCTCGCAGTCATACGAAATGTTAGCTCATCACGCAAACTCATCAAGATACTCGGTAGCTTCGCCGCAAAAGTCGATGTCGACAAGGCCATGCATGGGTGGTATTGAAAGGCCTGCTGATGCTCTCAAACGAGGACCAAGATGTCTTCTTCAGCCCTTGCTAGATTGTCCCCATCATTTCCATGCATAATATGCCAGCCGATCGCCGTCTCGGGATTAGCGCACCATTCTTATTGGGTCCTTGACTCAAGCTCCAGATGTTGCTCGAATCCCTCAGACTGCGAAGTTTCTAGATGTTGCGGAAGTTGCGGCACGAAACCCGTTGGCCGGGCCACTCATAGGCACAGGCTTGTTCCCGTGCACCGTGGCCCATGTCCCATGTCCCATGCATGCCTTGGATGGTGTTGCCGCAGCCTCCCACCACCGATGGTTGCGCCTGATGCAGGTCGTCAAAGGACCCTGAACGCTCGGACCAACTGTGACCGCTTGAACAATAGTTGGCAACTATTATTCGAAAGAAGACGCGTGCGCACCGCCATCGACATACCCGGCCTCATTCCCGTGTCTTTGTGTCTCTGCCGGTCCAATTATCCGGGACTATCTACGTACTAGTTAGGGTAGCAGAGGAACTAAAAGTTCAGGTTTCAAGTGCATTCAAAGGCGCTTATTTGTCTGCTTGGTCGTTATGACGCCAAGTTTATTGATTGTTTGTGTTGGGAATCCAAGTAGGGTAATAAAACATAAACGTAGCAAAGCATATTCTGGTTTGTTTCGCTTAACTCTGGGGTCGGCAGGCGACAGGCTCAACACGACCCGGTGTGGTATGGGCTGAACACAAGAATCAATCAACACATATAACGTTCATTGAACAGGTATTATGATGGCCTAATGCTGCCTTGGCCTGCACAACCAGGGGCACAAACCCGCAGCAAATGTGAGGTTGAAGTGTCAGAGTCAAATGTTGAAGCTCAGGTACGTACGTCTCGGTATTGGCCGAAGATGTCTGAAGTCTGTATGCCATCTTCAATGCCATCTTCAATGCCCTCTGCCGACACTCCCATTATCCTTACTTGCCCAGTAGGTACTCGAGTATGTGCTGCCACCTTCAATGATGAAACCTACGAAGGGAGCTGGTTACCTGGTTCCGCGCTGTCATACCGACATGTTTGTTCCCCGAGTGCATTTATTTCCCAGCACGCAGATGGGCCGGCCCTGTTCCAAATCCTGTCCCCCCTCCCAAATGCAAACGACGAGTAAAAAACGCTAGTCGTGCCACGAAATGTACAGCATGATGCCCGCGCCGACCGCCACGGCAGAGAACTGCACCAGCGTCTTTCGAAGCTCCTGCATCTTGTTGGGTCCCGTCTCCAGGAGCTCCGGGATGACCGCCACGGTGCCGACGTAGAGGAACGTGCCGGCAGTAAAGGGCAGCAACATGTCACCCCAGGTCTGGTTGCCAGGTTAGCATCTGGTATTGAGAAGCGGGAAATTTAAATTAAGAAAAAAAAAAAAATCAACGACGACGTACCAGGCTTGTGCCCCAGAGCCCAGCATTGCGCGGCATGGAATCCTCGCCGTCCGTGTTCCCGCCGCCGAATTCCTGAATGGCAATGCCGATCAGGGTGCCCATCAGCGCGCCAATGGCCGTGACAAACTGCGACGCCATGGCCGCCCGCTTGGAGAAGCCCGACTGCACGAGGAGCGCAAAGTCGCCGACCTCGTGGGGGATTTCGTGGAAGAAGACGGCGACCGTGGTGGTGGCGCCAATGGTTGGCGACGCATAGAAACTGGCAGACATGGCGAGGCCGTCGGTGATGTTGTGCGTAAAGTCGGCGCTGCAGATTTTGTTTCGTTAGCACAACTTGTTGTCCTTTTCCTGTTCTCCTCTCTCTCTCTTTTGTAACTCAGGTGTGGAAATTCAGCTACTGACATCAAGTTGAGGTACCCCCCTAGTTTCACGCTGGGATTCACCTCCTTGTGCTGGTCCTCGTCGGCATCTTCCTTCTTGCCCTTGCCCTTCCTGCGCGACTTGACGTGCCCGTTTCCGGTGCCAGTGTCGGCGCCGGTCGCAGCCGCCGTGGTCGTCTGGGCATCACCCTCGTGGGCGTGTGCATGCGAGTGGTGGTCGTGGCCCGCGCCGCCGGTCGCGATCCGCAGCCCCTTGTCCATGGCGACAAACGTCATGAACCCAACGAGGATGGCTAGCCCCAGGACCAAGTTCCTGTTGGGCTCGACAAGCACAAACCTGGCCCTGTCGGGCTCGTCCTCGCCCAAGAAAATCTCGGGCAGCAGGTGGAACAGCGTGTCGCCCAGCAGGCCGCCCACGGCAAAAGCGACCATGACGCTCAGCGACGACGGGTCAATGTTCGTCGGGCATAGTGCGAGCAGAAAGTTGGGTGGTCCAGAGATGTACAGCGTCGCGAGGAGGGCGTTGACGGCAGGAGACCCGGGGAAGAGGACGGCGAAGAGGCGCGTCGTGAGGGACGAGGGCGCCGCGGCGTGATGGGCGTGCTTGACGGCCGACAGCTCTTGGACAATTGGGCACGTCTGTTATTGCGCTGGTTAAAATACATCGTGGAGCGGAGCAAGGCGAATGTTCACATACCTGGAGTTGATGGTCGAGGTCGTCGAGGCTCAAGCTCTCGAGGGCATGCTTGCTGACGACGTTTTGGGGTGCCGCGAGCGCGCAGGCTGTCAGGGCGAGGAGCAGCCATAGGACTGCTGGGCGCGCCATGGTCTGGCAATTGGTTCGTAGGGATGTGAGAGGGCTCGACAACGAAGACAACGAGGCTATCGGGGCCGAAAATTGGCGTTGCAACATGGCAATTGAGATGCAGGAATTGTCACGAGTTGCTATCTGGCCAATCTTCATGGGGCGAAGCCGCCGCCAATCAGAGCGTCCCGCCGCGGAGCTCCGGTAGCTCCGCCCGCTGCATTGGACCCTTGGCCCGAGCTCAAGGGTAGGATCCGGGACACGATTGACAACAACCTTGCCCAATAACCTTGAAGGCAGGGGGTGGTGCAATGTCACTTTCCATGTTGGTTGTGATTGATAAAAGACAGAGCAATTGGCACTACTAGAAAAGCGAAGCTCAGGACAACTTGCCATGTCCGCCTGAGATGAGACTAGTTACTTAGTAATTAAATGAAATTCACCCCAACCTTGAAAGCTTCCACGCTATAAATTAATGCTGCATATATTCGTGTTTCATATTATACGGTCTATTTCTATAACCCATTTCCAACGCAGACCGTACCGACCAATACCCGTGATAACCCCAAATGTACAAAGACAAGACCACATTGATTTGGTCTATTCATTAAAACGCATAATTCGATGTGCATTTTCCACAAAGCCATGCTTACAAAGCAGCGACGGCCATGACAGCACCGACGGCAACACCCGCAAAGGCACTCAGCTTGCTGCCAGCGTTGGGAGGAACCGTGACACCAGGCAGACCACCGGTACCGGTAGCGGTGCCCTGGCCAGGAACAATGTAGGTGGTGCTGCCGTTGACAGCACCACCGCCGTTGATGCCATTACCGCCATTACCGCCATTGCTGCCGTTGCTGCCATTGTTTCCATTGCCTCCGTTGCTGCCGTTACTGCCATTATTACCGTTACCGCCATTGCTGCCGTTGCTTCCATTGCCTCCGTTACTGCCGTTGCCTCCGTTACTGCCATTGCCTCCGTTGCTGCCGTTACTGCCATTATTACCGTTACCGCCATTGCTGCCGTTGCTGCCATTGTTTCCATTGCCTCCGTTGCTGCCGTTACTGCCATTATTGCCGTTACCGCCATTACCTCCGTTGCTGCCATTGCCACCATTGCCACCGTTGCCGGTGGTAAGGGTGCTTGCCGGAGGAGGAACCACCGTGTTGGACTGACCACCCTGCTGGGTGGTACCGGCGGCTGGGACTGTAGTCTGCTGAACAGTGCTTCCCTGGACAGAGGTTCCGGCAGGTCCAGTGGCAGTTGGCGCCTGGGACTGAGCAGAAGTCTGGGAGCTCTGGGCGGCCTTGCTGCTAGTGGGCTGCTTCTTGTCGCAAGACAGGTCGTACAGAGGCTTGGTAGTGAGCGTGGAGCCAATGACACCAAAGGCAGGGCTGGGGATGGTAGGAGCACCGTCTTGCAGAGTGAACCACCAGACGTTGACGTTGCCAAACCTGGGGCAGCCGACTTCACGCCAGAAAGTCTGAGCTTCCTCGACACCGGGCACTGCAGAGGCTTCCTTGGGACCGCTGACAGGCCAGCCCGTCTCCGTGATCCAGATGGGCTTGCCACCGGAGGCGCCCTGAGTGTTGTCGATGGCGGCCTGGAAGAGCTTGGCGGCGTTCTCAATGCCATTGGGCTTGGTGTTTTCATAGTAAGGGTAGGCGTCCATGCCGACCCAGTCAATGGCGTCAATGACGGGCTTGTTGGTCTCGTTGACATAGGCAGTCCAGGTATCGACGTGGCCAATGGGGGCCGTTTCCAGGCATGAGCCCTTGATGGTGTCGCGGACTTCCTTGATGTAGTTGACCAGCTGCGTGGGCGAAGCACCGGGGTCAGGAGAGGCAGCCTGGCCGGTGGGTGAGATGCGGTACAAATCTTCAGAGCCGACCGAGATGCCGGCAATAAGACCGTCCAGCTGGCCGCAGTACTGGTCGATGGTCTTCTTCAAAGCTGCCAGTTCGTTGTCGAAGGAGGCCTGGCCGGCAGAGGCCCAGAGACCAAGAAGCAGGCTCGTCTTGGTGCTGATGGCGGCAGGAATAGCAGAGATGACATCGTTTCCGGTGCCGGCCTGAACCATGGTGTACAGACGAGCAGAGGTGAAGCCGCCGTTGGTGCTTTCAAGACCGGCAGCCGTCTTGAACTCATTCTCAAAGTCGGTCTGTGCCTTGGGTCTGCCGTCTGTGAAGGTAGAGCCATAGTTGAAGCCCTGGAAGGCGGCGGCGGCGCCAGAAACGGCGGTAGCCAAGGCGAGGAGGCGAGAAGGCATGGTAAGCGAATGCCAATATTATAACTGTGTATGCTGATGTAAGAGACACTTCTTTCCCTTGCTGGTGTTGAGTAACGAAAGACTAGGTTCCTACACTGGTTAAAACGAAGGACAATCCAGGACAGGTATGAGGAGAGAGGTAGAAACGAAAGACGAAGAAAAGAGAACAGAAGAGACGAATACCAGAGATAATAGCAGAAATGGCCAAAACAATCAATGGCCGTGGGACCACGCAGGGGGTCCTTGTTTCCATGTTTGGTTTTGCCAGACGGACCTATCGGGAGCTGGCTAGCCAGGGGCCGCGCGGACAGGGCATTTCACGCTTGGCCACGAGCAGAGAGAAGCACAGGACGAGAAGGCGACCAAAATGGCACAGAACTGGGACCCCTGGAGGCCATCGTTGGGCCGTTAGTGGCTGACGCACACGATGGAGCGCAGGTTGGGTGGATGCCGTTGTATGTTTGGATGTTGGCTGCGGATGGTTGGATGGTTGTGGACGGTTGTGGACGGATTCGTCGTGCATGGCTGATTCACGGCCGATGGATGGGTCGTGGCTGGTGGGGTCGAGGCTAGATCGTGGCGAGAGAAGTGGGGCCCATGGACCGGGGTCAGGCGTGCAGGCCCGAGTCGTACAGGTCAAGTCGGGCAGAAGAGGGAGAAACAATGAACAAGCGGCCAATTAATTCGCTCCGGGTGAAAATGCGCTGTGCCTGAGCTGGAGTGAGACCTGCGGCAAGACGAGAAACACTGCGACGGCCGACGCGGGTGGATTGAGCAATAACGTACTCCGTAGAGTGACGCGAGGTTGCGCATGACGAAGCCGCACATTTAATTTTACCCGGACCTGTCTCGACAAACAGCAGACGCACAAGTCAGTCAAACCACGTGGAACAATACGAGACTTGTCGCTTCTCTTCTCTTTTTGCTGCGGCCAGAATACCACGACGCACCGGGCTATTCTGAGAATACGAAGACACCATCTGGCATCACGTCATACGTGGGCAAAGCTCCACCTCTTTCACGCAAGAAAAACCTGTTCTCGACACCAGGAATCGAGGATCGGGGCCTGATCAGTGAACTGCCACCATTGCAATCCCCTTTGTAGCTTCTCTTGTCCCTCTGCAAATCGAGCACGAAACACCCCCCACCCCGCCACAAGTGCGGCGGTTGCACCATTAGAGAGGCGTTAAACATCCAGGAACACGTCTTCGTCGTCCAGGCGGCGTCAAGCCTCCCCCCCCTCCCCAAACAAAGAATTGAAAAACTTTGACGCCCTCCCTGTCAGGCACGAGTCGAGTAATGGACTGGACTGGTGCTATGGCTGTATCCACGGCTTAGCCTAGGACCGGCCAAGCCAGATGCGACTCTGCGGAGTGCTCGGCGGTCGTCTGCTCAATGCCGGCCTTTCCACATGCCAGTCATCTGGATGCCGCGCGCCGTCTCATTCATTACTGTTGCATGATTAGTGATTGACGCCCTGGAGGCCAATTGAGCTTGACTGGTGCATGGCATGGCACAATCACTGCTGATATTTTCCCGTGTTCCGCCGCGCCCTTGTCAGCATTCTCAAAATACACACAGAGGGAGCGGAGTAACTGGGAATCAAATGCAGGTTTTCGTGAATTGAGCCCAGAGTAATACAGTCTGACCATGGCTACATCCATATTAGGCACTCCCGCTATGAAGAAATCCCCTGCATGCCGTCCATACAAACCGGCTCGATGCCTTGAAGGGAGAAGATGTCCAGCGGAATATAACAAGCGCATATAAAATGTCATGAAAAGCAAAAGCGGCAGCTCGACTTCCGTCCACAGCCGTCATCATACTCCCCAAGCCGCAGAATCGATGCTGTTCCGACACTGCACCCTGGTAGTATGCATACACCATCACCAGCGTTTGGCCTTTTGCCAACCCAAGGGCAAAAGCCCTCAAAGCTCTTCTCTCCAACACCCAGCCCTACCACCGACGCAAGCACCCCCCCAAGCCCATTGCCAGAACAAGACCAGAGCCAAAACAACCAATCCTAAGTAGAGCACACCCCGCCTCAGGCGCGCAGCCGCCGTCACCACAACCTTCCTCCACGCCTGATCCAGCAAGCCCAGCATCTCAGCCCTGTCGTTCGTCCTCGGAAACGGACCATCAGGCACAGGAACACCCAGAAACTCGCACAGCGGGCCCCAACCGTCCTCGGGCTTGAACTCGAGCACCTGCCCCTGCGGAACCTCCCTCCTCACCATGGCGTAGTACTCGGCGTGCGCAGCACCCATCTTTGCCCACGCTTCCCTCCCCGTCTCGGCGCCCAACCAGCCCATGACGATATCCCGCAGAATGCACAACTCCGGGAGGCCGGCCCAGGGCCCCAGCCTGCCCAGCGTGAATCCCCGAGCACCGCAGCAGAAATTGTCCAGGACAACCTCCCCGAAACTAGCCTTCCACGCATCGACAGGCCGCTCGACCAAGATGACCTTTGCCTCGGGGTACGCACGAATAAGCTGCTCGGTGTAGAGGCTCGCCACGTCGGTGACGGCCCTCTGGCCCCCAATCAGCCTGTCCCAGTCCCCTCGCGTCCAGGGGAGCAGGGCGTCCACGGCGTTGATGTAGAACGGCAGCGTCCTGGCCGCGCGCAGGCTCGCCGTCCGGAAGTAGGGCATGTTGCTCCACGCGGCCTGGCCCCAGGCGTAGTACTCTCGGCGGTCCGTGATGTAGAGCGCGTGGTGCACGGGGCCGAGGCCGAGCGCTGTGAGGGCCGCGGCGAGGGATCCCGTGCCGGATCGGGGGAGCGCCGCGCATATGATGCCGTGGCCCGTGGCGAAGCACTTTTGTTGTTTTTCCATGGCTGTGAGAGGAAACCTGGATGTGTCTGGTTGTGTCTTCGTGTGTGTGTCTTGTCTTGTCTTGCCGGGCATGAGGGGGAAAACGACATGTGATCTGGTCGTGTTGTTTACTATATATGCAGTTTCTGGGGTGACACTGCATGACGCACCAAGCAAACGCCTGCCGTTTTGTCCGATGAGCACTGTGTCTGAGTGGTAGCAGAGTCGTCATATGACACGCGGTACAATTTGCCAACTCTATACATACATCTAGCAAGCTGCTGGGCCACGCCACAGTTAGACTGCGTAGTTTGAGTTCCAACCTGTCAAGTAATCAGGCACTGGGCATGGAGATGGGCACAGCAAGATATATGCCATTACCAGTCAAAGGCATGTGCAACGCCTTTCGTTGATACCACTGCTATGTCAAATGCCACGCATTAACACCGCGCTGTAACACGACCAGTGATTGCGTTCTCATCCACCATTACACTTTTATACAAATCCCCTGATGCCTCTTAAGCCAGAAGACTTCTTTTCCTTCTTTGGCTTCCCTGAAGCGTTGCTGCCATCATCCTTGCTCTTGTCTCTCGAGTCCCGACGCAGTCGACTCTGTAGGCCGCCTAAATACCGTTAGTCAAAACTATCCTCCGCACCTTGTATTGGGAACTTACTAAAAGTTCGCTGGTCAGGAGAAATGGGACTTCCCGACGCTTCGGCCTGAGAACCACTGCCCTCTTTTGTAAGTGTACTACCAGACGTAGTCCCGCCGGATTGCGACCCCCCGGCCGACTTCATGTTGTGGCCTGTTGCTTCTGCATTAGACAATGCTCGATGTGGCCGGGCCTTGACAACAACCGGACTGGTTGACAATGACAGATAATCTGCGTCCATTGGTTGGTGCTGAGACGCCGTTGCCCGTGTTTGCTCTGGTGGCTGTTCTGACTGCATATCCAGCAGTGACGACTGAAGTGCTGTATACTTGCGCATCAGCAGAGCATGCTGTTTCTGCAGTTCGGCTTGCTTGGCCCGACTGGCCGCCAAAGCACTTTCTACAGCGAGATTCGAGTTGGACCCAGGCCGTTCGCGCTCCTCCTGCGCTTCAGAAAGTTGTGTTTGAAGAGCCGCAACTTGCGACTGGAACAATTTCTTCACGCGCTGAACCTCATTTTCCTGTGCATCTAGCCTCATCTTCAGAGCCTCAGCCCGGCTCTCCGTCTTTGTCGCAGAGTTTATCATCTGTTGACGTTCCAACTCCTTGGCTTGATGGTCTCTCTCAGACCTCGTCAGCCGTTCCACTTCAGCCTTCAGGCGGTCGATCTCGGCGCCATGTATTTCAATAGACTGCATGTTTTGTTTCCAGTTTAGTTCCTTGACTTCAGCGGCGCAAAGCAGCTTGCGGAGTTTGTCGCCTTCTTGTTTGGATTCCTCCAATTCCCGCTGCAATGCTTCCATTTCGGCCTGCATCTTCTTGGACTTGTGTCGCAAGTCTTTCAACTTGTTGGCCAAATCGGCCTCCCATTTCTTCGCCATGGCGCGACTCTTCTCTGACTCCTTTTTGACCTGCATCTCGGATTTTTTAGCATCCTCAAACCGGCTCTTGAGATTTCGGTTCATCATAATCAAATTTTGTGTCTCGGCTTCTGTTGCTGCTTCAGCCATCTGCTTGCGGCGAAGGTCACCAATATGTGCCATGTGCTGTTGCTTCAGGTAGCGCTCAAAACTCAAGTCATTTTGCAAAAGTAAGATTTGCTTTTGTAAGTGTACAACTTGGGTAGACATTTCCGAGGTTGGGAAGGGTGAGTGCGATGTAAGCGGAAGCGGCGCCGTTGCTGCTGATGCTGTTGGAGCACCAGGAGGGGCTTTCTCTGTGACTGAGTCCTGATGGCTCAGAGCAAGCGATGCGACGCTGTCGTTGGCCAACGATTGGTGCAAACCTGATTTGATGACCTTGTTAGACTGAATTAAATCTTGCAACTGGGGGTGGGATGGCGATAGTGTCAAAGTCGGGCTATCTGTACCACCCGTTCTTGACCGCCCGTCGCCAGTAGAATCCCGATGTGATGGTACGCTTGACTGTGAGCTACGACGCATTGCAGTGACTGGTGTCTGGTTGCTTGAGGCGGAGTCTGAAGCCGTCAGGTGTGAGTTGCGCCAGCTATCATGCTTTCCACCCGGGCCGCTCAATAAGGCGGCATCGGCCTTGGACTTTTCCAACCCATCATTACCGTGAGCTGCAGTGGTGTTGATACCACCCGGGCTGGAGCCAGGGATCTCCGCAGAACTCAGATCAGCAAAGTTGTACAAGTCCGTCTCCAGACATAAGCCCATACACTCAGCCACGACCTCGGCGGCCTCGCTCTTTATCCAGCGGCCAAAGTCGGTCTTTTCAGAATCAATGGTGAGAGAGTAGAAATTGGGATGCAACAGATGGTTTCGCCGGAAGGTTTCAGACCGATGGCGCATCTCAGTTGGCTGGACCTCTACTTCATCTGCATTGGCTGCATTGGCATGGCGCAAGTATCTCTGTGGCTTGCGAATATAGTCCATAAAGTTGATGGGATATAGGCCGTACAAAATGGTATAGTAATTGGGAAGGTGAGCGATGGATTGGTCGTCGACATCCGGATCAAATGTTGCCACCTCCCATCCAGGAGCGGGTTCAGGACCAGCCCCGTCACTATCGGGCCACTCGGCCGGTCTCGAGTGTTCTCTGTCCCAAAACAGAAGGCGGCCGTAAATGTTGAACAATGCAGGCAAATGCGGTACCAAAGAGCTCGGCATGTGTGGCAGAAGCATGATGAGAGTCGTCAACGCAGCGGACACGATGGTTGTTGACGTGTCATGCTGCAAACAAGTCATAAGATTGCCAAATAGCGACGTATGCAGAACTTGGTGTAGATGTGGTGGTTGAATCTGAATAAAGTCACAAAGAAATCTCAGTGCTGACTTGCGATACTTGCTTTGAACAAAATACCCATCCATGGCGGTGAAGAGCTCCTTGGGTCGCTTCTTCCCGAAATTGCACAACGCGTGGCGGATTAGCCTCTCATTGTACTCGGACGAAGTGTTGCCATCCAGAAGAGCCGGGTAGAAGCGATCCATCCATACTTGAAACAGGCGGTCTATGATGCGGTTAGCAGCCGAGTTGGCTGCAAATGAGATTTGAAACTCGTCGATAAGAGTTATCAGATCCATGAGGGAGGCCACGGTCTCATCAACGACATATTTGTCTAGATCGGCCCTGTCCAAGATGCCCTTGCATGCATCAAACCACGGCAAAATTCTTTCTGGGGTCTGCAGAACCGGCAGCAATCGTCGAAGGATGGCGATCCATGGGCCTACAGCCTTGGCATTGCCCTTGACTCGCTTATCGAAGACAGAGAGCAGGCTATCTTGGAGGAGGTCGGCAGCGGAATTGTCATCCTCTTCTTGCTTTTGGGTGAAGGTGGCGAGTGTGTCAACGAAGGTATCTGGAAGTGGGAGAGACGGGTCGACGAGGAAGGTATTGATGGTCTTGACGAGCTCCTTTAACGAGCTGCAGTTATTTTATTCGGTCAGACAAAGCGTGTGAGCAGGGGCCAAGATGTATCAGAGAAGGTAGCAATGACATACGTTGTGGAAGCCATCGTCAAGGCTCCCGCGCCGCTGGCATGAGGCGCAGAAGATAGGGATATATGTCGGCTTCTTTCGACTGCCTGAGAAGGTTTTGAGTTGGCTCGAGATGGAGTTTGGACTGCTTGCAGCCGGACCCGGAGCTGTAGATGGTGCCGAAGCTCGATCAAACGGATGCCGGCCGATGGAGGAGGCTATTGACGCATGGGCCTGATTGGATTGGATGGTGGTGCTGTGGTTGTCAGACTCGAGAGCTTGCGCCGAAACGATGATGACATGGGAGCTTGTTGCAAGGCTGGAGAGTGAGCAAGCACCAGGTCGGCAGCCAGCCACTTGGAGGGGAGAGGTGGGGCAGGCAGAGTGAAGGGCACATGTGGGGCATATTTGCGCCAGGCGGACACAGGAGTGGTCAGTGGTCAGAGCACTTGAGGGCAGTCTGTGCCAGTACGAGGTTGCCAGCTGTCGGCAGGTGCATCTGCGAACCACTGCTTTGGAAGGTCCGGAGCCTCAGATGCAAGGCGCTCACTTTGTCAGGCAGCGAAGGAGTAATTGAACCTCGGGTCCTGAGTGCAAAGATGATGATGAAGGCAGCCTCTTCTGTCAGGTACCGCTGCCGTCAAACATGGGCAAACAATGGGAAACGTGCTCAACTGCTCATCACGGCATCGACAACATGCGACCCCACTTCTAACCTGACAGCTCTGCAGCCAAAAGGACACATCAATTGATCGGAGGACCCTCTTTCGCCCCTAAAACCCCGCAAATCGAAGACACTTGACCGCATGACCCGTGGCCCGACCCCACGAACTAAGCTGGCATGGTTTGGAACTGCATGGATCCATAAGGTGACGGAATCAAGTGATGCGAGGTGGGACGATGGGAGGTGTTGGACAGCTGATGCTGAGGTGTTGGACGGTATCCGAGACGGTATCCGAGTGGCCTCACTTTGGCCAACAGTCTTGCAATGGCCATGGACTCCGCTCAAGGACTCGAGCTCCTCGGTGAACTACCTGACCGAGCCCCAAGAGACTTCTAAATGCCTGCCCAGCGCGATTCGATGGAATGACTCCAGAGCGGGTGCGTCACATCTAACGCGACGCCCGAGGTAATGATTGCCGCATCGAGCCACGCTGGCCCCTCTTTGATGGACGCAGCCCTGGTACGTCGAAACGGCAGATTGATGACTCGTGGTTCGACATGATTGCATTCTGGTCAATTGACGGTCAATGGCCCAGGAAATGGGTTCAGTGCCGGCCAATCGACAATGCTATCCATGGACAGAACCATTCTGTACTTTGTAGTCTGCCCACTCCGCGGCGGTGGGTTGGAAAGGCAAGCAGGTGGTCGCGATGTGTCTTGGGACTTCCGGAGGCGGCGCCTCGTCCTCGCGTGAGCTCCAGAAACGATGCCGCTTCCCAGAGTCTAGAATGACCGCCAGCTGGCTCAATTGCCATCTGGGCCGTTGCCAGCTGCCCGAAGCTCTTAAGCTCAAGCTCCACGTCCGGCTTGGAGTCTTGGACCCCTCTTTCCAGAGTTGATCGTCTTGCTGAGGCGCTCTCTGTCTTCCTTCCCCGCGTTTGAACATGTATACATGTACCGGATACCATGTCGTACTGAGTTCAGTAGGGAGTATCCATCATCCATCCATGCCACCTCGCATATATACTTCACATCCTCCTCACCTTGTTCTCGTCCCCCTCTTCCCCCTCCTTCTCCTCTACTCATCGACTTACAACGTGCCGTCTTTTACTACCCATTGACCCTCATCAGCCTCATCAAAGGCTCTGCCCAAGGACCCTAGCCAGACCATTTCTATTTTCTGGTCGCTTTACACACCTTTAGACGGCTTCAACACACCACACACCACGTTGCTCAGTCCAACACACAACAAAGTCATCCCCCCTTCCTGTGACTCACTGACACGACCAACCTCACTTCCCCCAATCCAAACCTCCACACCTCAATACCGGCAAGATGGCTGCACATAAGACGTCCGCAGTGTCGGACGAACCCATTGAAGTCCTCATTGCCCTGCACAACAAGTTCGACCTTCTCGACCTTGCGGGGCCAATGGAGGTTTTCACCACGGCCCAACACGACCCTAAGGACGAGAGTAAGTCGAGTTGCATGACCATTTCTTATTCTTTCACGTAAACTGAATTGTTGCTAACTTCCATCAGCCTCCAAGGCGTTTGAAGTGACTCTTGCCGGGGCTGAGCCCAAGGTCCTTTCCGAACAGGGTGCCATTGTTGGCTCTCAAATCTCCTTCAAGGAAGCCCACGAACGCCTCGAGGACTTTGATATCCTCGTCATTCTTGGTGGCAATTCCGATGAGATCCTCAAGGCAGACACCGAGCCACTTGGCCTCATCAACAACTTTGCTGAGCTCCAGAAGAAGGACCCTGCCCGTGAACGCACCATCCTCTCTGTGTGCACGGGATCTCTTTTCCTTGCCAGAGAGAACATTCTCTCTGGCCTCTCTGCCACCACTCACCCCGACTACTTGACCAAGTTCGAGAATGTTTGCAGCGATGCTGCTACTCGAAACATGACTGAGCGTTGCGACGTCGTTGAAGACGCCCGATACGTCGTCAACAACCTCCGCTTCGACCTTGGAGACGAGGATGAGAATCCATACATTCGCCGCAAGTCAGACGCTGGGCGTCGTCCCTCGAATGCTCGGTAAGATTCAACCTCAAGGCGGATGCTGCTTTTGTGTGTGTACGTGAGTGAGTGTGACGTTGCTAACAGGCTCGCAGAAAGGGCAGCATGTCTTTCAAGGGCTCCAACTCTCGCCGCGAGTCCATTGCGCGCCGTGCCGCGATGCGCCTCGGTGGTCTTCGCGTCATCACTGCTGGAGGAGTAAGCGCTGGCGTTGATGCAGCTTTGTATCTCGTCAGCGCTCTGGTTGATGAAGAATGTGCGGTGGAGGCTGCCAGGTTGATTCAGTGGACCTGGAACAAGGGCGTAGTCGTCGACGGTCTCGACGTCTAAAATGCTCATGCCGGCAGAACGTGTCGGCGACTGAATCGTGGTCTGCAAGTGTATCATCCCGAAAGGAAGGGATTGGTAGTGGGCCACGACGGTGTAGGAAGACCGCAATATCCTGTGTGACTCTAGTATAACTTGTAACGTACTCCAATCAATTGAAATGAATATATGACTGTATATGTCTGTTCTGCGCCAGGTGTGACGTTACGGTTTGCCAATGTAAGATTACACCCAAAGCCCACGGCGCGAGTGCTTGTATCGTGTGACGGGGAATAAGACACCAGTTGACGTTATGAGACTGATGCGATCAGACAAGACAGGTAATGAGTATTGCACATGCCACACGCTAGGTTGACTTTTGTGCGAGGCCATGTATTGCCGTTGACGAAGCACTGTGAACTCTCCCACAATACGACAGCGTACAACACAACAAACCACACAAGTGAATACTGGCCGGATGAGGACAGAAGATTTGGATCCGCTGCTGAGTTCTCCTTCTCCGTCTCTCACAGGGAAGGAAAGGACTAAATCGTCCAAAAAAATGACACCTCCGCAAAGCAATGCCTCAAAGCTCGAAATGAGGGATCGTAGCATCCGCAATCGTCTCAAACATGGCCTCCCTGGCGGCCACAAACTCGGCATACGACTCGGCCGACGCGCCCAGCGGCTGTCCGACACGGACATGCTGGCTCCCGCTCCCCAGCAGCGGATACGGCAAGTTGACAAGTTTGTCCACCAGCATGCTCAGCTTACGTCCGCCGTCATCTATGTAATCGTGTAATTCATCTGGCAATAAACGCGCCGCGCCGCGAAATCAGCGAGCCAGCTCACAGGGAAACCTTTTTTTCTTTTTTAGATTTACATACTCTGTACCATTGGCGGCGCCTATACCGGAATTTGTGCCCATGAGGAGCACGCGTTTATAGGGGAAGGTTATTTTTATTCTATTTTATTCTATATTCTTTCTTTCCGGGTGGGTGTCAGTGGGAATATTAATGCGGTGTTGGCCGACTTATTTACTGCCTGGCCGGCAATGAGTAAGGATAGTAAGCTATAAACTGAGGCAGCGACTAGGCCTAATTTATATTTTCGCCATAGAGGGGAGACGGAGATGGGCTTAAGTTGCACATGGACTTTAAGAGTTGGCATCTGTTCTTATCCCCGGATGAGCGAATGTATGGCCCGGGCTGAGCCGCCGAGGTGTGGGTTCCGGAGGGCCAGCTGGTTCGGGTAGCCGATCGTTGTGGGGCGTGGATGACCCGGCGATGCGTGGGAACATGGAACGGGTAGCGCCTTGGGAGAGAATGATATAGATGAGGCGGGGGATTTGGCAGCTTTTTGACTCCTTTCTTCTTTTCTTCTACTTCTTTTTTCCCCCCCCGAAGGAGGCCATAAAATCCGTTGCGTGCGTGGCGTTGCCTCTTGCGGAAAACCGGCTACAACAGCATTATCCTCGGTGGTGGCCATCGTGGTTCCCAGAATGGGACATGTTTTCTTATTCTTCTCTGCTCGTAACATTTCCTCGTTCCTTCATCTCAGCCAAGAATAAACGTAGTATCATCAATGTTCCTGATTCTCCTCGCAACTGTGCAGCAACAAGCAATAGCTTCCCAGAGCTGTGCCTTCAAAAACGCTCTTGTCCCAGCACAAGCAGTTTTGAATGCCATTTCATACCAACGCATACACGCAACTCGAGGAATATACATCATAAGTACCCGTGTCCACCATGACTAGTAGTAACCTCCATCTCCTCCACCACCACCACCACTGTCGCCGCCTCCGCAACCACCGCTATCACCGCCATACGAACCACCACCATCACAACCATACGAATAACTACTATATGAACTGGCATCATATGAACCACCGCCATCACCACCATACGAGCTACCACCATCACCGCCATACGAACCACCGCCACCGCCACCATACGAGCTGCTCCTACCCCCGTAACTGGACGAATACCCATAGTTGTGTTTCTTTCGCGGTTGCGGCGTCGGCGTCTTGCGCTTCAGGCTCCTGTCACTGGATTGGGCCATGGGTACGGGACGCGCATTGTAGTGCTGAGTGTTGACATCCAGCTGTTGGCTTTTGACGCTGGATTGGGCTATGGGCACGGGAGGCGTATTATGGTGCTGTGTGTTGACATCCAGCTGTTGGCTTTTGACACTGGATTGGGCCACCGGCACGGGACGCGCATTGTAGTGCTGCGTCTTGCCATCCAACTGTTGGCTCCTGTCTTGTCGTGAGGGCCAGCACATGTTGCGACTGCTGGGGAAATTGGTAAATTGGAGGACAATTGTCGGTGGTGTTTTTCAGCCGAATGTATCCTTTAACTAGTGTGTACAACGAATAGGGTCGTGAGCAGCGCGCATGAACGGCTGAATGCTTGCGGTTGTCTGATCTGAGCTTGGGTATATAGGCTCTGATGGATCGACGAACTGCACGGGCATAACTGCTGTTAAATAGTTGAATACCTCGGGCTGGCAAAAAGTGACCATCATTCGCAAGCATGACATGGCGAGTTTCTTGCTAAATCACCACGCTATCCAGCTTGGTGCGCTGAGGCCGAATCCCCAAAGGAGACTAGATTCACGCCTGAGCTTCAGCTGACCAGCCCTCTGGGACCAGACATGATTCATCGTCGGGCAGGGCGTGACCTTCAATTAAGCTTAATCCGCCTCGTTTCGGCTTCACGTAAAAACCCGGCCTTGTAAGTCATCATACATTTGCTCTGCCCAGTATCTCGCCGGGCTTGTATCCCCACTCTGCCTCTAGATCCCGCAATCGCCATAATGCTCCCCACCCTGTAGTCCGATCAATGATACGGAATAGCCTTGCGACTTGAACCTGTTCGCTCGGATGGGTGAGCAGCCGCCCCGCCAGATAGAGCGGCTGAATAGCATTAATGAGGCTCGCCTTGTGCGGGTTCGTCCATGATATTCCGCAGACTCGTCTTGCATGCCAGATGGGCGAGCTTTGTGGAGACGGCAATTGTACCTCTGGAGGCCGTGTTTCCAACATTAGAATACATGCCGCGTGGTACATCTGGTTAGATGAGATGGCCGGGTAATTGGAGAACAAAATGGTGGGAAAGACCTGCTCTTGGAACGGCTCCAGCGGCGGCGTGGTAGTAGTTGGCAGCATTGACCACGGCCTTGATTCCAGCCAGAGCTGCAAGTCGCCCCATAGTCTAGTCCATTGCTCGACGAACGGTCTGGTATCCAACTCGTCTGGTTCTTGCAGCTCTAGAACCCTCGTCCTCCGGTACGTCAGGTCGCATGTCTTTGCACACAAATACACGGCCCAGTTGGCATGCATACCGGTATTATCCCGCCCGCTCTGATAGAACGTTGTCCGCGCGAATTCGTCAATTTCATCATTGGTTGAGACGCCTGCTGGCAACGGAGGAATCCATTTATTCAGCGGGAGGACTGTACTCTCTGCACCACCGGATATGATGGCTCCGCAAAGTTCCATGCGTGCATAGCACCAGAAGACTGCCTGCAGCAGGCCGCCCGAGAAGCCGGTAATCTCGAAGAATTCAAACAAGGCCGCGCAGCCTTCGATGTGGCGACGCCAGTTGCGAGGGCTGCCGGACATGAGCTCCAAGACGGCGAGTACACAAGCCGTCACCAGCATGTTGGAGTCCTTGGCTTGCAAGCTGGGGGCAAGGAGCCTGATGGACTCCTGATACAATTCCAAGCTGTCATAGCTCTTTTCCAAGAGTGCTTTTCGCTCTATCTGACGGGCGGAAAAGGCTAAAACGGCGTAGAATAATGGCGGCGACCGCTCAGCCATGATGGGCACATGGATACCAAAGTGTCGCTCATGGTCAAACTTGTCAAGATACGGCGCACACTCGACGATCCAGTTCTTGAAGTAGTGAATAAGCTTGATCTTGGGAATACCGGGGACCCTGGAGAAGTCAAACTTGGACTGCTGGACGGGGAGTTCATCGGGCGGTCGCTGTTGATCCGAAACGGACTCGGGAGTAGTAGTCTTGCTGGGATCATGGGAGCTTACGCCTGCAAAGAGGACGCACCGAAGCTCTTCTTGGAGTTCGATGAAACGGGGGTTGGCCGAGTATTCATCAGCAGTGGCCGAGGATGCTGGCGACAGGAATTGTGGCTCGTAGGGGTCGGCCATGGCGCGACGGAAGGTGTCGTTGGGCACCGGGCGACTTAAAATTACAGAACAATCATGATCAGCGAATACCCTCTCTAGGTGAGCATAGAGATGAAGCTGGAGCAAGGCAGTTGAAGATGTGACACGGATTTCATCAACCGTCGACCCCACACGGACCACACAGACCACACAGACCATAGAAGGTCCCCAAGACGAGGCCCACACAATCGCACCTGCCTCGTGGATGTCGGATGGTTAAAGAAGCTTCGACCAGGATCAAGGATTCGCCCCCGCCGCGCAAAGATTTCCTTTGCCTGCCTGGTAACGCGGCATTGAGAAATTTCAGACTGCAAAGGGAGCCGTATGTACAACACAACGATACGTCTGCATACTCAGACGGGAATTCCTGTCATTGAATTCTTCATTGTTGGATGAGCATCAATATTTCTGCATGTACGCCAGTAGGCCCCGGTCTGGACCAACACCACATGTGCACGCAACCTTTGCTTTGGCTGCCCCCGCCCTGCGAGCACCGCCTTCACAAACCTCTGGCATCATCACCCATCCGAATTAGCTTCGTGTCGACCACCGCATCATACCACGAATGGGTCAAGACCCAAGTCTGCGAAAGTCAGCTGCCATGGCAAAACCTGCCTGAACCCATCGCAGCTTCGCGTAACCAAAACCGCAAAACCATGGCGTCCTGTAGCGCGCCTGAAAGGGGCAACTTAGCCCTCGCCTTTGCCCCAGCCGCGGACCAATTGACGCGGCGATTGAGTATCCGCTTCTGCTTTGGCATGTCCCAAAACGGGGGGCGTAGCCTATGCATCTCTTCAATATCCCGGCCAAGAACCGCGGCAAGGACTGTTGAGGGTTGCGCTGCAGCATCACCGACTGCGGTGACCCATGGGGTGACTGACTCAAAGACGGGGGATACGGGGTGACTCTCCGGGGCAGCAACATACATACATGAACTTTGGTCTAATATATAAAGATGGGGGAGCACGCTCCTCGATATTCATCTTGAGTAGGTGAAGAGTTGGTCAAGATTTGTCTTTTTTTGCCCTCTACGCCCCTTTGCCGTTTGGCCTTGAATCTGCATTCATGTCCAATATGCCCTCGGATACCGAGGCTGCCACGACAAGTGTTCCCTTGGAACCGGCGCAAAGGGTTCTGGCGGGAAAGAGGTCGTTGTGGGAGTCTATCCGATCCAACCCCAAGGTGATTTTCATTGCCTTCTTTGCCTCGTATGTCCTC
Source organism: Metarhizium robertsii ARSEF 23 (assembly GCF_000187425.2). Lineage (NCBI taxonomy): Eukaryota > Fungi > Ascomycota > Sordariomycetes > Hypocreales > Clavicipitaceae > Metarhizium > Metarhizium robertsii. Next base: position 1,294,107 of record NW_011942226.1, read on the forward strand.
CCGCCTCTTGACATTTGACTCACGTTGAAACTAACCTTTGTATCTGTAGATTGGGCGGTTTTGAATATGGTTATCAACAAGGTGTTCTTGGCCAATCCCTTGTCATGACACGCTTTATGAAAAACTTCCCATCGGTGGTTGAATCGTCCTCTGCAACGGGCTGGCTCACTTCAGTTTTGCAGCTTGGCGGTATCGTGGGCTCTCTGTCGGCGGGTGTACTCGGAGAACTTATTTCCCGAAAATATACCATGTTTATTGCTTGCTGCTGGGTCGTTCTGGGGAGCTACTTGTACATTGGTGCTCGTGACGGCCTACCATCCCTGCTATATGCCGGGAGATTCTTTACAGGTGTCGGCGTAGGACTATTTAGCGGCGTTGGACCTTTGTACAATGCCGAGCTGTCGGCTCCGGAAATGAGAGGGCTGCTGGTGTCGTTTTATCAATTTGCCACTATCCTGGGTATCATGTTGTCCTTCTGGGTTGGCTATGGAAGCAACTACATTGGAGGTACTGGTGATTCTCAGTCCAATCTGGCGTGGAGGCTGCCCTCCATTGTTCAAGGTATCCCTGCCGTGGCTCTGGCAATCGGTATCTGGTTCATGCCCTTCTCTCCTCGGTGGCTCGTCAAGGTGGGCCGTGACGACGAAGCCAAATCCACCCTGGCCTGGATGCGAAAGCTTCCCGCTGACCACGAGCTTGTGCAAGTCGAATTTCTTGAAATAAAAGCAGAGTCCGTATTTGAGAAGAAGGCTTTTGCTAGAGATTTCCCTCGCATGGCCGAGCAAGGGAGCAAGAGCGCTTTCCGCGAGCAAATCGCCCAATACATCAACTGTTTTCGAACCAAGGATAATATCAAACGAATTGTTACAGGTTTTCTAACGATGAGTTGGCAACAGTGGAGTGGGATCGACGCGAGAAAGTAGCCTTATTCTCTTATTCAAACGCTTCAAACTAACTTGTTGCAGTTATTTATTATGCCACCAACATATTCCAGAGTCTGGGGCTTACGGGAGGCACCATCGCACTCCTGGCGACGGGTGTGACTGGCGTTGTCTTTTTAATAAGCACGGTGCCCGCAATGGTAAGAGCAGTGAATCATGCCTATGAAAGCAAAGGACTAACAGAAACCAGCTGATTATCGACCGGGTCGGCCGAAAGCCAATGTTGCTGGTTGGCTCGGTCGTCATGGGCGTCAGCATGGTCATTGTGGGCATCATTGTTGCCAAATTTAGACACGACTGGCCTAACCACGTGGCTGCTGGCTGGACAGCAGTTGGTGAGTCTCTTCTCGTCTTCTGTAGCCCTCCCTCTCATGTGTTGTGGTTGCGAGCTAACAAAATGCAAGCCCTGATCTGGGTGTATATCGCCGGCTTCGGTGCCACTTGGGGCCCGGTGTCATGGACACTGATATCGGAAATCTTCCCCCTGTCTATTCGGGCCAAGGGCGCATCAATCGGTGCCATGAGCAACTGGTTGAACAACTTTGCCATTGCCTTCTTTGTGCCGCCGATGCTGGAGGCATGGGCGTGGGGCACCTACATCTTCTTTGCCGTGTTCCTCACAGCCGGCATTTTCTGGGTGTGGTTCTGCCTACCGGAAACAAAAAACGCCACTCTGGAAGAGATGGACCGTGTGTTTGGCAGCCATACCGGTGAGAGGGATGCAGAGTTATTGCGCGAGGCGCAGAGAGAAGTCGGGCTCACGGCGTTGCTGGAGGGCCGCGCCGACAGGACGACCAAGGCTGGCGTTGAGAAGCACATTGAAGCACTGTAGTATGACTAGTATTTCTGCTCTGAATGCGCAGAGAGGAGAATGGCCAAAGCGATTTGTTCCAGGGCGTGTGCGACAATGAATGGCATCCAGAATGCTCACCATAGCAAACATCAGATGACCCGTGGGAGTCGGCGCCACCCGATGGAGTCGCTCACGTTTTTTCCCCGGCTTTGTCACGAGTGTGGCATGGATTGATGCAAATGCTCCATGATGGATCCAGCTCCTCAAGCCAATAATGGCAGCCACCAGAGGCTCGCATCCATGATCCATGCCCGCCAGTCCCTCATCCCACACCTCACCCCAGAAAAACAAAACGGCAGGCCAGCAAAACCAACACTCATTCATTCATCTCTCTCCCCCCCTCTCTCTTCTCCCCGCGAGACGCTTCCAGTCCGGCCATGACCAGCGGCTTCTCAGACGGTCCCATATGCCTGTGATACGCTCCATCCCAGAAAACAAGCGCCGCGTCCGCACCGGATGTCTCTCATGTAGAAAGAGACGGAGAAAATGTAGCTACGATCCCATACCCCTGATTTCGCCATGCGCCTCGGGCTATTTCGGGTGGTATCCTGCATGATGCCCGAGGGGCCCCAGCATCGGCGCCGGATCTACAAGAGGAAGGGGAGAAATTAACGTCTGGTGTTGTAGGCGATGAGCGGAAGCCAAGGTGTACGAGCTGTGAGGCGAGAGGGGCAACGTGCGCGTATCCCGATTTGCAGTTTATCCCCAAGTCGACTGCAGGGGATGTTGTTGAGTCCGTGAGGCTGAGAAACAGTCGGTATGCTCGCATCAAGGTATTATGGCGGCTTTGGACTGTCCCATTGTCGAACACGGCAAGCCAGAGTGCATCGTCTAACATGTCCAGTTTGTAAATGAACCGCTGTCACCTGTATCCGAACCATCCAATACAGATAACAACGGCGGCGGCTTCGGCAGACATATCGGCAGACACTCAGACTCTCAACAGCTAGACGTTCGCGACTCGCGCCCCAGCAGCATCACCATCGACTCTCTTCTCACAACCGCCCCTTTCACCGAGGACCGCAAAAGAGACTTGCCGCTCGTAGATTGGGACGGGTATTTCGCTACAAAAGATGTATCCGCGGGACGCAAGCACCTCGCCCTGCTACGTCATTTCCGGTACACCACGGTTCCCTGGATGGAGGCCGGGGACTTGTCGTCGACGTTTGGAACGGACATTATGCGCCTTGCACAGGAACACCCGCCGATCCAGAGCGTGATTCTCGACTTATCCGCGAACCAGGTGGCTCTGATTCGTCAACAGAGAGACGCGGCGGACGGACAAACGCAGAAGACGCGGATGCGTGCTCTCGAGGGCCCTGCCAGGAGGATAGCTGACTCACTCTCAGGTATTACCGAGTATCTGCAATCAGGGCCGTCGCAATGGAGGAGCCGCGCAGCGCGCGAGATGGGACTCGTAGGCCCGGACGCGACGGCGCTTTCGATCGAGGAGCCGCTGCGGACTCTCTGCAAGCTCCATTCACGCTTCGGTACGTCCATGTCCAGGCCTCCAGACTCTGCACCGCCGTCAATGGCCCGGGGACTAACATGCACTTGCACACGAAAGACCTGGCATCGTCCATCATTCTGCGCCAACGGCCCCTGACGCCGAGATCATTCTACTCCCCGCAAGGCTTCCCGCCGGCGTGGAATCCCGAGTGCCCCGGCGCCGCGTACCTGTGGTCGATCCACCACCTCACCGTGGCCCTGCACCTCGTCCACGACGCATCTCTGTCGCTCCCGCAGCCGCTCCTCCAAGACTCCATGTGCACGTCGCCGAACCCAGGCACCTGGGCGGCAAAGTGGCTCGCCGTGTGGACGAGCTGCCAGGCGTGGCGGGACCGGCGGCCGGCGACGATGCGGCCGGCGCTGGACATGGGCAACCTCGAGGCCGACGCCGACGCCGACGCCTCACTCCCCGTGCAGCTGTACACGCACGCGCTGGCCATGCAGGCCAACGCCGCGTACCACCTGTGCTCGCTGCTGCTGCTGGCCGGCAAGCCGCGGCTGCTGCACCGGAGGCTCCCCGGGCTCGCGGCGGCGTCATCGCGGGGCTGGCACGTCCGGACGCTGGCGGGCATGGCGTGCGCCAACGACCTCGCGGAGCAGTGGGATCCGGTGCTCGTCGCGGGGCTGCTGCTCGCCGCGCGGGAGGTGACGCACCCGGCGCAGCAGGACGCCGTGAGGACGTGCGTGCGGAGGATGAGGGCCGCGACGGGTATTGGTGTTGGGGTGGAGGGCGAGGTGGCCGAGCTGGAGGCGCTTTGGGGGGCAGGGCGATGCGCGTGATTCAACATGGAATGTTGAAATTCAATGGTGCTTGTTTGCGGTGACAGCAGTCAGTGTAATTAACGCCAGTGCTTGTTGGGCAAATATATTAGTGCTGCTACACGTTGTGCTACAGTGGGGGTACATGCATGTGGTACATCGACGTTGATGTTGTAGGTGCCCAACTCCAGATGTCCAGATATCCCATGGTACCAGTCAACCACCCAGTGCCACAGGCCACAGCACCAGACTGCGACGCCTCGTCACATCAACGATGCACTCACAGCTTATTCCGCCCCCTCCACCTCCGCAGCAGCTCCGTCACCCTCGTCCGGGGGCTCCGGCCGTCGACGTAGCCGATAAACGGCGCGCCGACCTTGTAGCCCATCATGCCGACGAGGCGCGGCGGCACGTCGTCGAGCTTGTCCCAGTCGACGGCCAGCAGCTGGTTCTCCAGCGGCCGCATCCACGGCTGGCAGTACTGCACCGTCAGCGCCAGCCTGCCCGCGCCCGAGGCGTTGCGGCCCCCGCCGTGCCAGAGCGTCCCGACAAAGTACACGATGCTGCCGGCGGGCATGGCCACGGCGACGGCCTCGGACCGCGCGGGCACCCGGTCGCCGGCCCACGTGTGCGACCGGGGGACCACGCTGGCGCCGGGTGCCGCCGTTGGTCGGGGTGTAGTCGTCCAAGGCTACCATGATGGCCTTGTATTGTCAGTAAAAAAAGTTAAAAAAAATAACAAAACACGCCATCATTCTCAGCAGCGAAAAAAAAAGAAAAAGGAAAAAACACCCACCGCGCCAAACGGCCGATGCGGCCTCGGCACCGTCACGTACTGGTCGTCGTGGTGCAGCCTCTGCGCCGCCTCCCCCGGCCCAATGTTGACGCTGTGCAGCGCGTTCAGCAGGTACCCCTCGTCGAGGAAGTGGTCGTTGAGCGCGAGCACCGCCGGGTGCAGCGCGAACTGGTCGAAGCAGCGCGCCTTGTTGAGCAGCGCGTAGATGCGCTGCGTGCGCAGGCCCTCGAACGCGTTCCGCCCCGCCTGCCCGGCCGGCCCCGCCTCCGCCGTCCCCGACAGCCGCCCCAGCTCCGCCTTGGCCTGGGACACTTGGCTGGCCGAGAAGGCGTGCGGGATCACGACGTACCCGTCTCGGGTGACCTGGTCGATGAGCTTTTGGATATCACGGGCTTCGAGCGTTTGTGCCATTTCTTTTGTTTCTCTATTCTTCACATCACTCTGTTCTTCACCTGCACTGCTGTGTCCAAATAACCCCGTATTTATCGACGTGGGGATTGCGACAGGTTGTGGGGTAGAGCCACTCGAACCGAGGCACGTCTCCACGAGGATTGGGCCGATTGGATCGAGGCAAAAAGTCAATCTGCATTTCGACACGAGACCCCTGGACTGTAGGCAGGCATATCGTATTGTCGCTTGACCGGCTGTCGAACGCGGATGGCGGATGCCAACGGCGACTGGCTGCTGCCACGGCAAACTTGCACAACCACAACATACATTGCGAACCAAGTCATTTATACATTACTCTATCTACTCAAGCCCATGTCTACTATCCCGTCATCTCCACTCATCATTGAGCGTCCCCGTGCTACGGCATCCGGTAGAGGATGTCGCGCTACGATTGGGGTCACTCTCCCATACAACACTTCCCTCACTCGTCTTCTTGATATACTTGTACTCAAAGTTTGTACCAGCAGGGATCGTGACCTTTGCGCTCCAAAGCGGGTTGCTGGGGGTGTATTGTGACGCATCCAAGGGAATGGCATCCGCCGGTGACCAGTTTTTCAACTCGGTAATGGAGCCAACGACATAGATGTTCTCTCCGGGAACCGTGGTAACCTTGACGTTGAAGGTCATGGTGGAGTCACAGCTAGGAGGAGCCTCGCAAACCTTGGGAACGGTATTGGCGTTGGGCTCTCCCCACGAGGGTGGAACAACGCCAGATCTGCGTTCGACAGCTCCGACGAATGATGCGTACGACCAAGTCAAGTGAACAGCAGACTTGGGGCTTCCCGTTTCTCGGTCGTACTGTTCGGCCAGGGAGCCATCGGCGGGAGTGTATTGCTTCACAACACTGATAAAGTCATCTCCATAAGCCGTCACTGCCCTGATAATGGAAGTAAAGGTGTCAGAGTCCTTAGCATAGGTGCCTGCAGCAATATTTTGCATCAGATCACTGAAGAAAGGGAGAGACGTCGCGTCCACGGTAATGGAACCAATTTTCCGCCACTGGTAGACCGCAGCGTACATCTGCTCGGCGGCTGCCATTGTGGCCAAGTACCAAGGGTTACCGTTATAGTATACGTCTTCTGAGTAGCGGCCTACAGCAGCTGCCCTGCCAGGCGTTCGGCCCTTATTCACGGTATAAATGGTACGGAAGGAATCGACAACTGCCTTGTGATTGGCCAGGGCTCTGGATGAACACGGCTGGAAGGTGGCATCTGTGCAGGCAGCTGCAGGATCAAAAGTGTGAATGGACGAGATGATGGAGTTGACGTCCTTGCCGGTTCGACCATCGTTGACGTTGATGTTGGAGTCGATATAGCCACTGGCCCAGAAGCTTTGAAGGAAGCAGAGTATTCTAGGTGCGTTGGTTTCGCAATCTGGGCACTGCTTGCCGAGTGCCTTGGCGAGGGTAGCGCCTTCGACCAGAGCGCGAAATGAGGCGGAGAGAGTAAAGAAGGAGGAGCCGTTGATTTCCTCCCATAAATCGAAGCCGGTTCGGTTCCAATACTGAACCGTGTATGCCAGGTCTTTGGCAATAATTGGCCAGACGGTGTTTGCAGCCTGAGCTTGGCCCCCATTGGCAATGAGCCAGTTGGCATAAATGGTGAGAGCAGTGGCTCGCAAAGGAGGACCATCGCGCTGTGGCCTACCCCAGGGACCAGTAAAGGCTGTGAGATTGACGTGGAACTTGGGCTCTCCCAAGCCGCCTGTGTCTGGTCCACCGGAAGGATTGCTCACCCCTTGTAGACGTGTCTGGGCGGTCATGTACTGCTCAATCTTGGGCTGCAAAGACTTGTTCCCGCCAATAAAGAGCTCGATCAAGACCTTGAAGGTCAAAGCAGAGTCCCGGCTCCAAGTATACCAGTCTATTGCAGAGTTAGTCTCAAGTCTCCCAGCTGCTGGGGAATGTTGTCATACAGTCAGGATCCGACTTGCTTGGGCTGGCCACGACAGCGCCAGCCGCGGCACCCTGGGCCCGTGACCCATCAGAGCCAATATTGGCCAGAACTCCATCAAGGGAAATGTGGTTCTGTTTGGTGATGAAGGCATTTAGGTCGTCTCGGCAAGAAATGCGGCTGCGAGCTACGGCTCCATCCAGCCACAGGCCAGCCACCGCCAGCACGCTGACGAGCTTCTTGTACATTGTGCCCTGGGTTTCAACTTTCAACAGGCTGTGCGTCCCACGAGCCGAGTCTGATGTGCAGCTTTCGTCCGATTGCTATGGCTCCAAGGCCCCTTAAATAGTCAAAGCTGGACTTGTTCAAAACTGTGCAAGTCTGTATGGTCATTTGACTCGATGATGCCGTCGCCCCGCTTCTGCGGTTCGCTTGTAGAGTCGTGCTGGGGAGATCGGTCCGTTTCCCCAGCTCATTCTGGGGTAAAGACGACGAGAGCTGAGCGAGGACTCGGGGCGCCGTGGGCTGTTCCCTGCTTGGCTCCGAGTTTATCGGGCCTTTGGAGGCTCCGAGTCCACTCCAAGAGCGTCGTTGCATGGGGGAGGTGATGTGGGCGATGCGGGCGATGCGGGCGATGAAATCTGTGCTGGTGCGACACGCCGACAACCAACCACGACGCCCCTCTGCACTCGACGTCTCCCGATTCGGCATACTGGCCGGCGTTGACGATGTTCTTCCAGGAACAAGGTCCCATCAGTAGGCAAGGATCGTCGGGCCGACAGAACTCGCTCGGCCAGGCTTTCAACCCCATGGGGCCCATAGGCCTATTTGGCGGCGCTGGCAGACGCACAGCCTTTTGGTATTGGAAATGAATTCGAGGCCCAGGAACCGCTGCTTGCTCGTGGCTTGTTGAAGCCATTCATGTCGGCTCGCGGGGTGCCTAGACCGAGTCGATAGTCGGTCGTCGACGGCGTAGTCGCGGGTCATTATTGCAGTTTCCTTTACCTGGGGAGCGGGAGTGGTTCATTGAATCATTTGCATGTGATTGGAGAACCCTGGCCTTTCTGCCATTGAATTTGCAGTCTTTTCGACCTTGACTGCCTGTCGGCCTTGACCGACGATGAGGTGGAAACATGAAGAAGCATGCAGATGCTCATCGGAGGGGCGATGCTGTGTCAATATTTCGGACACAAATGGAGGGAAGGCACGATGCAGCCTCGGATGTCGGCATTTGAACTGCCTGAATGTAACGGTCCGATCAACGCCCACCAACAACAATGCATCACAGTGTCGTATTTCAAGACATTGCAGAGTGTGTATCTGTCTAGAGCAGATCGACGCCTGGGCCGGATTGCCTCGCCCTTCGTGGGAGAATTGGCAATGCGCACAATAATTATGGTTCGAAATCACGACACTTTCAAACAAAACAATGACGCCAAGAAATGAGAAACGCCGTTACTGATGAGGCACAGATGTGACACGCAAGCTAAAATGTATCTGTATTTGAAATCCGAGGCGAAACTAACTAACTGATTTGACTGACTTTTCCCACACCAGAATTTGCTACTATTTTTATCAGCAAACTGTTGACTTCTTTGTGGTGGTAAAAAAAACGTATTTTAAGGCATTGGGAGCCCAACACAACTTCTCATTTCCAAGTCCCAAGCCCTTCTCCCAATATTTTGCTTTAACAGCTGCGTGGATCCGGTCTTGTAGACCAAGCTATTTCGTTGTAGAATAGCTGAAGAGAATAATAAACGTAAAGACTTGCATCCTTCAATAACACACTGCCAGCGCCGAACAGGACCGTTTTAATAATGATGGCCATAACTGTCCAATTTCTCTTTCCAATAGTCGATTTGAGTCCCCAACCCAAGGCACTCCAATAGGGCTGGCCACGCCGGTCTATGAAGAGCAGCTTGCTCCTCGAGCGTTTTCCAAATGCTCTCTGTGATGCTCCTGAACTCTTGGGGCGAACAGCAGGCAATCTGAATGATCTTATTCGATAGCTCTATCCAGTTGCTGATGAAATCTTGCTCAAAAGTCGACTCTGCATATCGAAACTCGAACATCGAAGGCAGTCCTCGAATGTAGTCCGGCGCCGACACCCTCTCCGTGACTTGTCTCCTGTCAACAGGAATGCGGTCCTCGATGTGAAAAGTAAACGCACATTTTCCCTTGTCCTCTGTCCACAAATACCTCACAATATCCCTAATATTCGTAATATCCTGAGCGCTCCAGAGCACACGTAGAATGTTCTGAAAGCGCTCGGTTCGGTGGTCGTTCCACGGCGCTTTTTCGAGCCTCTCTCCCGCCCAAGGCAAATACGCCGACATTGCATCGCTATAGCGTTGTAGGGCGGATAGATCGTCTGGCAGCTGAAGATTCGCAATGACCGACTTGCTTCCAATGGGATGGTAATTCTTCGGGTCTCGACGGCTCGGTGCGCAAAGTCTGCTGAGGAGCTGGTCTTCCAGTAATAAGACGAGGGTGACGGCCTTCCGGGCTACCATTAAGCGTATGCCGCCTTTGACAGCAACATATATCGTCATTCCGTATCCCTCGTGGGACATGATGCGGATATTAGCGGCTCTTTCTACATCCTGAAAGGCCTCTGATGCTTTTTCCGCGGCTTGCTTGGGAGTCAAGTCCGAGTATGGCGGAGAATACATCTCAACTCCCAACTTGAATCCAGCTTCGTATGGAGCGCTCAGGTCAGTGTACGTCAGACAGAATCCGTCGGTGTCTGGAACATGTGTGTCTGTGTCATGGCAGCGAATGCCAGGGAGTAAAACCCAGCGAGGGTTGATGTAATGGTTTTCCAACCTTTCGTTGAAGGCCTCCTCGGAAATCTGGGACGATGAGCATGTTGCACAAAACTCTACCCCGAAACTGAAAAACTCGAGACATGATTTTGATTCTGACATGGCTGTTGGAGAGACTTGCGAGGTTGCGTGGCCGCATAGCTGGGTAGTGCCGAGACGCTTGTTAAATACTATTCTGCGTCTTATTGAACATGGACATTCAGACAGCGACGGCAGCACACTGCTGTTTGAACAGTGAATAGCTAGCCGTACCAACGCAAGTTCGACTGGCATTCCATCTACACTTGTGATTTAGCAAAGATGTACAGAGGCATTTGAGTGTTCCACTTCTACCCTCCCAGAGAGTGAACACATGCGACACACAGTGGCTTTGACAAATATACCATTTGTTAAGTTTCTCTTGTGCCTCTCTTGTCCCAGTGATTCCTTGTTGCTGTTCTTTGTGGTTGCGCTTTTGCACGGGCCGAGTTGAGCCTCATCTTTGTTCGCCTTTGGCCCCCCCGGTGAACTTCTTGTCTGCCTATTTTCAGGGAACAAAGCGGATAAATCGTGTGCCACTCTTGTAGCCACTTATCGTGAATTGCGGCATACCGCACTGCTGAGTTGTTTCAATTTTCTGTTCAAGTAGAGTCCTTCGCAGTTCGTATGCTTCTCGCGGCACGATCCCCCAAAGACGTGTAACCTGGGCGGTGAACATAAATATAGATAATTAGACTCTTCATGTATGGTTCAAGCTTGAGACTCACTTGCTGCAGGGTAAGACAGATTGCAGTGAGTCTCTGACATGGACGTCTTGGCATGATGCTCGGCCTTTCTTGCTCGGACCATGTATTGAACATCCATCTCTAATCACTCCTTGAGTTTTCATTTCTATCCTTTGAGACAACCGCGAAGACGGAAGGGCATTTGCTACATATAAATGAGGCAGCTAACGTAGTGACCAAGTATTGAACAAGGTCGATGTTACGCCACGGAAACCCTCCAATCTGCAAGGAGAGTAGGACCGGATTTTGTAATACATTGAATAAAGAGTGATTGAAAGCCTGCAGTTTTGCTTTTTATTTTATTATATAGTTGTAAAAAAAGAAAGTTGTCAGTACTCTGTCTCTTTTCCAACGCCGATACAGAGTTGCCAGAAAGCGAATAGTAGAATTGGTCCATTTCCATGAAATCTACGATTCTGATGTTTCAGGCGCATAAGAATAATTTGGTAAGTGATTCAACATGCCGCCATGATCCATCCGACACCAAGTTCAAGCACAAAGGGCTGAAACACGGGCGATTCTGTTCTTTATGCACACGGCAACTTATAGCCGGCAAACACTGTTGATTTCCCGTTACCTGTGTTCTTCCCTGTAACCGATGTTGAGCGGCGACGCCATTTGAAACAGACTACTTGGCAGCGTAGTCCGGCCCAGAGCATCGCTTGATGCTTGAATGCATTGATCAGAATCCCATGTCATTGGGAATTAAATCGACATGACAACTTGGCCGTTTATAAAGGCACCGCCAACTGCTCATCTGCACCGGATCCTGTCGCGTCGGAAATAGCAAGTATTACATGCATGGATTCTCGTGGATATCATTCGGGTATCAAGGCATTCATCACGAGTCTCGACGCATCGGGTAGGTGATTCAACAGAATATCCACAGTCACTGAAAACACAACACGCACCAATACATATGAAACCTGCGATCGCATATGAATTCTGATGTCGGCTACAGGAACAGCGAAGCGACTGCTGGCCAGGATCGTGAATCGTGACGGTGGAGAATCGTCCCGAAGGGCCCCAAAGGATCATTGCCCGACCATTCATCATTATTGCATTTCTCATGCTAGAATAACCGATGAAAGTACGTACATATGTACAGGCTACTTGCCCAAGACCACAGCCCTGCGGTGAATCATGAAACCTCACGAGGCGTCTGCTCGGATAGGCGTTGCCGAAAATACCAGGGCACTTCCGGATGAAGGACCTCTGACAGGGATCCCAACCTTCCAATAACAGCCTAGATCTTCCATACTCCTGTCAAACTTGGCCCTGTAGGGATGTTTCGCCAAGATAGAGGAGGGACGGGAACCATCTGAAAGCGGTAGGTGAGATTTCGGCAGGGAATGCCGCCCAACACGTTCCAACTCGGGAGTCGGGACTTTGCGACAAGTGCCCTGCACCTCTGCGACGCCTCGCTCCGAACAGCGACGAGACATTACCCCGGGTTGACCGTGGCCTGATGTGCCTCCTTGGGCCCCGATGCTACCGTAAGAACAGGCTCCCAACTGCAACGAATCCATTCTCGGCGGCCGTGATGGCGGCCTTATTCGACGTCTCTTATGCTGATCTTGAGGTCAAGTGAGCGGTGCTGCAGGATGCCCAACCCCGACTTTGGTTCGGTCGCTGCCGATCCGCAAGTAACCCGTCAATCAGTTGATACGCCGCACAGCCAAGACTTTTTCACGGACGGGCCGCTACTTGGCATGAGTTATCTAGATTCTAGTATATTGGAGCTTTTCGACGCTTTTTTCCTATTTCGTTTCGTTGACGCGAAAGTAATATCCGCCTGGGTTCAGACTTTAGAGACAAGCCAGGCACTACCCTAAACTAACTAACTGCATGGTTGACAACCTCTTGAGTAAGCTTCTTAACCCGAGACAAAGCCTGTGCGGCGCATCAGAGACACCGCAGAAATCTCCAGGCCTTCTCCACAAAGTGGCACAAGCTGCGGGCGCTGCATTGTGCGTCGTGACCATCCGGGGTTCCAGTGTCCAACGGACTCTAGAGTCTACTGTTGTTTCCACACAACTCGTCATGGCAGATCAGGCTCCTTCCTCAACCGGCCGGTTCCCCCACGACAATCTAATTCTACGACGATTAACAAAGGCACATGTTCTAGTTTGTGAGTTGCTATTGCACGTAGTCTTGTATGTATGTATAACAGTCCAGGGCCCCCCTGACCCTATCGGCTAAGACGGAACCAACATGGTGGGGAGGCTTTCAGTTTAGTGCCGGCGTTTGTGTCGAATAGAGAATCGAATTGCACTAACATGTCTGGTTGCCCAACCTTTGCTATTGCTGCGAGAACTTCCTACTTGCCCAGCTGACTAGTCGAGCCGGCCTCTTGATGCGCTCCCAGCTCAATCGCACCGTCTCTAAACAGTCACGTAATATCAGTTTGCTCCATGTGATCGGCGGTGGCTTTTCGCGCTTCCCTCTTGCCACGCCTCAGTGGCTGGTTCTGGAAGACGACAAACTACCACCATCTGGCCCCCCCTGGCAAGCCATGTTGCTAGGCGCAAGAGAACTATACGAGTTGACCTCTTTGTTGCAAGTTGCGTGCCTGGGTCTGTATCATGTCCATGTCTCCATTTCTAGCTCAACCGTCTCCTTCATTTCGTCTGCCTGGCTCTCTGCGAATACCGACTGGCTACGCCAACATGCTCGGCCCGCGTCTAAATTGCAGGCTCATCCCAAGGTTCTTTGTTGACCAGTACCTGTTTTCTTGTTCCTTGGGCCCTGTTTGGCGAGGCCACTGCTCCAATGAGGTATAGTCGCCGCCGCACCATGTTGGGCCTCGTGAAGTGGCCCATGAGGCGTTTTGAGCTCCTGGTCCGGGGCAGATGGTGCCAATATGACGATCTCGAGAGATCAACTTCCCTTCTTGTCTCGAAGCAACCTGGTCATTTGAGGACCGAACTGCCCTTTTGGTACCATCATGGGCTCCTATGTGATGCGGCTTGTGCATGGTTCGCCAAGGTAGCAAAGTGGTGCCGTCCAAGGGCGTGGAAGGGCTTCGTGGAAGATGGGAGCTCCTTTGATACGATATTGTTTGACATTGCCATCAAGCCATGGCATCTCGAGCAAAAGGTATAAATTGAAGCCGCCACCGCCTCCTCTGCAATCTGGCTGGCTTCTCATCACCACCGGTTTTCAACATTCTTGGCCAAGCAACACGTATCATATAGACAAATCACGATGCAAACCTTTGGAGCCTTTCTTGCCTCCCTCGCCATAGCTGGCAACCTCGCCGCTGCTTTACCTGCAGCTGGTCAGACCCAGACTCTTTCCATCAACGCCGTTCACAACAAGAACTTCAAGCCCAACGGCCCTCTGGCCCTCGCCAAGGCTTACAACAAGTACAACGTTCCTCTGCCTACAGAGCTTTCTTCCCTGGTGTCTCGTATTGAAGAGGACCTGGGACTGCAGAAGCGCCAAGATGGCACTGGTTCAGATCCTGCCAAACCTCCCCCCGGGGTTGGTGACCTGGAATATCTGGCCGAAGTTGACATCGGTACTCCTCCCCAGAAGCTATATCTCGACTTTGATACCGGCTCAAGTGACCTCTGGGTATTTAGCAGCGAGACCCAGCAGAGCCAGGTCAACGGCCAGAAGATCTATGACATCCAATCCAGCTCGTCTGCCAAGCCGCTTGAAGGAGCGTCCTGGTCCATCCAGTACGGCGATGGAAGCACCTGCCAAGGTGACGTCTACCTCGACCAGGTCACCGTCGGCGGGTTGACCGTCAAGGAGCAGGCCGTGGAATCTGCCAAGACGGTCTCTGACCAGTTCACCAGAGGCCCGTCCCAGAACTCCGGCCTCCTCGGCCTCGCCTTTGACGAGATCAACACGGTCAAGCCGACGCAGCAAAAGACGTGGTTCTCCAACATCAAGGACAGCCTCAAGGCGCCTCTGTTCACGGCCAACCTGAAGCACGCTGCCGGTAAGCACTCGCACCGTCCAAGGTAGAAGCAGCAGAATACTAACGGGGGAGCAATTAGACGGCACCTACAACTTTGGCTACATTGACGAGCAGGAGCACGACGGGGAGATTTCCTACACCGAGGTCGACAGCAGCCGCGGCTTCTGGGGCTTCACTGCCTCCGGATACGCCGTGGGCAACGGTGACCTGCAGCCCGCGCAGATCCAGGGCATCGCCGACACGGGCACCACGCTGCTCCTCATCGACGACGGCATCGTCGAGGACTACTACGCCCAGGTCCAGGGCGCCCAGAACAACCGGCAGATGGGCGGCTACGTCTTCGACTGCGGCGCCACGCTGCCCGACTTTCGCTTCGGCGTGGGCAGGGCCACCATCACCATCCCCGGCAGCATCATCAACTACGCGCCCGCCCAGGAGGGCAGCTCGACCTGCTTCGGCGGCATCCAGAGCAGCGGCCAGCTTGGCCAGAACATCTTTGGCGACATTGCCCTCAAGGCGGCGCTGGTTGTCTTTGACGCGGGCAACAACCGTCTTGGCTGGGCGCCCAAGAAGGCGTAGACGGAGGGACCTGGACGCGCGGAGAGTCTTGGTGCAGCAAAGGCAGGCTTTGCTGTGGGGTGAGACCTGTGATACCACGAACATGAATTACTCCTGCTGGCGAAAAAGTGTATATATTGTCTATAAATTGCCGAGAATCTGTTGTATATTCCCGTATGTGGCGTGTCCTTGTCGTGACTGGCCCCCCCCTCGGAGCTGCTTCCTCATTCTTGTCCCAGGAGGACCTTTTCAGAGAGCATGGTGTCCCAGTAGCTTCGTATCTCGACAATCTTGCCCTCGTCGTTCCAGCGCATCAGCCAGGCGTACTCGTTGTTGTACGGCTGGCCTGTGGTCCTGGTGGCCTCGCCCTTGGTCTCGACGGTGCACCACCAGCCGTCTTGTTCGCGCTCCGCGTCGACAATGACTCTTGTTGCCGTGAATTTGATGGGGCCCGTGAGGTTTCGCCCCAGCCGCTTAAAGGTGGCGTCCTCGTGGTCCTGCACGCTGTGCCGCGTCCCGGCCAGCGAGTGCGCGCTGCCGGTGCAGGTCCATGTGACGTTGGGGACCGTGTACTCTGTGAGGAACTTTTTGCGGTGCTCGAGGTCTTGGATTTCCCCTAGGTGGGAGAATGCTTTGCGGACGTGGTCTTTGGTGAGGACGAAGCCGGGCATTGTGAGGGTTGCTGAGGACAGAGTCCGGAGTCGGAGGGGTTGGGAGAAGGAGAAGGCAGTCGCCATTGGTATGTCTTACAGCTGGAGATTTCATGCATAATACTCCAACTGGTGTGCGTCGGTCGCGTTGCGGCATTTGTCCGATTTCGCTCTGGTGCCTTGTGCCTTGGCCCTTGAGGAACGAAAGGTTCTTCCTTCCGCGCTCTACACTACGCCACTAGCCGTGCCACAGGTGTGCCTTTGCCTTTGCTTTTTGCTACAATTCAAGCCACACCCTCCGTGTGCTTCGAGTGCCGCACCAGCTTGCACATGTACTCCAAGTACGCAAATCTCGGGTCACTGCCGCCCTCGTATGGCTTCAAAAGAATAACCCCCTTTACGAACATATCAAAATCGATCGGGCCGAGATGGAGAACTGGCGATATGCTGACAGCACCCATGTTCCAAGCATTATCATGGACCGCATGCGGAGGGAGGAGCCGTCTGTACTATGTAGGTGAGAAGACACAGACGGCACCTGGGACCACATAGTCTCGGATAGCGACCGAGGCCTGGAAGAAAACGGATTCACAAGTATCGATGAACTACTTACCTCAATCTCAATGCACCCTCTCAGCCTGCCAACGAATCCTGCCACACAGACGACGCTCCATCAACTGAGCTGCATCGATCCTCGCCTGGCGGGCGTACACGAGTGATTCGGTACGTGGACTCGGTTTTTCATGAGTGCTTAGATGAAGATGCTGGAAGGGCCGTCCGCCAAGAGAGGAGACCAATCCATGTCGTGCGGAATAATGGATAGCATCGAGGTTCTTACTGCGGTCTGCGATGAAGAATCCAACTTCATCGCGTTCTGCTATCAAGTTCATTTACACACCTACACCTATCTTAAGTATTCGCTACAGGGACTTGTCGAGCAGGGTGCGGAGAATTACAAGCGGACGGCCTATCGGTTTAAAGCACCTTGGAAGATCGTCGAGGAGACGGGATTTACGGAGGAGGGCCTGCTCAGGATCCGGCGGGACGACTCACTCGTTAAGCGATATAACAAAAACAAATCACTGGCAGTCGGCCCCCGCCATAACCACGACGTCAGCCGTAGAGGTCTATTACCACCTTCTTGGCTATGGCCCTGATTTCACTAACGAGCCGGATTGGTCATTCCTTAACCTAACGGCACTATATTGGTCAATCTTTCGGCGATGGCCACGTCTGCGGTGTCTGGCTGGCCAACTAACTGACGCCGAGGAACCTCCCGAGACCATTCCACTCAGAGAGGGTGGGCGAGCTCTCCTATATTTCGATGTCTACGCATTCAGAGGCCCTATTTTGAGAGATTTGTGTCTGTACGACTATATGTCCATGATAAGTCTGCAGCGCCGGCAGGGGGGAGGCGACGATGAATCTCATATCTGTCTTGAAGGCCCGTCACCCGAGTATCATGACTGGATCCAAAAAATCCGACAGCCACACCAGTACGCCGTGCCAATATTTCAAGGATTCATCAGCGACGATCACCATGATGAGCATCCAGTGTACCTTAAACGGTAGGCTTCAAAACCACACGATTTACTGTACCTTCAAATGCTGGATGGATGCTCGACACTCCACGGGTAACGCCGACATAGACGACATACTTGTTCGCCACGACGACACGGAAATTCCCCTCCCGCGCCATAGCCAAAACCCCGTCGTACAGGGTCCTCAAATGGTCGTCGACACCGCTCCTGCAGACGGCTTCATAGAATTAGGCCCCATCGCCGCGTCCAACTATACGCTCAATCATCTGCAGACCATGGCTCTTCAACTCGTTTGCAGCTTTTTAGATAGGTACACCGTCTATCCGGACTCGGCTGCCCAACACCTTCAGTACACTGGTGGGCCAGGTGGCACGGGAAAGTCAAGAATTATCGACGCCTCAAAGGATGTGTTCGCAGCTAGAGCTCAACGCCATCTCCTCCAAATTACTGGAACGTCCGGTAGTGCCGCAGCCCGGATCGGCGGAACGACGGTGAATTCGGCCTGTGGATTGGATGCCCATCGTAGTCCAAACAAACCACTTCCTCCTTTCTCGGAAGCGAAGAAATAGATGTGGAAGCAGAAGATGGTACTCGTCGTGGACGAGATCAGCATGCTTGGAGGAGCCACTCTGTACGACGTTAGCCAGCACCTTCAATCGCTCCGAGACTGCCCGGAAAAGCCATTTGGCGGGATTCCTGTTGTCCTCCTGATGGGAGATTTCTATCAATCCGGCTAACCCCCGCTTCAAGTCCATATCAGCAAAATGCTGTTGTTCCAGCGTTTGTTGTTACTGACTATAAAGCTCAAGGCAAGACGTTCTCTGACCGAGGTCCTTTTAGAGCTGCAAGGAAATCGTACAACCAACGGTGAATATTCTAAATGTGATTTTGCTAGTCTTTACGTACACCTATCTAGGTGTACGACGCTTCAAGGTATCAAGCTTCTCAGTCCTATACGACAGCAGGATTTCGTCGGGAACCGGCTCGATCAGACCATAGTTGATGGAATGCAGCAATTGAGGGTCCTCGCTGCAGAAACCAGACAGCTGTATGAGAGATAACCTGAACTGGTGCGAGTCTATGGGACGCCAAACCGTCCCAAGACGGCATTCTCGTAGGCCAGAACATACGACTACTTCATCTCAGGAGTCTTCGCTTTCGTATGGCGACGCGACGGCCCGCCAATCGTCAGGATCATGCTTGCCTCCCTTCCCGGAGCGCATACACTTCTGTTCCTTGCAGTAACCTTCCCACCACTTCTCAAACGCCGGACGATTGTATAGCCAGCTCGGCGCGCCTTGTCCTTCTCCAAAGACGTCTAGAATGTAGTCGCAGTACATCCACACGCCCTCAAGATGCTGCGGAAGTAATGGCCTCCTGTCCTTCCGAGCGACTAAGACGGTGCCAACATGTGACTGCCACGTGGGGGGCGCGAAACCACTGTCAGAATCGATGTTGAGGTAAGTCGCGATCTGATTATCGAGGTCAGCCCTATTGGCAGACTTGGTACCCATGCGGTGGAGAACTAGCGGGATGCTGATCAGCCCCGGTACGGGAGGCACCCGCTGCGAGAAAACTGCATGGTCTGCGGGAATTATGGTGGCAGACCACGGCGGGAGTCTACGCTTCTCAGAATCGCAGCGGACAATGATTAACGGCTTGGACAGTTCCGGAAGCGCTCTGTGATTCCGCCGAAACGGATGATGTAGGGACGGGCGGTGGGACTGCCTTGGGGGCAGGCGTCTGCTGTGGCAATGCCTCTGGCTCGGAATCGGTGTCTATGTTGTCCCATTTGGAGTAGTCGATAGGAGCCATGGAATTTGGACAAACAGCCCCAAGAGTTGCGTGATGTGATAGGTTGAATTAACTAGCTTGAGGTCTATGAGGCAGCTCAGATGTCGTTACGAGACGAGACGAGCGGGGTAGATACTTGGGCTTCAGTGCTACCTAGACCTAAGTTTGATGTCTATGCACGTGCCGTTGAGGCGCCACACTGCTGTCCCTCCCTTGTGGCGGTGCCGGGTGCAAATTGTCTGGTATTCTGGGAACATTGAAATTTGTTTTCACCTACAATCGTGTCGCTTTTAGAGTTGAACAGATTTCCCTCTAGCCACGATTTTTAGCAGAGCATGCAACTTGTTCAAAAACTTGTACAGTCAGCGGCGCGAGCCTTGGGTCCATTGGCGAGCGCAGTGACTTCAAATGTTATTTGCGCCTGCACGCGATCTAGTCGTCAACAATTTGCCATAGAGGCGCGGCAACGATGACCTTTGGCAACGGTCGAATTCATGGAACCACCACTCATAACTTTAAAGGTGCTAATTGCAAAGCAAGAGTACGAATGAGCTCAAGCCTGTTCACGACCTGCACATCGTTTCCAAACACAGTTGGTGCGGTTCAACTTTTTTTATTCGAAAGGGTAGGTATAAGTGAAATATAGACCACACGTCATAGCCATTGACAATCTATTCGGGAATGCAATAGGCGACCGGCGGTTGGCTCTCTAGTTGGAGATCTTGGGATTGACCTTGCTTCTACGTTGCGTGTCAGTCAACTAGTCTCATCATCCGTGACAGAGTCAAGTCACCTACCCAGTGGCCTTTTCGTAGGCGGTCCGACCGGCGTCGGTGATCTTCTCCTGGGTGTTGCGGTCGATGTTGTGGCCGCTCTTGCTCGCCGCCATGCCAAAGGCTACGAGGTGGTCAGCATCTAGGTGTACAGGAATAGACGCTTTGGAAATTACCCTTGTCGACGTAGTCCTGCTGCTCGCCACCCTGGCCCTGTGCAGCCTGGTCTTTCTTCTCACCAGAGTTGCCCTTGATGCCCTCGGCGGCCTTCTTGACGAAATCCATGGTGTGTGGGTTGGGTATATAGAGTTATATGGCAAGTTGTAAAGTTTGTAGCGATGGAGAGTATTACGCCAACTGATAACAACTCTTCTGGCAGGAGACACTTGCATCTTATACTCGGAGGCCTTCTCCTCACAACCAGTGACGTCTTCTGTCCTCGTCAACTAGCTCCAAGTTGCGTGTTGCCCCATGGCCGTATCATCATCACCATTGGACCTTGCAACTGGGCCGCAACTTAGAGCGACAACGTCTCCGCTACAGTCTGGGAATCAACGAATCAACTGCTCGACGACGTCAAGCCCAGGCCAATGGAGGACTACGTCATGTCCCGCAGTCCAGCTCATCTCTCCGCCACACGCGGCATTCATTGGAGCGGCGTTGCTAGCTTGAAGCCACTAAGGACAAGTGTGTGGCCCCGATCGCCGTCCCGATCTTGGAATAATGGTAGTAAACCCGTTCGCTTATCGAGATGTGCCATGTTATGACGCGCATTGTGTGCAAGAACGGTTGTGGTTGGACGCTCCGGCTGGCACTTTGAGTTGAAACTTTGGTGAATTTCCCCTGGAGTATGCGATGAAACCTGCTTGCATCGGAAAGCAAGACTAAACTACTGACAAGCAGTTCCTGAAACTTCGCTGCGTTGCCTTGCATGGTCGCCATGGCCACTGGGATAATACCTTGAGGGCTTTTTTGGCCAGAGCCGACCGAGAATACTATTCCACAAATCGCTCCTTGGCGTGGACTTTGAAGCATCCTCAAGAGGCTAGTGTTGATCATTTCCGTATTTGACATGGCGGCAAGAGTCAATAGTTCCTGGTTTCTTAAAGGCCCTCAATCATATACTATACCTGGTAGGCAATTCTCCTCAACGTACTACAACTCAATCCCCATCCTTCAGATGAGACACTGCCTGGCGAAATGCATCGCCTAGAGCCCGCTCAAAGTTGTTGGCTAAACCCGAAGCCTGAATCTAATAAAAGAAGGGTATGGAGATACTGAAATGACCTGAAACATGGATCAAGCTTCAAGCTTATAGTACAACCGTGAGGTTGGTTCTCCAAAGGATAGAGCTTGGAAAGCGGAACCAAGAAGGCTCACATGAACACTCAACAACTCAGAAATATAACCCTCAAAGTACCTTTTCACTATGGAAATTGCGTCTGTTTAGACGTCCCACGCCACACTAAGGCGACTTGAACCTGACCAGCGTCAATTAAGACGTCGCCAAGATGCTCATTTCCGTCATTTCGTGGTACGCGCATTTGCAATATGCAGTAGGGCTATTCCCTTTGCCATGATTTCATTTCATCCTCCGTCATTACTTCCCAAACCTGCATTGCTGATTCTCGCAACAGCATAACCCAATATGGTGCTGGGATTAAAATACTGCTCCCATTCGAGGTTCTCTGCTGGGATGGATGCCTTTGGCGTTAAACATCGTGCACGTTTGTACAATGACAAGCAGCCAACGCTTGCCTGCCTGGAAACAATCTCCATAGGAAGAAATCATGGTCTTCATTATATTAGACTTGAACTGGCTCCGCACAAACGAGCTCTCTCGCGTTGTACAAGTGACGGCGACTTACGGTTCCAAGCCAGCACAGCTGAAAGTCGATAAGAGGCAGCAACGGTAACTACAAGTCCTTCCATTCTGGTGTCAATGTTACTGTTCAAGATGGCAATAATACCCACCTACAAGATTTGCAGGAGAGACTTGCATCACCCCTGAGAGCACACGCTGTTCTTTATCGACGACAGGATGTGTATTCTTGTCCACCTTGTGTGTATAACCGACAACATAGACTTGCAGATTCACTGCGATATCACCTCCAATCATGTTTATATGTATGTATATTCAGAGAATATGAAAAGCCTTCGTCTCCTTAATGTCGGCGCCATTTCGATACAAGAAGTAGCAAACTTTGTAACCGAAGCGAAGTATCTACCCTATTCCCAATCTTCGACTATAAGCCACCATCCATAGTCATCAAGGACAGATTTGAGACCAGAACTGTGAACCATCTGATTGGCTATAGTACTTGACCCGAAGGTACGCAGTTTCCTAAGCGCCCGGCGCGGTTTCGCAGAGAAGGGCTTGGCCAGCCTTTTCATGGTTGTGTCAGTACGGAAGCCATCGTTTTGAATCGGTTCACTGGGCGAGATTCTAAACGTACAACAGGAATTACGCAGCATGCAGCTTTCTGTCCGGTCTTCGCGCAGATATTCCTCAAGTCCGTGCCATCACGAGGGACTTCGCTAGCTATTCTTGGAGTTGGTATAATCTTTTCAGGGTTGCGCTTCAAGATGGCAATACTCACGGGATTTGCAGTCAAGGGCGATGACACCGATAATAACAGTAGAGCAGCACTGGGGATTGCTGTAGAGACCAGAAGGGCAAACCGAACCGCCGCCGGTGTTAGAAGTGGGAGCAGCAATGGCAGCACCTGCAAGGAGAGCGGCGACAGCGAGGAGCTTCATGTTGAGATGTGGTAGATCCAAAGTTAGAAATGGTGAAGGCAGTTGGGTGTGTGTGGATGGATTTGAATTGAAGTCGCTGAAGCAAAGTAGGAATGAAGATTGAGATGTTTCGAGAGGAGAGCTGGTTATTTATACTTGTTCGCCGCGTCCTGTATCCTTTTGACAGCTTGTTTTCCAAAGACAGAGTTTCTGTCCTTCTCGGACTTCCCGGTGCATGTAAAGAGAGTAATATGCACGGAATCAAGATGCAGCTCTCTCTGCCGAGACTCTATCCAATGACTTACATCCGTGTCGACAGCCCGCATAAGGGCTACGTGAGGCTAGCGCGCAAGTTGCAGGTATACGATCAAGCCGTCAATAAACAAGAGACTTTTGGATGCTCAGCTTTTACATCCCTGCAGTTACTCAGACCAATTCATGCGAGAGCAGTAGGGGGTGTTGGCGTACACATAAAGCATTCTGCACATGCCCCATCGCTGGTCCAACGGATACAAGCATTTCCTTCATGGAGATGTGATGATTGGCTTCCTCTAGATCTGAAATACGTCTATTTCATGTGTAGCCGACACAAGCAGAGACCTACCATTGCTTGTAGGGTATTGACATCTGCTAGAATGAACTATTAGGCCCTTGCAAGAAATAATGCTAGTTAACTGCCTTCATTAGGCAACGCTCCTCTCAAACTTGTTCTGGATACTGCATGAGAACCAACCATGGTCTGCATCATCATCGGACTTGTGTCAATCACCTTCCAGCGCCAGGGCAAAGCTCTTCCCTTCCCAACATCTCCGTCCCTGTAGAAATAAATGAACGAGGATTAAAACGGGACCTCACACCGCAACGGTTTACTGCGGAATCGGAAAACACTATACTGCTTTCCGCTCGTCCAGAATGCGGGCAACAGAATACACCCCGAGCCTGCATCGCCTTGTTGCATTTTCTCCTCTTTAAACCGTTGATGGCGGGAGTGGATTCCTGTCAACGGGATTCAAAGACGCTTGGCATTTTACGACCCAACATGCATATGTTCGTACATCCAGTACAACTCTCCCACAACTTTTCACACCCAGAGGACCTAATTTTGGCGGCATAATAGTAGTATTGCCACCGGTTCCCCCACACTGGCGCAAGGATATTGAAGCTGAACTCCTATTACGCCGCATGAAGGCTAGCCTGGAAAGAAGAGCCAGTTCATCCCACGGCCAACTATATGCTTGCACAATAGTAACTTCAAAAGTATAGCTTCTACGAGAGCCCGATTCATTGTTGCCCGGCAAACGTCGAGTAATATGCATCGTATTTCGCCTCTGCCACGCCTGTCCTTTCCGTTCAATGTGAAGTCATCCATGCCGGGTTCGGTGTTCAACAGAGGTTCTTGCTATAGTCCTCCAAAAGCTAGAGCTTGGGCTGTTCTTGTGGTTTCGCATTGTGTGTTTGCCATGGTCGCCAAGCGCAAGTCGTAGACCCTACGCCGTTGATGCCTTCATCCAGGGGGTAGCATACGATGCACATTGACAGGGGTGTATCTTTTCAGTTTACAGCAAAAGAAACAGATGGCAAGTCGGCTCCAATAACGGCAACGTTATCTTCCCGCGGAGTCCAAACATGCAAACGCCGACTTCTATCCGCCATGTCGGGCCATTGGCGGACCTTGGTTCGGCACAGATAATCGCTTCCACCTGCCCGGCCGCGGGAAATACAGGAGCAGAGCCAGGGTATACGGTCAAAGGTGGTGTTGCAGTGGGCTGGCCAAAGGTTACAAGACATCCATGGCAGTCGGGATGTCGGGAGGATGCACAGGACCTTGTCTACTTGTTTACATGTGGATATGGATAGACAGAAGCAAAAGAGAGATGCAGATAGTAGTTGATTTGGATGTGTCATGATCAAACAGGGTTCCTGCATATCAACAGGGACCAAATGCCACGTAAGGGCAACGCAGCGAAATCAGCTCCATGCAATTGAGGGGATTCACTTGCAGGAAAATAATTGCCACAGGGGGGAGCATATGATGCGCCGATTCGCTCGGCAGTTTTATTTTAAAAATCTACGTGGGGGGTTGTTTCTGCCATTTCCTCTCGTGAATAACGGCCGGTACAGCTTTCACCATTAGGATTCGTTGTGCGTTGAGTCCCGCGCTGGGCGAGGCTCCAGAGACCATGCAGAATCCCAATTTTGGCATCTATTACAAGTTTAAGAAGTTTCTTTTGCCAACCAGTCAATTGTTCCAACAAGGTGCGTTGTCAGTCAAGGCATGTCCGTGAGCGGCGGTGCCTGACATGCCGTTGGGTGAAACCATACGGCAACATGCAAAGACGACCATGTTGACAAGGGTAGTCAAAGCAGCTATCGAAACAAGAAACCGTGAGTAACGGAGTCGCCCAAGCCGCAAGTGTACGATTCGGATGCCCAAAAAAGACCTCGGCATAATGCTGATGAACTTGTGGTCAGGCATCATCATAGAATGGGCAACAGTCAAGGTAGCTACATCCCCCGGCAAGATGACATGCATAAATGGAACGAAATGTAGGTAATGGGACATGCGGACTATACGTGATCGCAGTCCGTAGGCCAAGCGACGTTGCACAACAGGCAGATGGCCAGCGCCACGATAGTTTCTCCTGTCTTGTTTCCCCAAGGAGTAAGCCGTACATGCAGCCGCAGCATTCAGCCAAGGAACTTGCTACACCTTGACGCCGATGCTCTATGGATTCCCCGAGCCTCTTGTCTAGCCACCAAAGGAGAATCGGCTGGTCGGCCATGCCGCTACGTTTTCTCAATGTCGGGTCAATGTTCTGTGGCAAGAGGCTCCAAATACAAGCTGTTTTGAAAACCCATCCCATCTTCTACAGCCCCGACGGTGATAGCTCACCAGACTCCTTGAACCTTTCCTGGTGTATTGTACAAAAGAAAAACTAGATCGAATGACTTGCATGCAGCGGCCCATCGGCCCTAACAAGGTTGTATTTTGACTCATGTCTTGATGGTGTGGTGAACTGGTGGAGCAGAGCGGCCGGAGAACGACGACATGGAGCAAGACCAAGGTTACATTACAGCCTGCAGGAGAGACAAGCTGAAGTGGCAAAGCTGAAGTTGCTATTTTAGCTAGACCTAGGTGAACCATTTCACTTGCATGATATCACTTCACGGGTAGCCGTACATATGGCGGCTTGTGTTGTACCGAAAAGCCTCAGCAGGTCAAGATAACTGCTGTTCAATTCGAACCAGTCTCAACTCCTTGCGCTTACATGGACTATTGGTTCCAAGGTATTGGATTTGACCACCCTCGAGGCATGTACGTATTACCAAATTTTGCATTACCGAAATCCTATTGGGTGATAATTTAAAAAAAGGTGTGTTCCATTCCGAGGGTAGTATGTAAGTATAAATAAACTAGCTATTAAATAAATTAACTAGGCAGTGCCTCCAGAATGCGAAATTCAAACTTAAAAGTTGCCATACTATTACGAAACTAGTATTCCTTGACGTCACACGTGCGTCTTAACCCATCCTCAACGCTCTCAAGATGGTAGGCCCCGGCAACGAGCCGAGTGACGGTGCCCATAACCTTGTAGTATTCCGCCAAACATGGCTGTTCGTTAAGGGATTCTGAAAGGTAGACACCAAATTTAGCTACTCTGATTGCAAAATAGACGCGCACCTAGTTCTACTTGCCTGTCCATATCACTCATGTGTGGCGACTTGAGACCGATGAGCACGGCAACGTCCCCGACGATACCAAACGGCGTCGGCCGACAGATTGTAGATGGCGATACCAGACAACACAGCTATTGGGTGGAATGAGCTCTGCATCATGCTGCGCCACGCAGCGGATGCGACTGTCACGGATTTGCAAGAGTTTGGGAACACGACTTGCATGTCCATCTACGGGGTAGCATCCTGGGCCTGTCAAGTTTGTTGGTTCGTGGATGGTTACTGCATAGTTGATGTGCCTTCGTAATTGAACCAGTTGGTCAATAACCAACTGCCGCCCAACTTGTGTCTCAGTTCGATACTGAGAGCACAACTGACGACAATCATCGAAACCCGCTCCCTGGTTCTATTTTACCTGATCTTGAATCCCCAAATGTCTACAGAGAATGATGAAAGGCCGGCAGAGTCCCCAAAGCCCTTTGGGGCTCGTGTATAAAGAGACTATTCCCAACATCCCTCACGACTATGGACTCTGGAGACGGCTCTACTATGACGGATGTCATGGCGATAATTCTTGGCTGAAGAAACTTCGTTATTATTGACCAGGAGGCCATCATTCAATTTGTCTTGGAGATGGGCTTCACGGCAGCCGGCATCGGGTTATTCACAAGCTAGATTATGGCGGCTCCTCGATCGTATGTCTCAGCCGTGACTAGCACGAAAACACACTAACGTACGTTGTGATGATGGCCTTCGTCGCCTGTATGAAGGAAACCGACTGCCGCGAACTACCTGCCTTCAGACTCAGAAACGCACCTCTGTCTGGTCTATCCTGTGCTTCAGCCAATGGTGAACACCAAGCAGCCTTGATCTTCAAGAAAGCGTTACTGACATTCGTCGCAAAATATCCGGCAATTCTGTTGAAGCTCAGCCGTCCTAAATGGTCGGTGCATCCGCCTTGCAGATGGGTTCTGTTAGCATTCGCCTTTCTAGTTCACTAAATTTCCCAAATTCTCGCCCGGCAAACATCGTTTCGGCACTGCGGAGTCTCCAAGGTCTACAAGAAGAACAAGTGTTAGCGCAGATCGCCCGTTGAAACAAGCAATAGATCTGAGAGGATCTCTCCCAATTCCCAAAGTTCCGTAAGATGAGAAAGACTACGAGGGGGAGATTTTCTCTGGCCCGAAAGAGCCATCTGCCAAGTAAGAATATTCAACACCGAAAACGACAAGTCTAATAAGGAAACCGCTCGCGAAATCCGCAACAAGAATCTTGGTGAGGTTATGACGCCGGAAGAGGAGCAGAGGACATGCTAGCCGGCCTGCTTAAGCACCAACCGGATCAAAGGGCAAAAGTGCAAGACCTGCTGAACAACGAGTGGCTTATGCAAAGTTGACAAAATTTAGGGCAGGGACAGACACTTTGCTGAAGCTGGACTAGTATATGATGCTTGCTGGCACTTGACCGGCCGCATCTGAGCCCGAAATGAGTTTTTCCCCGAGTCAGGAGGATGTCAGAATCTTAGGGATACCGACGCAAACAAGCGAACAACAAAGATAGATGAACATAGAATACGAAGTGGCCGCAGAGCCTGTAAATATAGTAACAGACTTTGATGGTTAACTTCTGTTATGTAGCCCAAAAGAGGACTGTGTTGTGTTGCAGTTTGACAAAGAGCAAGGAATTCCTGTTTGTTGCGACCTTTTCTTTGAAGCCCATATGTACAGCTGAGGCTCTGGACGGCGCAATGGCCCCTTTTGTCCTCATAAATACGGGATGCGTCACGCAATATGCTCATGAAGCATATGAGTAAAGGCCATTAGAGGAGCTGGCGAAGCAGTTTATCTGGCCAAGAGCGAGGTCTAAATGGACGAAACTGCAATTTCCATAAACTTTGATGGAATTTGCAGTTCCTGCGGTATTATTTTGACACGGAGGGAATGATGAGAGTACCCAAACGGCGAGGAATGCTAAGAGTGTTTTGGACAAGGCTTGGTGCTTGGTCAGTCAGCATCAATGCTGGCAACGTGAAGTGAAAGGGCTGCAAGCTCGAACCGCGTATTAGTAGAAGTGAAGGTGATATTGTAAAAGAGACAAGGCAAATTTGCCCAAAATAATAGTGTATTTAACAAAAAGAGAGCATCGCAGTGATCAGCATTGATCTTCAGTGCAGAGGTTACTAGTTTCTCATGCCCATGACAACTCCTCTGGCGGAAATAGTCGCTATTGTGCTTGAAACGTCTATCAAAGTGCATTCCAGGAGAAATCACAGCCCACGATCCAATATCCCGTTCTCTCCGCAACACTTCAATACCCCTTGCTCGCACCACCGTTCTTTGGCGCACTGCCGCCACCGCTCTTCCCCCCTTTTCTGACCTCCTTGCCTGCACCCATCGCGTGTCCAGATCTCTCATCTCCCTGAGGCTTACTCAGTTCCTGGTTGGCGCCACTTGCTTCAAGCGGATCACTGCCCTCTTCCTTCGCGGCTGTCGCACGCTCGCCCTCTGGCGAAGTCACCCCTCGACCAAACGCGGCTTTTGGAGCACTGGCAACATCATCATCTCGACCGGATTTGGTAGCTTCTGCCGACCGTGGATTCAGCGATTTTCTACTTTGTGAATCCTTGTATGGCGAATAAGAAATGGGGTTCGTGTGATATGCTTTGGTGACGAATAGTCGCGGCAAGCGGGCGGCCTGTGCTGGTCGTAAACCCATGGTGGGATCGTAATTGAGGGTTTATTGTTACGTGGAGATGGATCGTATTCAAACTATTGAAACGGTGACTTTATTACTACTTATGGCGTGTTTCTTTACGGCACAGATTTGCGGAGTAGTCATGACGTTGACCATTTCTGGGGGAGGCGTGAGCCTGACGTCAGACAACATGGGTCATCAGCAATCCGCTCCAGTACTGTACCGTAATATTGATAGCATCGTTGGGATGCAGGTACGTCTCCATCTTCATGCCGGATCCAAAACTCGCAGTGACATCGGGCTACCACGGAGGAGGCCACCGATGATCCCGTCACAGCCCGTCTGCCCCGGGGGATCGACAATGTCGATTTTGAATAGTCCACACAGGATCGGGATCCAATCCTGTTACATCTGCGCGGTATCCACCTGAATAGGCTGCTATGCAATGGCATATACTCTACGATCTACTATCAGCATCCAAGATGACAATCATCTCAATTGACACATACTCAATTGAGGGCTTCGGCTATCACCGTCAACTCGAACTAGTGGACCGGGCTTCCTGGACCGAGCGCCCGGGACCCATAACAGGCATCAAAATTGGGCCTTGAGCCAATTCATCATTGGCTGGGATCGATGCCTTCCTTGCTTCTGGGATCAAGACACCCGGTGTTCGGGTCCAATCTAACACAGATGACTCGCATATGGGATGTAACAAATCACGCGGCCTATGCCAAAGCATGGCGTGGACTGTGTATCTTGGCCAGGGGCACATACTCGCCGTCGAAACAAGTCTCGCCGACTAATACAGAGTACAATCCCGACAATTACACAGGAACGGGCGTCGAGTCGTGGATGTGCCCCGGGAAGCCCCAAGGCGTCAATCCAGATAATTCGACTACATATTTTCTCATTTAGGCTATTTGGGCAAGGACAAACGGTTCTACTAAGCCAACCTCAATGTTCATAGACCCTCAACACGCAATGCGGCGTCCATTCTCATAAGTGGCACAAAGAAGCAACTCGCCACGTGAGGAGGTTCCCGCCAATGAGGCGATAATTTTAGCATCCTTCTTTGCAATTTACAACGGTAGATTCCCTTTATTTACCAACTTTTGCTTTCACATGTCCAGTGCCATGGAACGCCCGTGGCACTTATAGTTCGACGTTGAGGGCCGGCGCAAAGGCATGTCCGGTATTCGAGCGCAGACCCACCTTCCCGATTTGGTAATGAATACAAGATCAATAACTTCAGGCACCAACACAACTACACCTCGGCAGCGCTCAATAGCACGCCAAGAGGAGTGGCTGAGTAAAGGCCAGTCGCGCCAGGAGTCTGTGCCTGTGGAATCCAGGGCTGTGATTGTACAGCTTCGGGGTTTCCTTCTCAATAAGGCAAGCTTTTCCAATATAGCGTACGCTTCCCCCAAGCATGCTGGCCGTCCCGAGCCCGACTCGCAGTTACCATGCGGCTCCTCGCCTCCACACAGTTGCCACAAGTGGAAGAGGAACTCAATAGCGAGGGATGCCAAACATTGCCATGGCTTTATTCTGCTGATAATTGACCCCACCGGCGGCGCGGGTAGTCGGCCATGCAGCCTCCCGCAAAGTTCACTTCATCGTCCATGGACGCATGGGCTTCCACGTCTCTACCACAAATGGAGACATTACCTCATAAAATGGCTTGCGAGAAAGAACCTAGATCATCTAGTTGATTTGTTAGCGTGGGAGGCGTTGAGTAATGGCGGACGCAGCTGGCATCACAATGGAGCGCTAAGTGTTGACGCGAAATCTATTGATTCCCTTCTTCAATAGTCGACTAGATTCACTGAGGGCTCACATGGCGACAATGTGACCAAAGCTCTCTCTCGTCAGACTCTACATGCATTTGTTTTGTTCCGTCTCAGTCGTTGTTTGCCCAAAAGGGATAAAATCAGCATCGTTGCCGCCGTCGTGCATGGCCTTTGCTCGTTCATCTGCTTCAAGACAACTTGCATCTGGAGACTATTGTATAGAACCGGTCAGTCCGAGACTTCTTCAAGACAACTTTTCATTTCCCTTTTCTGTCATATATATCCTCCTCTTTATTACTGGAGAGGCACCATGCACGTTACGTCCATCGTCCTCGCCCTGGCGGCCGCAGGCGCTTACGCTGCTCCAGCCCCTGCTCCAGAGGCTTCCCCTTGGTGCTGGCGACCTGGCCAACCTTGCTGGAAGGTCAAGAGAGTTGCTGAAGCCTTCTCTGGGTCGATCAAGTCTTCCGGCGCACTGAAAGAACGCACCCCTGAAGCCGAATTCAGCAACGCCCCTGGCGGAGCTGCGTATCAGATCAAGAGATCCCTAAATGAGCTCGCCCACGTTGCTTCATTGACTGCCCGCGAGCCTGCCGAATACTACCGCGACCTGGGTCTTGAGACTAGATTCGCCGCTGATGAAGGACTCGACAAGAGAGACGCAGTCGCGGAGGACAAGCGTCAATGGTGCTGGCAGCCTGGCCAGCCTTGCTGGAAAGACAAGCGTTGGTGCAACGCACCCGGACAGCCCTGCTGGAAGGCCAAGAGGGCCGCCGAAGCCGTCATCAACGAAATTCGCGACATGTCAAAGAGGGACGAGGGGGGCGACGCTCCTCTCTTCAACCCTGGCAACCAAGGCGGCCACTTCCCTGCCATCTGCAACGGCCCAAACATCCTGTGCTTGAAGACGAAGCGTGAGGCGAGCCCTGAAGCCAACCCCGAAGCCAATCCACAGTGGTGCTGGAGGCCGGGTCAACCATGTTGGAAGGCCAAGCGTGATCTTCACGCTCTTGACCTTGCCGCCCGCAACGTTGTCGAATCTCTTGAATAAAGAGTCGGGGCACAACAGGGGGTTCTTTGAGACAAACTCTTCAGTACTGTATTACTTACCTCTTTATTTTACGCAGACCTGGGTGGATTAGCCGTCGATTTGTTTTACTAGTGTTAATGGCGTGGCCTTTTTCTTCTTTTTTTTGGGTATGGGAAAATGAAACAGACAAAACATGCGGGGCATGGGAGACGCCTGGGTCAGGATGTCTAAATGAGTTTATGTTGCTTCTTTCGTTTCTCCCGCCGTGCTGAAGAGAGATATTCAAGCACGAGCGTTCTTTTAATGCCGACAAACAACGCAGGACGGAAACCTGTCGTTTGATCATCGTTGCGCACACCAGCAGCCAGCCACAACACCGTGAACAGCAGGGAATATATATGGACACTTGCGCTCAATCATGTATACTGTTCGATATAATACTCCAACGAAAATACAGTTTGGTTCCAACTGAAAAGGTGCAATTCGTAACACCATGTGCCTAGATGTGAAGTCTGGCGATTGGTCATGTGACCAACAGCCTCGTAGAGCGTTGGTTGCGTCAGGCGATGAATCGTTGGTGGGCAGGTTCAGCCAAGCGATAAGAGGAAACATTTAATAAAATAATCTACGCGACGATGAGCATAAGGCGACCAGTGGGCAAGAAAAGTACAGTCACCACAATACGTAGAGGTCTTCCGGGCAAGACCTCCGGTCGCTCATGGCGTCAATTGCCAACTCCCCAACCCATTCTCAATACACAGCAGGGGTTTTTGGTGACTAGAATATTCCTCTCGTCTTTTAGGACATTGGCACATAAAGGCACCCGTCGGTCTCGGCAATTGAGCGAAGCATTCAGAACCCTAGTGTCGACATGGGCATGTACGTTCAATCATTGCGATCCTCTCCATTTGGCTACTGCCAGGAGAGCACCGCACCCAAGATTGTTCGATTTCATCTCCGTTTCTGTTCCTCAGTCACCGGCAGTCTTGGGCGCAGGCTGTAAAAGCACACCTCGGACCAGCATGTTGCGAGAAACTTGAACGTGTTTTTTGCGTTGTTCATTTTTGAATGAAGGAAAAGAAGAAAAAGAGCAAAATGGAGAATAATTTTCCGGCCTTTTTGGCAACGGCCAGAGTGGGGCCCTGGGTTTGTGCCTGAGAATCTTGCTTGGCATTTGGTGTGGAGGCCTGGAATTTCAGGCATGCACCAGAGGCACAGAATTGGTGCATGTGGCTCGAGAGCAGCTTCGCCGCGCGCCGTTCTTGGAAGTCAATCGCATTTCCAGCCTTGAGCCTAATGGTGTTGCCCAACGTGGCGGCCCTGCTTGCGCAACTGGGGCGCTCCGGGGGTCCCTGCATTGCAGATGGGCAATATTTCATCACGGGAGACTTCCGAAGGAAATGCCATGCATCTCCATTTCTGTTTTGTATCAACCGGAATTAAAGTGTGGCGATGCCGTCATGACCCCGCCGCACAAGAACCAACGAACATCAACATGTGAACCTTCAGCTCATGCCTATGCCTTGGCACGCAACCAACACAGCCATCCTCTCACATGGTCAGCGTGTGTCAACAGTGGACTTGGCGTCACACGGGCGAATCTCCGGCACGTCCAACCCAACCCAACATTGAACTTGAACTCTGGCACACACTCCCATCCTGCTGCCTTTTCAACAAACATTCACCACCGCCACCATGACAGATCATCACATTTCATCCAAATTTTCCAAGCTCAATCCCTTCGGCTCCGACGACGAAGACGGAGGGGAGGGCATTGCCGTCGACTCTGTGGGCGGCGGAGGTCGCAGCACGCGGAAAGCTCACCACGCAAAGCAGCAGCT
Organism: Metarhizium robertsii ARSEF 23; assembly: GCF_000187425.2. Taxonomy (NCBI): domain Eukaryota; kingdom Fungi; phylum Ascomycota; class Sordariomycetes; order Hypocreales; family Clavicipitaceae; genus Metarhizium; species Metarhizium robertsii. The sequence goes on from NW_011942226.1 coordinate 1,327,915, forward strand.
CAACGTCAGCAATGCTCTTCGCAAATACCTTGCCAAGCAGAAAGTCATTGCAGAGCACGATGCAGGCATCGGCTCCAATGAAACTACTCCTGCCTTGCGCAGCTTGCTGGGCAAATCTCACTTCGACGTGCCCGAGTCGCTGCTGGACAGGTCCCGCCCCTTGCCAGAATACTTCATCAGCTCCAGCCACAACACATATCTCATGGCGCACCAGCTGTACGGGACGTCGTCGGCATCGGCATACGAGACTGCCTTGAAGACGGGGTCGCGGTGTGTTGAAATAGACGCCTGGGATAACAGCGCGAATCCTGAGGAACCCAAGGTCACTCACGGTTTCACTCTGGTGTCGCATATCTTGTTCAGGCAGGTGTGTGAGACTATTCGGGATGTCTTTGACGAGGAAAAGGCCATTGCGCAAAAGGACCCCTCGTATGCTGTTGCGCCTATTTTGCTGTCGCTCGAGAACCATTGCGGTGAGCAGGGACAGAAGCGACTGGTGGAGATTATGAAGGAGGTTCTTGGGGATCGACTACTTGCTCAGCCGGTAATACAGAAGGGCCATCGAGAACAGAGCGGCGAAGATGAACATGTGTGTCTGGCTGATTTGGGCGCCTGTATTGCTGTCATTGTCGAGTACGATCTCAAGGGAGATGTCGGCGCCGCTGAGGAATCCGAGAGCGAGTCGCCGTCGGACAATGAGCAGGAAGGGGAGGAAGCCAAAGCCGCTCGAAAGGCATACAAGGAGAAGGCAAAAGAAGCTGCTCCCGCCGGTATCATCCCCGAACTAGCAGACTTGGGTGTATACGCCCAGTCTGTGAAACCAGTCGACAACTCCTGGTTCAACCCAGGTACTCTTGTAAACGGGCCGCACCACCACCTCATCAACGTCTCCGAATCGGGTCTGTCCTCACACCTCCCCGATGAATCCGTCGCCATCGCTGCCCACAACTCTCAACACCTCATGCGCGTCTACCCCAAGGGCACACGAATCTCCTCATCAAACCTGAAGCCCCTCAAGTTCTGGGCCATCGGCGCGCAAATCTGCGCTCTCAATTGGCAAACATTTGGCACAAGCAATCAGCTCAACGACGCGCTGTTCAGCGGCTCAGAGGGCTACATCCTAAAGCCAGCAGCTCTTCGAAGCGGCGGCGACGGCAGAATCCTCACTGGCAAGAAAAAAAGACTCCGTTTGCATGTCGCCGGAGCAACGGATATCCCCGTCCACGAAGACCGAGAGGCAGACTCTCTCAGGCCGTACCTGACATGTAACTTGTACAGTCCAGGCGACATTGAAGGTGACACATATAAGCGCAAGACGACATCGTATAAACATCACAAATTCAGCATTCTACATAGGGGTGACAACCCTCCGGTTACAGAGCCAATTTGGGATGAGACACTGGAATGGGTCTATGAAGATAATGAGTTGGTCTTCCTGCGGATGCTCATCAAGAGTGACGATGCGTGGGCTAGAAACCCCATGATTGCGGTGGCCGCTATTCGGCTACTGTATGCCGTGCCTGGATGGAGCTTCATTCGCATGATGGACATGAAAGGCGGGGAGACTAAGTGTACAATCCTGGTGAAGATTGAGATTGACGACGTTTAAAATGACACGCGACGAATATAAAGACGGTATAGGATCTAACTTGTAGACCCAATACAGAAAAACTATCCGTCACTCTCTCATTGATCCAGTTAACCGAGTGTAATCAACTCCCGCTCTCTCCCAACATCTCTTCCAAAGGGGCATTTCTATCAGCCTCGCCTTGTCATTCTCCTCGATCCCATCCTCTTCCTAGATCTTGCACTCTTCATCATCCTCGGCCTTGCCACTCACCAAATCCGCCGTCCGCGGATCAACCGTCTTGGCCCCCCTCCAAACCTTGCATCCAAAATACAAGATAGCAGCCACAAGAGAGGTTATGCGGATGATGAGGCTAACGAGGGCAACGCAATAGATAAGGACGCCAGATTCGGTGCACTTGACGAGGGATCTGGGTGCTTGACCGTCTGGATAGTGTCAGCTCGTCTCTGCTCGGGTATAAGTGAAGTCAGCTTGTGAACAGAGCAGTAAAGATGGCCCTTTCCGCAAGACATGCCCGAGAGGAGAACCATGGCATTGATCAAGCCGGACAGCCCCGTGATGCCCAAGCTCTGAATCACAATCACCCGCAGGCTGGCAGCCGACCCGGCGGCATGATCTTCAATGGCCCCCATGAGCCTCTTGTCCCTGAAACTGCAAAGGATGCCCACTACCAAAGCGCCAAGTACATAGAACCCAACCAGTCTGTAGAAAATGAGCTTGGCGACGCGTGGGATCGTCCGTCTAGGGTTCTGGTCCCTGGATCTCCCCCATGCCAAGGGCAATCATGTCCAGGCCGGAAATGGTGAATCCGGCATTTGACAGCATGACCTTCCACCAGCGCAGAAAGCGACCTACCGCTGGCGCCCTCAGCGTCGCGACGGCACTGTACCCGACGCAGACGAGGATGAGTCTCGGCTCCCATGCCCAGGCACTCTCTGACTCTCTCGCCCGCGCTGGCCTTGTCCCGGGTAGCGCCGCGACCCTGATGCCTCGGACTTCTAGCCCTCGACCCAACTGTCTATCCCGTTTGACGGGAAGGCAGCCGAACTAGGAAATCTCTTCCGTGTGACAGAAGTCAAAGACTGTGCCGTCGGTCTAGTTTGATCCCGAGGTATCGTATTTCTCGCTACTGTTGGGTTATTGTAATTTGTGACCCTGTGCCGGAGAGGAATTTGTGCAGAGGTCCTTCGATACGTCAACTTTAATCATGAGGCATGGGCTGAAAGTCGTGAAAATGAATTGGATACTCGGCGCCGGTGGCCGATGGCGTGACTACAAAATAAACGGCACGTTCCGCTTCCAGGAAGGGTTTGAATTTCGAAATGAGCCCTTTGTATATGTGTAATGTGGACACTTGAATGGAATCACAATATTCTCGACTAATTGAACTATAGCATGGTCATAGTGGAAATGTGAGCATGTATGATCTAATCCATGTGTCTACCAGCGCGCGAGGAGTTCATTGTCGAGCGGGTAATTGATAGATAGGGGACGGAATAATTTATTAGCTTAGCCAAAGAAATCTGCGGAAATCGATGTATCAAGTCACCTGGTCTGGCCAGGACTTGATGGTCTGGATCCAAACTAGCTGTAGATACTCCATGAGTAACTCTGTAATATTTCCAGCAAATCGTGTGCCTGTAGTAGTCTAGGTTTGAGCCAGCAACCCGAATAAACTACCCTTCTATACACAATTGCTTCACTGTATAGGGGGCAATAAAGGAATAATGAGAAGCGTATGACGATTACCTGCGGCCGGGTCAATCTCTTCATCCCAACCTCTTCCTTCGGGAACTCATGGTCGATAACAATGACCGGTCTTGCTGCTAGACCAGGATAAACAGTAAACCTAGAAACTTTCCGAAAATTGACACCTCGCAAAAATATTGGCGGGCCGGATGTATAGCAAGGGCAGATTTGACATAAGGGCAACATCCGGGCTGGCCGGCGTGTCAGAGAGACATGAAAGCACTGGAGACACGACGCCCGATAACGTCAAAGTTGTCTCGGTGTTGCATACAGTAGCAGTTGAATTACGCAATATTCAGCAGGCAGCAGTTAATTGACCGCTACTCGACATCTGTGTGATGAACAAAAGACTGAAGACGTGAGTGTTTCATTTGATGGCTGAGCCCGATGATCGGTGCTGGATTCGGTCATCGAGACATAGAATGAACGATATAAAACACCTGGCGGGTATCAGGATCGTGGGGTGAAGAGCTTGGGGGCATGTATACGTGGGGAGGGGATAGAAGACTTGAAGTTGTAGTTGACGAACAGAATGTACGAATGCCGCTGGCTTGATGGAGACGAATTCCGGCGCTATTGCGATGCCGACAACTTTCTGCAGTTGAGAGACAGCCGTGCATTCTTGGCATGGGCTGGGTAACCGGCACTTCGTAGCTGCTGATCTGCGATCAAGGCTGTTTCAGTCAACGATAGAAACAAAGTGCGAAGAAGCAGACAGGCAGGTCAGGTTGCATCGCCAATTGTCGATGTGTGAACCATACCGCAAGCGATGTAGCATGGCAACGTCATGCTTACCTCTTGTACTGTGCGAGGTTCCTGAGGGTCTAAAATTGACGCTTTGTTGACGCTATGATGGCTGTCTCAACGTAGTTGTGAGACAGCTAATGACCTCGCTTGCTACACTCGCCATTTCCACCAAGTTGACTAGCTCCGAACAAATACAATGTGCTGTCATGGATAGCAAGATGTGTCTGAGCAACTCCGTATGTAATTCATTAATCAACTTGACTCAGCAGTCTCCAACATTGAAAACCACAATGTTGTTTCTGTTGGGGCAAATAGCTCAGTCCAAGTACGTCACAGTTTTGGTCCTATTCCATCCCGGACACCTTTGTGACGTCGGTCGCGGGAAATGGCATGCCCCATGACGATAGCCAAGTATTAACTTGTACAACAACTGCAGAAACCAATCAGTCTGAAAGCATTTGCCTGATTCCTGCCATGGGAGCATTCCCCTCCTCCTAGATGACCAAGATTGTTAGAGTCGGCACCTGCGGGTTTGGCCACGAAAATCGATTCACAAAAATCCCCAGCGACGCCACGGCTGTGCTGTCAGAAAAATTGCGAGGCTGTTGAACCACTTGATGCGATATGAGGCCACAGGTGGCAAACACTCCGTATCCTGCCTTGGAGATCTGGGAAGTCTGAGGCTGGCAAGCTGGTAAGGCCAGCGAGTGTTGCGTAGTACTGTTTTCAAATACCCCGGCACACGGAGCAGTGCCGATCCATGACATCAAGCGAATCCACCCGAGGTGCCAGACGAGGTGAGGAGAATTACTACCAATCCCCTTCTTTCAGCGACGTTTTGGTTTCTCACTGGCCCAAACAAGCCGAAAGGAGATGGTGAGGATGAGCGGGGGCCACCGTTTTGTATGTATGATAGCGATTTTTTTGTCGATGCTAATTTCCATGTCCCCGCTTTGTCCACGAGGATGGAGCATCGTCGTGCGGCGGGTAGGAAGGGGGAAAGGTGCGGATACAAATATGTTGTTGAATTAATAGTAGTAGAAAGAGCCGCTTGAATGATGTCCACATCTAGAAGATTGCTATATTGAGTTACAGATATTGGCGATGCTCTTTTCAGTGTTATGACAGATCTAATGTCGAACAGCGAGATTTTAGCAACAAGCAACACAGGGTCAGTTGAGGGTTGTGACAAATTGCGTGTTGAGATTGAGCACGGCTTCTTGCGGCCAGGACCGTTCCCTCGCAGCCCATTCAGACAGACCCTGTGTTGACCGTGCGGCTGTCCAAGTACGGAGTAGGGAGAATCTGAATTGCATATCGAGAACGGCAAAGAGCGGCGTGGCAATGCAGCTAAGAAATCCCCAGACCGGGGATTCTGGCCCCTTCAACTTTGACGGGGTGGGCGGCTTGAAAGAACAGACAGATGGTTCGCCTAGTTTGCCCGCGGCTGACAGCACCCGCACGATCCACGGTGCCGTTACCATGGTGGGAATGGAGTGCAGACGATCTGGAAAAATCGAGGGTGCTGACGATGAACCAGTTCCAATGACGAACGGTCATGTGTGTGATGTTGTTTCTACCCAAAGTCCACGTTGACGCGTGATTGGCGTGCCAGCACGAGAGCTGTTGCCTCACTTTCTGAAGTACTCCCCAGGGTCGTACCTTCCCGCCCAAGCTGACAGTCTTTTACCGCCAACGACGCCCTCCCTGGGTTTCTGCCTAGGATTGTACATACAGTTTGATTCAATATTCTTCCATCTGACCCTGAACCGAACAACAACACTACTTTGCTTCATGATGCAGGTTGTGGGCACACGTTCCCATGGTCCATTTGCCATGCCGCCGTGGCTTGACCGCCCCGTTACCAGCTGCCCAGGTCAGCAAATTCCGGTCACGGGACCGGAACCGAGGTACCTGCAAACTGCACCACGGCCGACAGGGGGGACTCGTGGCAAGCTGACAGGCATTCTGAAGCTCAGCGTGGTGATACGTGGTGAGCCTCTTGCCTCTCTGCTCTCAGTATTCCTCAAATCACCCTTGCCTCCCCCCCTCTTAATCGCTGCAGCCGTGTTGTCCCCCTCAAAGACCCATTGGCTTTGGGCCTCCCGCGGACTGGCTGACTGGATTCCCGTCGCTGCAAGCTGCAGGTTGGCCATGTTGCGGATGCGCCGTGCAAGGCATGCTTCGTGTGGCGTCCAGGACGTCGTACAAGGATCATTTTCGAGCACCGGTGTGCGACCCTTGTCTACGGAGTCGCAGGGGGGAGGATCCAGCTTGTGGCGCCTATGGCGTCACAACCCGCTGATCCCTTTGTTCGTCGTGTTTTCGTCCAAATACCAATGCTCTTGGCCATCTAGCTTGCCAGCCAGCGAATCGTCGTAGCCTTTTCTTGGCCGGGAAGGCAGACAGACGCAGGCAAGCTATGCCCTTGATCAGCCGTTGGGTCCTTCGATGTCACCGGCACCATCTTCTTGGCCTGTCACCGATACCAAAGAAGACGACGCATGATACGGAATACATCTCTGCCTGTCACGCTGCTGATAATGCAAACCGAGGCATTCGCCATGGGTGGCTTTTTGCTGAGGGATCTTATCCTTTGGGCCTTGGCGGTGGGACTTGGAATGCCAAACTACCTCTTCTGGCACAAACAGCCTGTTGGACCATGAGTGTTGTGACGACGCTGTCCTGGCCTGTTTTTATAGCAACAGTGCCATAATGTCTAAGGGGCCAGTCAACCGTGTTCTGGGCAATAAACATGCCATCTGTCATTTTGCTGTCTGCACAGCCTTGAAAATAAATTCCGGCGTTCCAAGGACATCTGACGCTCAGGGCTCCGCGAAATTCTTGTCTCACAGAAACGAAAACGGAAGGAACCAAATCGTCAACTGGATCGGGGAAGCATGGTCTTGAAACGCCCACTTCAGTGTTCGAATGGAAACATCCGGTACCCAGTTGAGATATTCTGCCCCGCTCAGGAGGTAGGCTAACGCCAAACCAGCAGACGCGGGCATATTTCCATGTGTCTGTGGTGACATTTACCCAGTCATCCTAGCACCGGGGGTGATGTAGCCAGCGATCAATTGATAAATCAACAAACTACGACACGCTGACGGCTATGTAGGTAGCATGACGATGAACAGATACACGTTTCCTCCACCTAAGCAAGGGTTGAGCAAGCGCTGAGCGTCGGGCATTTCGGCTTTCTCTGCGGGTTTTGTTGATGGACGGCCAAGTTGATGCCTTGAGCAGTAATCACCGGTCATTTTTTATCCGCCTCGTCCTCACCATGACAACACTCTGCACGCCGCCAGGCGCCGATCCACCATCCACAAGCGACTGGAGCCTATCGTCATCCGTTGCGACGCCAAATGGTCCCCTCTGCTTTTACACCGTACCAGTTAGTTGCCCTACAAGTTTCCCTGCTCTCGGGATATCACTCGACTGTTGTAGGCGCGCTATTTCACAGCCAGCCCGAATTTGGCCCCCTTGAGCACTTCATTCGCCCATGAGGACTAGTATCCCAATTCTACGGAGTAATCGTACTCTATCCACACACACATTTCGGGCATCTGTTGTCTTGGTCAACTCCACTTCCCGCTTCATTGTCTCCTTAGTACTAGTAACTAAATAATAACCCACTTTGGAACGACGGTCAGGCTTCCATGCTCCTTTTTTGTTGTGGATGGTTGGGATTGATTGCGAGTTCTAGGACAGGCCAGATGGCGTGTGACATGGCCTTCAAACTTCAAACCACCTGCCAAGAACTCACCGTGACACTTCAACACATCCTGCTCGATAATCTTGCCAACATTGCTTCGGAATACTAGCCCTAAGATGGCAAGAAGCTATCCTAGTAGGATTACTTGGCAAAACGGTGAAAGAAGTGCAACGTGTGCAGTAATTAGCTGCGGCCGAGCCTTGCTGTTGCCCTGACCCCCAATACAGGAACACAATGACGCAACCAAAAGGTATGTCAAGGTATAATATGACGAAGGCTGTGCAGTCCCCGAACTCCAAACCAAGTTTGCCGTGATTGTAGGGAGTACTAGTACTAATAATCTGCAGGCATCGGCGCCCGTGTCAAACCCATATGTGCTCTGTGCTCTGACAAACATGCCCACCGGAATATAACAGTGACAAGCGATCCATAGTGCCTGCGGAGGCTCGTTGGCGCCCAGACAATCTATACGTAATGTAACTTTGAAGCCAAAGGAAAGAAAACAAACCAATCGATACGGGAAGCCCATGGTACATGACTCTTGCCGTACAGTAGACAGCGTTGACTGACTCCTGCCAGACACAAACAAGTGCGCTGCTTGAGGACAAGGACGAGGGTGTGCTGGCGACAACATTGAATAAACATACTTAAATGGGCACGGGCTGCGACTTGGGCCCGGAAGAAAGAGAGGGGGAGACAAAGAGGGAGGACCAAAAAACAATGTGCGCCTGCGGTCGTTTGGCATGCCAGGTGTGTACATAAGTATTTGTCATTTGCGTGCAGACAACATTGAAGACAATAAAAGGAACGCAAGTCATTTGTTGTCGCGACCAACGTCCATGTCATGTCAGTGTTGCTTGGATTGCAGTGAGAGTTCAGCGAGCATTGAAGCGCTCTGATTGCCTAGCACCCGGCCTGTTTGTGGTACATGTCAACTGGTACATTGTACCTCCGGGCTGGTGGTGCGCCTCCAGAGGCCGTTTTCGTGAGGCCTTTGGCAGCGGCCGCAAGAGGAGCATCGGGAGGATGGATATGTACATGCGTACCAGACGGCTTGGGCAATGAGGTGCCACACCCGGGAGACGATTGAACATAATCGGTACAGAGAAGCAGCATTCAACGGTATTGTAATTCGATGCTGCTTTACTGTCGTGGCAAGTTGAAGTGACAAAAGTGCACGTGTGGCCCCCACCTATAATGTCAATCTGTTCAATTTTGTCAGCGGGACATCTGTCGGCGCCTGGCAAAAAGGGCATCGATGAATTGATCAGTTGACTGGACATACACCCGCTGACTCTGCGTGGTCGAGCGTGTGCCCCGTGCTCCGTGCTCCGTACGGAGTACTGTAGTAGTATTCAGTCTTGACTTGTCGAGCCGTGCATGCATGCCCCAGAGAGAGAAGAAGTCAACGAGTGTCGACTCATCAATCTTGGTGTCTTTGCACCGGACATCTCGTACTCCGTAACGCTCGCCTCGAGGATCCGGCCCACCCCCTGACTTGTACCGTCAGGCCAACGGGTCGCCCCAGCGCCACCGTCCACTGTCTGCCATCCACTGTATGGAGCTGCCGCGGGCCCGCTTCGATGCTTGACGTCCTGGTGCTGGTGGTACCAGGCCAGACATGGACATCAATCCGGCACTGACCAGCCCCAGTACCTCGACTTATGGGGTCAAATGCTGGCTGTGGTCGCCTAGAGCCGGCCGGCAACCACCCGGAGCTCAACTGTTCCAAGTGCCTGGCAGGTCAACGGTGCACCTGTGCCCAATTGTCCTTTTATCCACCCTCCTCCCTCCTCTCTGCCATTGCCCCGAATCGCAACTTTTCGACCCTCCTTCTTTTTCAACCACCACCACAGCCTTCTGCCCGCCTGCCGCCTTCCACATTCAACTCCCAAGGCGCAGTGGCCGTGTTCGACAACACACGCCTTGGATGGTTCCAACGGCTCTGTAAAACTTCTTCTCTCTACCATTGGCGGCCTTGACTTTTTCTCTTCATTTTTTTCTCCCAACCTTTCTTGGTGCGAGTGCCTCTAATTCTGACGGGCTCGACATCACTTGCCACCGTCTCGCAACACACGTTCAGATTCAGGCTGTGGGCAATACGCACCGGCTACCACACCAAGGCCACTGTGCAGGATATTTTTTTCTTCTTCTGACGATCCCTCCGGCGGGCGCCTACAGAGAGAACCGACCTCGATCACGAACTTGTTGCGCAACGGCCATAGTCTGCTCGATGGCCATGTCAACCGATCCCGACTCACAATCCAATGGCTACGATGGCCACACACACCCGATCGAGCGATCCGACTCTTCGGTGTCGACATCCACTTCTGAAAACAATGAACCCGACACCAGTCAGCCTGTGATTCACCAGCCTGTGCCCACTCGCCCACGAATGCCAAGCCGAAAAAGCAGTGGTCCCCTCGTCGTTCCACGCGACAGTTCCGAAGTTGGTCCCGTCGACCCTCAATTCGGCCCCGACGATGTCAGAGCCATGAGTCCTCGACGAACCAGCGAAGACATTGACAGACTGGGTAAAGAAGCCCGAGAAGAAATGCGAAGGTGAGATTCTGGATGTGGGAGGGTAGCAAATCTACACTCGAGCTTCTCATGGGATGCCGTGTCCCCCATTACGTGAAGAAAAAAAAATCAAAATCGAATGTATAAGCTAATTCCAATACCAGACATGCCAAAGCCTTGCAAGAGTCCCTCATCACCATATTCAATCGTATCGAGGCAGTGCGTGAAGAGCACGACAAGTTGGATAACAACAACAAGTTCCTTCAAAAGTACATCGGCGATCTAATGAGCACCACTAAGATTACCTCATCCGGAAGCCGGGGAAAGAAATGAGTATCGGCATGCTTCAGAAGACGTGCTGCGGTGAAGGCTGTGAGAAACTTGACACGAGCCTTTGGAAGAAGCAACCGGATTAATAGCGCATTCCATCGAATCACGAGTCAATCCCGATGGACATTCTTTGCGTATTCGCCGCGCACAACACCTTACATGACCAACTCATATTTTCCCCTGTGGCATCCAACAGGGCATTATTTTCCCCAAAACAGTCACAACGAGTCACGAAACCACTGAAAATCAGTGGTTCATCATCTCCATCATACATGGCTTCAACACCGACCCACCATGGGCATGATACCCAAGCCAACGGGCACACCTATTTGTTTTTCATTATTTGCATGTCGCGTGGGGTATGCTGGCCACGGTCCCAACCTGATGAGGTGACCCCTCGCAGACACATTTGATACCAATCACCTTGTTTCATTGTACACTAGCTACGACCTGGCGGAACACAGCACCAGAAAAAAAGATGTTGGCATTCACCGCCCTTCAAGGGCCCCTTGAATGCATGTCGTTGCGGACGGGGCCAGGAGAGGTCGTCACTACTGTCGTAGTGCTGCCAGTGTTGTTAACAGATACCATACTGAAGCGGCGAATCGAGCGCCTCGTTTTTATCCTTTGGCAGCATTTTATCATTGTTAGTCCCCGCTTGAACAGTCACCAAATTATTTGTCCGGGGGACACGGTACGCAAAGGGGGAGTCGTATGGAAAAAGCATATTGTTAGGCGTTTACGGGAAGCGAGTTATGGGACGCTTCGGGCCACTTTTTGATTTCTGCATCAAGCAACGTTAGATTGCGGGCGGCGTGGGCAGGTTCACGAGGAGCGGCGGCATGAGGGAAAATGAAAAGAGGAAAATAGTAGGGCGCCATGTTTCCGCAGGGGGCGATGAAATTGGTGCTCGGCATGGACAGCAGCGGGCTCGTCCAACTACTGCGAAGTGAATATCATTACTTTACCGGGACAAGAGCAATAGAAGAGCACAGTGATTTGACATGGCTTATTGTGAATGGCGTGACGTCTGTGGAGTCAAGTCATGTACATACATACATGTGTCGGTTGACATGAGGACGGAGGAGGTAATAGACCGGGGCAAACGCCGAGGAGGACTCAAAAGACGTCGTTGGGTTTGACTCTGGCTTGCATCTATCTGTAGGGAGCTGCGTCTGCATGCAGCGGCCGGCAGCTTCATTTGACAACAAGACACAGGGACAAAGGGGACAAAAAGGTGGTCACCAGGTGGATAAAGAAAGACTGGCGCCAATTCCGGGAGACGACGTCCACGTCAATCTGGGTTGTGCTCTGCACGGCGCCGAAGACGGGCCTGGCGACATGACGTCGCTTGACGAGGCCAGCATCAATTCGGTTGATGGCACTGTATTCGCCGGCAGCGGCAAATTGGCAGCGGTTTGCCCAATTCCAGCGTTGGGCTCACGCCCACGTCTCTTTGTAGTAGCATCGTGGCCCCCCGTGCCATTGCCATTGCCATGGACTACATGGAATGCGCACATTGGTCCATGTCCGATGGCGAGGGCCGGCATGAATGGGATTCTGTCATGGCAAAAGAGGTTCCCCGCCTCCTTCTTCTCCCCTTCCCACGGGACCGACCACCCTCCCCCTTTTCCGTCAGACCGTCGACATCTCGTGCGGCGTCGGCGTGGTGGTGGCACAAGCGTTTTTTTTTTTTTTTTTGGCCCCGTCTCTGGGCCACGCATTGGGCCATCTTGTGAGCTGCAGAGTCCATGTCGCATTGCGTGTTGCACAGCGACTGCGGCGCTTGCCTTGCCGGCGGTGGTGGCGCTTACAAATGTCGATGCCACGAGAAGGACGGGGGGGGGGGGGGGGGGGAGAAGGACGGGGGGGGGGGGGTCTGGTGGAACATTGGGACTACATAAAAATAAAAGCCCGCCGGTGCCAAGGCCTTGGGCACAGGATTGGGCCAAGTTTTCTGTCGTGTCGGGCTCGGGGCGAGCTCACGTCGATTCCCGCGGATCCGGAGACAGAAAACCTGGCCGGGATGGGCCTTGCCTGGCATACATAAATACGTCGATACATACTTGACATGCTAGACGCCAGGAATGCCGGGTGTTGAGGGCCCTTGGGTATAGCGGCGTAGGCGAGCCCCGAGGCAGATGATCTGGTACGACGGGGGAGGCACTTGGGCAAACGAAAACGACGTGCTCCATACCGTACGGATTCAATCCTTTTTTTTTTTTTCGCCCTTCATGACAACTGGTTGTTAAAACTTGTCGACGGTGCTATTTACAGGCCGGCTGGCGGGGAATGAGGCCATGTGACGCCCTGGTGGCAGCCCTGACCCCTGTCGCGCAGAGCGAAGCCGGATCGTCAGTGGCGGTCTGCAGGGTCCTGGCGGCCCCTTTTTATCGGGGCCTGGCGGCTTTCTTTGTTTTTGGTTTTTTTTTTTTTTTTTTCAAATGGCCGTCTGGTAGCTCCACTCTTTTTTATTTTATTCAAGTATAAAAGTGTGTGTGTTTGTATCATGAATGGGTCATGGATGGGGTGTATGTTTCTGAACTTTTTTATTGTTCGTTTGTATTATCCAACAGCACGAATACATTTCAAAATAATACACCGTCAGTCAACTAGGGTGGATGCGGAAGCATCGCCACGGCAAACAATAATTCTGCCCGTGTTTTAGGCAGCATACCCTGCAAACCATCTGTTTATAGAGAAAGACATGTCTGGTAGAATGGTTACTTGCCCGGACAATTATCGAGTACAGAAAACCAGCCACTATCTCCAAGGACAAGTGGTGTCAAGCCTAGAGACGGGAAGAGCCTAGTGCCTATTACAAGATTAGTACTAGCTACGTCAAAACGCTAGAAAGTACACGTTTCTCTCGTAAATAAGCACGTAAATCATAAAAGGGCGCTTACATATGCCGAATGAATTACCAAGGCGCTCTTTCGTAACTTGCTCGTCATTAAGAAGGTGAGAATAATATTGCCCGCTCTCATAATCATTCGCAAGGGGAACGTGAGCTACATACAGCAGGAACAAGAGCGCAAACATTGCTCATCAGAACGAGGTCTAGTCGTAATACCTGGGACTCTCCCAATCATGCAGACGACATTCGTCTTGACAGACCATTTTCCTCCACCATGCAGCAAGCTAGTCAAAGTGTCAAGAACGCAGCACGCTCTTCAGTCTCCCGAGCCATGATATCCATCATCAGTCCTGCCCCTGCCCCCTAAAGCCCGTGGACTTGTATATCTGCAACAGTCTAGCAGGTGTGGCTGGACAACAAACATGCCTAGCAACCCTCGGGGAAACATTCGTCCCAAGATATGCAAAACACACTTTTCTCCCGCTGGCTGAAACAAGACGTTGAAGCGCCCGTCCAACGTGACCCGTCTCGCGCAGGCTGACCGGTTCCCGTTTTGGCTGGCGCGCAGGAAAGCGCTCCGAGGTGATTGGTCGGGATGGCACGGCGTCATGTGGCGCGGGCCGGTGCAGGACAGGCGGCTGGTGGGTGGGTGGTGGGCATGACGTCAGGGGTGAGGCGGCGAGTGCGAGGCGGCGTCGAGGCTTCGGGTGTGTGACGTGCATGATGGGATGGTGACCTGGGGGCGCTGATGGGTGCTGCGCTGGTGCTTCTTCCATTATTTCTGCGGCCGTGGCGTCCTTCACTGGGCTGCGTGGGCAGCTTCCATGTTGGCTGGATGGGTTGGTGGATTGATTGATTGATAAATGGCACGAGACGTCCAGGGTGAGGGGAGGGAAACATCACATAACGGTGTAGCGTTGACGAAATGAAATGGTTCGATACAGACACGCACACGCACGCACGCACGCACACACATTCTCAAAAGAGGCATCAAAAGTAGAATCGCACACTCTCTTGTCTACCGTCTGCCTCATGCCACTATCCTGCCCTTCTGCCTGTTCATGCCCTCGCTTTCACATACCAACGGCCCTCCCCCCGGCCCACTGGCATCCAAGCTCACTGTCACGCTCCTCCTCTCGCTAATCACCCTCACTGTCTCGCCCAGATTCCTCCAGTCCACCTCGCACGGCGCAGTTGTGCTCGCTGCTCCTCTGTGTCCCTCCGCCGGCGGCACATCCCTAATTTCCACCGTTGGGTACGGCAGATAGCCTTCCCTCTGGGGGATCAGCACCAGCGGGATTTCGGCCTCCGTCTCTGCAGTTGACGACATGGTGCTGGGCGCTTTGCCCCCGGGGATGACAAAGTGTCCCCTTCGACGACCGCCAATGAGCCAGGCGTCGCTGGGCGCCGTGACCTCGTAGCTGAACTCTTCGTCCTCCCGAGCCAGCGCGTCAGTGTCCCATATGCGTGTCCATTTGAGGTGGAGCGTCGCCGGAAGGACTTGGTTCACCGAGGCTGCTGGAGCGCCCGCTGAGGGTCCCTCAAGGTGGTCTAGGAGAGATTGCTCGATGCGAATGTCGGCTGTGTGGACAACGGAGAGGGACGGGACCTCGACGGGTATGACAATGGACCATGGTTCGTCTGGTGTGCCCGTCGGGAGGGTCATGCGAGGGTGCTTCCTCTGCCAATCGTCGAGAAACTCGGCCAATTTTGTCGTCGCATCGTCCCTTGTGCCGGGCACACATCCAAGGCCACGCAAGTGATGTGCCCACCGGGCCTTCTCTAGATACGATGTTGTGACTTCGCCCACCAGTGCTGCTCGTTCTAGATCGTGGGCCTCTAGCCCGTTCCTTGTTTCCTCCAGTACGCGCGCCGCTGTCACCTTGGAATACAGCTCCAGCGGCGTGTCTTTGAGTCCTTCTAGAATCGACTCTTTTATGCGCTCCTCTATCTCCGTCTGCAGCACGCTGTAGTATAACTTGAGATGCATTATCCTGCCGCTTCGTGCAGCCACCTTTGCCCCCTCCTTCCTCTTTACTTTATAGAGTAATGTAGCATGCTGTTTTGGGAAAACCATGACTGTATTGGCTGGCGGGATGCCAAACGAGGATTCGAACAGCTCCGACTCCACAAGCTCGCTCTTGAATAGTCGCAGTGGGCTGGAGGACGCAGTGTCCACGTTGAACCGCGAGAACAGCGCATTATGTTTGAACACGTCTTGTACATTCACCCCAACTGCTAGCGAGACCGGAATCATGATCGACTTTGCGAGCTGGAATGATTCGTCACTTGTTGTTACATATGTAACCTCTACCTTGACTGAAACGTCGCCCAGATCCTGCTCAATGGAGTAAGGGAAGCGCACAGTAATGGATGCCGCCTCCTCCATCGGACCGAAGAAAAGCGCCCCCGATTCTGGGCGTTTCGCAAATTGGATGGATTCGTCGACAAGTTTTGCTTCTGTGGTCAACAGACGGAGACCACCGGTTGTTGGTCGGATTTTGACTTCACAGCTCTTCAAGGTGTTCCACCCAGAACGAATGATGAGATCAAGCGCGTTGTTCTTGCCAAGGCTTATGTGTCTGCTGGCCGTCAACTGCACGTCAAGCGCATTGGGGCGTTGAAACAAGGTCACATCGGGATCTTGGAAGATGCTGCTCGTACGGGGAGGCAAAGAGTTGACATCTTGTTCGTGGTGGAGAAATAGTTTGCTGGATACCAAAGCCAGCCGGCTTACACGATAGCTTCCGGGAATGACGGACTGAGCAGCAGTTAGTAATAGAATCAGACCCAAAAATCGACAGCTTTGACATACATTGCACGCTACAGAGATTGAATTCTTGCCTGGAGAGAGAACAATTTCCTCGTCGACTTCCAAGTTGATGTCTCTGCGTGGTCCTCCATCTGTACATGTTATTCTCAACTTCGCGGAATCCAGCGTCAGCTTCTCTGGCAGCAGACTCCTGAGTTGAATCTTTAACGAGAACCCATCTTTGCGGTCGTGGTATACGGGTGTTCCTTCCAACTCAACGTCCATGAAGAATTTTGATAGGGGCACCTTGACCTCTGAGGAGAGATTTGAAGTCAGTGCAAATAGTTTGGCCGCGACCTGCTTGGTAGGCGAGCTATCGAGAATGGGGGTCTTTGGCAGCGCTACTACGGCAGCCTTCCGCTCCCGTCGTTCTCTTTCAGCGGCACACGACTTGATGAGAAGCGTCATCGCAACATTGACATAGTGATCGTTGGACCCGAGCTCGCTTAGACACTGGCAGTACATGACTAGCAGAGATAGCTCCAAGAGTGACCAGCCATTTTCTGCAAAGAATGGAGTGGCCTCTTCGAAGTGTTTTGTGGCAGCCTTGTATTCTTTCGTGTGAAATTTGAGCATGGCCAGATCAGCTTTGCAAGTCGTGACGGAATGAACATGATTGGCAACGGCAAAGTGGTGGCTAGCTTTGCCAGTGAGAATTTCGTATAGACGATAAAAGTCGACTGTGTTATCGGTGGCCGTCCGCAGGATTTGACTGTCAATACCAGCGATTGAAGGTGCAGTAGATTCTGTGCTAGATTTGCCTCCAATGCTCGAACCACGGCCACATCCACCACCAGCACCACCATCATCGAGACTGATTTCTTCCATGCCGTCAAGCCCAGGTTCACCAACCAATGGTGCTTCATCCCAGCCGTTGGACCAGCCGCGCTTTTTGCCCAGGCCTTCTAATATTCTCCTGGATAGCATGTACAGCTCCGCACGACGAGCAGCCAATTCTTCAAGCCCAACTTTGAGGAACGACGACGTCTGTGACTCAGGTTCTGCGAGACTCGGTTTCCTGCCAGGACCGGGAAAGTTGGGGTTAGAAGGTGGCCGAGATGACGGCTGCGCTTGCAATGACGAGGATCTCGCTGGATGTAGCATAGTCTTCGGTTCTGGGATTGATGACTTTGGCTCGGCTCCGTCTTCCATGACCAAGGTCGGCAGTGGGATAGGCAGCGCTTTGGTCGACGTTTGGACGAGAATCTGCTGGGCAATGGTAAATGCAAACGATGCAACCATGTTGTCCATCGTCTCCAGCAACATTGGATCCAAGGTCGTCACTTGTGCATTTTCTGCAGTATTGGAATTGGCATCATTTAACAAAGAGGCGGTGATATCTTGGCGCATCACTTGGGATATTACTGGAATAAACTCCAAAGTCCGTCGGCATACCTCAGAGAGCATGCCCAAATTTTCAGGTCCATCGTCATTATTCATGGGCGGTAGGAGCGGCGCCACGCCATGGAGAATTGAATTGCGCTGATCCATCAACTTGGCCAGCAATTCTTCCCGTGTTGCAAATGCATTACCCAAACGAAGGAGTAGTGATATTTGCCTTGAGAAGATGTAACATCTGAAATCAAAAACTGACACTTTGTTGGCAAGAATCATGTCGCGGTAGGCCTTATTCGATGAGCTGATGGGGATATCGTCGGCGTCGGTTGAGGCCGTTTCCTGCCTTTGCAAGTCCACGGCTACCTCATCACCGGCGTCCCCTGATAGCTCCGTTAAGACTTGCCTGGCCATCCTTTGCAGCTCTTCCGTATATGTTAACATGGCGCCGCCGTGCTTCTCCGGCGCTCCGCTCTCGACTTGTTCTTGAATGACTGAATCAAGCCCAACGCTCAGCTCGTCGTATCCGACGAGGGCATCCTCGACAAGACCAACATTCTCGAACCCGCGTGCCAAACCCTCCTTCAGGATGAAAAAGGTACAAAAGTTCCAGCCGGGTAGACTTCTTTGACCGTCCTTTTCTTTAATATCCTCCTCATATTGTGTTACTCGCATATCAAAAGAGCTCAGAATTAAGCTCTTGAATTTGCTCATCAGCTCGTTCCATGCATTCTCTGCATCTTGCTCTGTCTCCGAGTATCCAGACGGCACAGCAGGAACTACCCTTGGCAGTAGGTCGTACGGCACATCGTTGATGCCGATGCGAATCTGGGCAACACGGTCTGGTGCGCCTTTACTAGACGAGTTGAAATCTGATCGAAACTTCTCCATCAATGGCGTTGACCCTGGTCTCCATCGTGAAGTAGTTGATGCCTTTTCCGCTGAACCCCCTTCACCCTTGCTTCCAGTGTTTCGGGGTTGAGTGGCAGCCACAGTATTGGGGATGACGACATGCAATATGAGCCACTCAAAGGCATCGTGCTTCTCCTGATTGCTGGCTTTTTTGGACGAACTCGACGGCGGCGTGTGCTCCTTGATCCACTCGCGAACCTCTGCTCTCACCGTGGACTTGTATGAATCGTTGTCGTCGCACCGTACCAGGAGCACTTTGAGATAGGGGGTGCTGCGCAGGCCGGGGATCTGATGGCGCCGCTGGCCTGATGAGGTCTTGGTCGTCGCAGCCCGCTCGTCAACCGTGTCCGTCGAGCTGGCCTCTCCGCCTACTTGCTGTGTTTGGAAGCCATCGTCACGCGAGGCATTCGTAGACCGCCTTGACTTGGGAGCCGCGGGTTCGGGTGGCTGCGAGGCATCGCCTGGCACCAAATCAACATGTAGGGTGTCGATGGATCGGAGAGGTCCGGCATGCGACTGCCAGTGGAGGTTGTGCAATGGCAATCGAGGGACTAGGCCAGGCGCAAGAAGCTTGTAGACATGGTGAGGATCGAAGTACTCGACTGAGAAAGGTCAGCACGTACGCCAAGGCGGACTGGGTGCAAGAAGCAGGAAGCAGGAAGCAAGGAGCATGGCTTACCTGTCACTTTTGACGTCGATGACTGCTGTTCCATGGCCAACGCGTCGATTCTGCCATTGGCATCTTATCATGTGAAGGCGATGTCTAAGGGCGAGGCTGCATGCGCCGGTGCACAAGAGTCGACATTCGGAATACTCGAGACAGTGTGGCTTTTTGGTACCACATGCAGGTCCCTGGCAGCTCTTGTATCACACGTGGTGCAGTCCATGTCTGGTCAAGTAAACGGCCGGGCGGTGAGAGCCCATGGTGCCATAGAGCAGCACGGTGCACCACTGAAGCACCACCATTGGTCGACCGTTGCGCACCAATAAATCAGGCTGGGACCTCCAGATGTCAAGCTGTCTGGTGTCTGGTCGGTACGCGCTGACGCCATGGCGGGGTGGCGGCAGAATTGTTCAACCTGGAAAGATCTGGAGATGTGGAGGGGCAACAAAACATCTGGCGAGCAGCTTTCACTTCCTCTTCGCCATTGTAATCAAGGTGCTTCAAAAATTCGCCATGTCCACCCTTCAAGCTGTCCGCTATTCTCGCGGCAAGCTCGAGGTCCTTGACCAGCTCCGCCTCCCGCACGAATTCCATTATGACCAAGTCTCAACCCGCCAGGAAGCCTTCGACAGCATTGCCTCGATGCGAACCCGTGGCGCCCCTGCCATTGCCATCGTCGCCAGTCTTGGGCTTGCCGTTGAGCTATTCAATGGTCCCGTAGCTGCTG
This sequence comes from Metarhizium robertsii ARSEF 23, assembly GCF_000187425.2. Lineage (NCBI taxonomy): Eukaryota > Fungi > Ascomycota > Sordariomycetes > Hypocreales > Clavicipitaceae > Metarhizium > Metarhizium robertsii. Next base: position 1,347,874 of record NW_011942226.1, read on the forward strand.
ATTCGCCTCAGCAAGTCATTGCCCACATTGACGAAGCCCTTGACTATCTGAAGCAGAGTCGTCCCACCGCCGTCGATCTCACCAACGCCATTAACCAGCTCAAGGCGCGGATACGCACATCTGGTGAAACCAAGGCGTCTATTATCCAGGGATTTATCGAAGAAGCCGAGAACATCTTTGAAAAGGACCTTAAGACAAACCTTGCTATCGGGGATTACGGCGCTGAGTGGCTAAAGGCGCAAGTTGGCGCGACATCAGATAACACCGTTTCCGTTCTCACACATTGCAACACCGGCTCGTTGGCAACATCCGGCCACGGAACGGCGCTTGGCATTATTCGAACCCTGCAGGCAAATGGGCAACTACGACATGCGTTCTGTACTGAGACCAGGCCATACAATCAAGGCAGTCGCCTCACTGCCTTTGAGCTGGTCTATGAAGGCATCCCCAGCACCCTGATTACCGATTCCATGGCCGCATCCCTATTTCGCACCAAGAAGGCTGAGAAGAACATTGTGGCTGTCATTGTCGGCGCCGACCGAGTTGGTCGCAACGGCGACACCGCCAACAAGATTGGGACGTACCAACTGGCCGTGCTCGCGAAGCACCACGGCATCAAGTTTTTGGTTGCGGCGCCGACTACCAGCATCGATCTGGAGACGGAAACGGGAAACGGCATCAAGATTGAGGAGCGCAAGCGGGAGGAGCTGACCCAGCTGACTGGTGCTGTCATCAAGGCTGATGGCAGGGTGGATGAGAGCACAAAGGTCAGAGTTGCCACGGCCGATCAGAGAATCGAGGTGTGGAACCCCGCGTTTGATGTTACCCCAGCTGAGTTTATTGATGCCGTGGTGACTGAAAAGGGCGCAGTCGAGAAGGGACCCGATGGCAAATTCGACTTTAGCAAGATAATGCCAGAACGGTGGGCAAAAGTGGCTGGGGTGTGATAGTGATGGATTGAGTTAATGGGAAGTTGAGTGCACATGTGGGAGTTGGATATGTAAAAGTGTGTTTTTTTTTTTTTTTTGAAACGAGATACGACATGGGGGGGTGTCACCGCATTAGATTATAAGCGCGTATAGCATTGAGTCTGTCTTCCACAGCCACTTGCTGTGATCCCCTGACGTTATTGCTTCAACGCATGGACAATTAGTTTCTGATACCCTTCAACGGCTTCTTCCAAATCCGCAACCGTCAAGTTTTCCCTCGCGCCATGAGCAACGAGAATGTTGCCAGGACCGTACAAGTACCTCGTGTGATTACCAGCCAGGTTGGGAATATCCGTGCCGTAATTGACTGTAATCTTTTCGAATCCTGTACGACGAGGTGGGTCAGTAAATGCCCTCATGAGCAGATACCTCTTGGGAAACATACCGTCAACTTCGCAGTTGCACTCGACCGATCCGTAGCCGTGCGTGCAGTCCATGTCAAACGCCTCGTCGTCAACCTCATCCAGTATCCTCTGAATCTTGCTCGTCACAATCTCGTGCCCCTTGTCCTCGGGCCCAATGGCCACCCTCCCGGCAAACTTGACCACTGCCTTCTCAGGAATCACATTGGCCGCCACGCCGCCATCGAACCGGCCAATGTTAAACGTCGTGTTTCCAAAAAGCTCCGAGCTGCCCAGGTCGGCATCCAGAATCTTGGCCAAGGCACGCACCATCAGCTCGTTTGCCGACTTGCCCAGCCACGGATACCCACTATGACCCGGCACACCACGGGCGGTGATGTCGCAGAACAGCCCGCCCTTGTGGCCGCACGCAAGCTTGTTCTCGGTGGGCTCACCAAAGATGACGGCGTCGAACTTGGGCGGCTCCTCCATCCTGGACAGCGAGTCGCTAAACGTGGCCATTCCGTCGCCGGCCACTTCTTCGCCCACCACAAAGAGGAGCATGACGTCTCCCTGGTTGGCAATTTCTTTTGAAGCATGCAGTTGCTCCAGCGCAACAATCATGGACGCCACGCTGCCCTTGGCGTCGACGGAGCCGCGGCCCTTGATCATGGTTTCGGGCGTGATTTCGCCGGGGGAGCTGGAGTATGGAATGTGCGGGGGCACGACGTCAATGTGCGAGGACACAACTACCTTGGCCGAGGGGATTCTCTCGCCCTTCCACGCAAGGACGTTGAAGCGTTGTTTGTTTGGGGGCGTGCCGTCTCTGGCCGCGACGGGCTGGAGGTCGGCATGGTACCCGCGGGCAGTGAGGTAGTCGACGAGGAAGTTGCCGACGGCGTTTTCGTCTCCTGAGATGGAGGGAATTGAGATGAGTTGCTTGTGTAGGCTGAGCAGTTCCTGGCGATATGAGGGTGCTGCGGCAGTGGCTGTGTGGTGTGAGGTTGGGACACGGTGCTTCGCGTCCTTCAATGGCTGTTGGTGGCACGTTGCCCACGGCATCAGCGCCAGAGACGCGATGATTGATGAGCGCATCTTGGGCCTCTTCGGGAAATTCAAGCCTTGGGGCAATTAGTCCAACTGAGGAAAACTAATGGTGTCGGGATGAATACAGATGAATACAGAGTCAATTACTCCGTACGTCGTCCCACTTCCCCACACCGATCGGTTTCGACGTTGACACCACTCCACGTGATGGCGCCTTTGCAGCAACCCGGAGGGCTGCGTCTGTAGAGTCGATATTTGTTGGATTATCGCAAATAAAGAAAGGAACCGATTCAATTGCCTTTTGTTGTTTGTCCTTCCTAATTCTAGACCAAACCCCGCCCTGTGCATTGGAAGTGATGTGACTGATGTCCGTGTTTTCCACCCACCGAGCAACTGCACGGCACATGGCCGTTTTAGCGAAATAGGCTTTCAATTGAAGCTGGTTTCAAACGTATTTGACATACAACTACAGTCCATGGCCAAGTTGTCAAATGATATTGCCCTAACAGTAGCACTACTATACTACACTATCATCTTGTCAACATGGGATATGTTTTAATATTTTTACAATTTTCTTCGAATATATGTTGTTTTTGACCTTCTTGTATCTACCGCAGAAGGTCTCAATCTCTGCTAGGCTTCAAATCACTCCAAAAGCTTTTGAGAAATGGTTCCGCACTAAAGATCGTGGACGACCTCAATGAAGATATCGTGAGCAGAAACCACTGTTTTTGGCTTATACTGCACAGGCGTAGTCCAACTCTTATCGGAGTACGATGTGATGAGTAAATAAGCACCAGTTGTGGCGCCCTTGGCCCAAAATCGTCAGCGCCTCTTTTCACTGTCTCAGCTGTTAGCTTACTAGCACGCGCCCGTACGCGCCTCCTGATCCAATGAAATTTGAAAGCATCGCATGGTCGGGTTCCCCCGACGAGCCGCCGGTATAAAACATTATGCCACGGTTTGTACAATAGATGTGCAGCCGAATTGTGCGATGCATTGCTGCAATGCAACGGTGTAGGTAGCCCCTTTCGCGTATAAATTCAGCATTAGTCATATTCGCCATCGGATCTTATTTGAGATAGTTGCAGCATAATCCCACTTCTGATCTCCCCATGTTGATCATTCAATAATGACAATCGTTGGCAACCTTTTGTGGCCGGGGAATAAACACCACTGTTCGCCTTGGCCATGTCGCGAACAGTTGATAAGCTGCATCAACCAAAGACCAAGGCTCAGGTCAAGGTCATTGTGGCAACAGCAAGCAGGTATGACTATCACTAGTGGCAAATAGTAGCAGGAGAGGAGTGAGGCTGACTTGGGGGTTAGAACGGGAACGCGGAGCGTATATGAGGCCATGACGGTCCTGGGCTACAAGACATTCCACATGAAAGAGTGTCTTTACGAAGGCGGAGTGCTGCACATGGAGATTCTCGCCGAGGCTATCCGGGCGCAATACAGCCCCTCCTCAGGCGTTAAGCGGTACAGCAGACCAGACTTCGATAAGTGGCTAGCTGAATATGATGTATGAAGCTACATCCTCTTGCTGCATGATACTTTCCTGTGAGTTTCATACCTGACTTTGTTTTTACAGTGCCTCGTCGAAATTCCGTATTTCCTGGGTCCAGGGCTCCTCAAAGCCTACGCCGACGACCCGAACATCAAGTTCATCTTGACCGACCGCGACCCCGATAAATGGGTGACCTCTGTGAACAAGACGGCCGGCGAGATTATCACCAAGATAAACCAGTTTCCGCTGAATGTGTTGCAGTATTTCAATAGGGATTTACACAAATTTCTCACTTTGAATAAGGTTATTTATGGCGCGATTGCTGACGGCACTGTTCCTGGGGATAGGGACAACAAGGCGGCCATGCGGAGGAATTATATCTCTTAGTGAGTTTCCCCATGGCAGCCCTACTTTCTTGCCTTTTTGTCACCAGATTCATACCTCAGGACTGTAGCATCGAAATGGCGAAGAGTGTCCTCCCCGCCGACCGGCTCCTGTTTTCCCATCTCGAAGATGGTCTCGGCTGGGAACAAATCTGCGCGTTCCTGGATCTCCCAATCCCCGACCAGCCGTTTCCCAGTCCTAATGTCCAGGAGAACTTCAGGAGGAAGGTCGGTGACTGGTTGAAGCCCCGGATTCAGAATGCAATGATGACGTTGGCTGCGGTGGTGGTTCCGGTAGTGGGAAGTCTGGTATATTTTGGAATGAAGTACCGGTCTGCGTTTGGGCTGGGGTCTGAAGTGTAAGATATAAGCTTGTGATGATGTAGCCCTCGGGGGAAAGAATCAAGGGCAAACTGATTAAAGACACTATGGGATATATTTATTTTACATCTGCCGCTGCTTCGGATTCCAGCCGAATCTCTTCCCAACCCAGAGTTCGACTTCTCCACATCGCCGAGAAAATTATCACCGACAGCTTTTTAACCATACCAAGTAAAAGCATGGACCACTAAAGCATCGCTTTCGACACCCTCAAAATGGATGACGGTTGATATTGGTCGCTCTTTGCGGGTGTAACAATGGTGTTAACATTTTATAGACGCGGAAACATGTAGTGTGCCCCGAGAGCTGCGATAAGAATTGGTCGATGAGTTATGGCGGCCGCTTCAGTAATGCTCATGACCCTATTTATTTCTGGGATAAAAAATAGAAGAGTTTGTTGGAATTACTTATCCGAAAAGATAAGGCGTGCCAGGTTTATTAGTACATTACGTGCTCGCGGTTTAAGACTTATTCACACCCGATGCTCTGAGAACACCAGTTATGGCAGATTAGACTTGGCAGCTCGGGACTCGGCTACGTCTTAAAAAGAAAAGAAGAGAACTGTGCAAAACGTGACGCAGGGTCTTGAGGAAAAGGGAGGGAAAAAAAGAGAAGAAAAAAGTAAAAAAAGAATGCCAACAGCCTGACTCGAACAAGCGACCTTTGCATATCGTGGAGATATTTGATACAAGTGCAACGCTCTACCACTAAGCTATGCCGGCTTCGGTTGAATTCGGTCCGTCATAATTTGTTAGATAAGCCACCAAACCCAACCGCCTTGCAATTGTCAATATCCTTGGCTTGGGCCGTTCCAGCGTGCATCATGACCAGCGCCTCCGCGACTGCAAACACAGCCTAACCCTCGGGGGCAATATGAGGCAGCTAGGCAGAAGAAGTATGATTGATTTCTTATTGCAACTTGGGAAATAACTCTTGCGTGCTCTTGACATAGTATTTTGCTTGCCTTGAATGAGCGAACTGATCTGGACTGATGTCAGGAGATTTTAGAGCTTATGCACATCAAGCCCAGCTGCGTGTAAGTTTCTTTTCTCATAGCTTTGGAGGCAAGATGTTTCAACCCCATTATAGGTGATATTGACCCTCTTGGGCCCGTCTGGTGTTCATACGATCCCGTAGGTTTCTCAGATGTGGAAATGTGGGCTATTGTATTGCGGCCTCCAAAGACGCCATGATATTACGCACCTTGAGTAGCTTACGATCTAAGTAATATTGGGCTACTTGGCCTGTTACACTGTGACCTGGAAGCTATTAGGGCAGACTCAGAAGCAATCGCAGAATGCGGACGACTCAAAGCCGAGGCAGAACAAGACATTCCTATCGACATTTCTTTCATCCAATCCCGCAACTCAACTACAACCTCGACAACTCCACAGTCCCCGTTTCGTTGTATGAAATTTAACTACCTCTGGCTCTCATAATGTGACCCCCGCAAAGTGGTCTAACAAGATTCCAATAGAGAATAGTGCTAAGCACTGTATATTGAATATCATCATAAGCAGCGAGAAAAAAGCGCCACTCTGAATCGAATTTTCTTGCCGAGTGTTCCCTAATGGATAATAACGGCGCGAAAAAGAGCTCTTATCCGAGTTCAGAAATTGAATGCATGATTCGAAGCAAGAGACCTAATCCGCATTCACATTTTAGATCTCCTGCATTGGCCCCATTATTAAGGGCAACAATAGCAACATGCAACTGGTCCTCCAGGTTATCTTTGTCACCTTTATTGCAAAAAGGTCTGAGTGAGGGCTTGGAGTAATAACTCAATTCATCCAATAACAGTGTTTGATTTTCCTCAAGGGTTAAATGGATCAAAGAGCTCTTTAAATGTAAGAAGTCGGTGACAGTCTTCTGCCCTAGGGCCCCTGATCGTAGCCCTCGTGTAACGGTGTGCCACCTAGAGCATTTTTATACGTGACAGCCACATAGCTTAAGCCCATCTAAAAGTTACAACAAGACAGATCTATTAGAACACTATTTTGAGTAATTCTCTATAACTTATAAACTATAATAATATAAAATACATTAAGGAAACTTAAGTGTAAGTGTAGAGTGTAGTTCTTACAAGTAGAATTGGGATAATCTTCCTACTATCCCCGTATTCGGTTGACCTGGGTGCAAAGACACTCGTGTAAAATCTTCTCTGCACCTGTCTTTCCCGTCCCTGGCCTCGACCTCCGCAGTCATATCAAGACTTTCCACTTCCAACCGGTAATAGATACTCGCGACGCCGCCAGAGTTAATGCAGCAGCCAGCATTACTGATCCGCCCCAAATCTGAGCCAAGGCATAACTGCCCGTTCGATCAATGATTGCCCCCGCCGTAGGAGGGCCGGCTAGGGTAGAAAAAGCGCATAATGTTTCGATCATGCCGAATCGGATCCCCATCTTTTGCGGATCCCGAGTCAAACTCGCCAGTGATGGAACATAGGTGCTTTGATTGGCACTAACAGCCAGGCCATAAAAGACACTGAACACGTACATACTCGCCCGTGTAGTTATCGTCGTCCAAATAAACAGCATAACGCCTACAAACGCAGTGGCTATAATGAAAACATTGATAGGTCCAACATGCGTATTTGCCACGTATCCTATAATCGGTCGGACCGGGAGGCCGATGGAATTTGTAATCAGCAGCAAGCTTACAGATTCGACAGACGAAAATCCAATGACGTTGCGCGCAAAGCTATTAATCTGTTTTGGTCCGCATTAGTTCAACTTCCTCCGGAAGCCTGCGAGCATATAAAGAAACGGGTATGCTCACATAAAAAAGTCCAAAGTACATGCCGTAAAAGTTCAAAAACGCTGCAGCGGCAAATAATGCATAAGGGATCTCTTTGAAAGCCGCCCACTCAACCCAAGGGCCCGTTTTCCGCCCGGGGATATACGGCTTGAGAAGCACGCAGGCTCCTATACAAAGTATAAGCGCAACCAGAGCTCCGACTCGAGTAGCCCAGCTAAATCCTACCTGAGGAATCAGGTACTGCACTATCGCCGGGAAGACAACACCCCCCGCGGAGGTTCCCATGGCTGACATGGACAGCGCCAGTGATCTGCGTGTGCTAAAGTACGAGCTGGTGATGGCGACGGCAGGCGTAGAAATGACGCCGAGACCAATCCCCGTGCAAACCCCTTGGGCGAGCATGATTTGCCAATATTCGTAACAAAAGCTTGTCATATAAGAGCCCAGCACAACGAAGAAGCAGCCCACAATGATAATCTCGTGAGCGTAGCCAGCATCGGCAATGCGGCCGGATGGGCCGCAGACAATAAATGCAAGAAATACCTGGACTGAACCAATCCAAGATACCTGTGATGACTCTAGGCCCATTGTGTCAACATAATACAGCTGGTATACTCCAAATGTAGCAGCGTAGCCCCAGGATACAGCATTGGCGAGGTTGGCGGCAAGGACCTGAGACCAAGCCCTCCATCCGCCATCAGGAGGGTCAAAGTCGAAATCCAGGCCCGTAGTCGAGTCATGTTGCTCGTTGGCATGATGGCTGTGAGCGTCATACGCAGTGCGAGACGACGTATGGGACGAGTATGAGGATAACGACGGTGTACCATTACTCGCGACGAATATGTCGTGAGCAACGTAGGGTTGCTTTTCGTCGTCGATGACCTTTGGTTGGTCCATAGTGTTGTAACAACGTCATGGATACCGGCCGCAAACAAAAAAGAAGGAGTACCAGGGGGAAATGGTTTATATTGGACTTTTCAACAACCTCCCCCAGGCTCGTCCGTGACATCCAGGCTGGTCATTCGCCATTCCGTATGTCTTGCCTGACCTTTTTACGAGCTACCACGTAGCACGACGATAAGGAGCTCTTTGCTACTTGTCTCAGTCCACCTGCAGAGGTGGTATCAGATGGCCAGACTTTGGCGGCAATTCGTCACCACTCCACTAATTGACTCAGACACTGCAACGAGAGGAATTTCCCCCTTTGAAAAAAAGTTTTTTTTTCGTGGTGGCCGGCTGGCTGTGTCGTTGGACGTCATGTTCCCAGCCTTCGGCGCTGCATTCCAGAGACCACGCGCATTCCCGGTAGCTCCCCAAGTGTTTTGGGTGAAATTGAGGCGCGGCACGGGGACAAATCAAAGTGGTCATGCTGCCATGAGGTGATTTGCTGCGGCGCTAGACATTCTGTGCGGGTATGCATCCTGAAACTCGGGTGTTCTTTCTTGTGGCCGGAACGTCGCGCTGTGGTGTTTGAGATGGCGGATGTATGGCGCCGAGATATTTCACAATTGCTTTTTATGTAATGACTTGCCACGCTTGATTTCCCAGTGGAAGAATTTGCGCATCATTGCCCGCAGAGTTTCCAAACTCGTGCAGAATTGAAGTTGAGAAAACGAGCTGGTGTATGGTGGCATGGTGGAAACATGGACGTAAACGACGCACGCAATTCAGCATGCACTATTCAGGAACTTGTAGCCACCATTTCAAGCTTAATAAGGATCTTCGTTTTCAATACTAGGGGCAGAGGATTCAACTAAAGTGCCACATCTACAACTTAAACTCGCTGAACGTCGCAAGTTGCTCCACGTTGAATAACCAAAATGGCAAAGCCCGCCGCTCCTATTCTTTCAAAGCAAAGGGACACCGTCCCGAAGCCATGGCAGCTGCATGAACAACCTCCTGTATGTTCCTCGTCTCCTCGGCACCCAAGCCCATTTTTGCCTTTGGCCCAATATCCTCGAACAAGAACCCATCAGGCTTCATCTCCTGACCGCCATCACCGGGCAACATGCCGCCAAATACCCAAGTCGCCCATGCCGCGGGACCCCAGCGCGCCCATGTAGTCGGCTGATTATACCACGGCTCCTTGACATAGTGAGTGCTGTACATGCGACCCGTTATGGGATCGGGGTCCGTGACGTAGCGACGGCTAGTTGGCCGAGGGGGCATCAAGAAGCGCATCATGATTTGCCGCAGCCATAAAAGGGTGAGGGTAAGTGCCGAAATCGCCGTGCTTGGTTCCGGAAAGCTATTGGCCACATGAAGTCAGACAGATGCATCATGGTTCACCAGGGGACGAGCCACGACGACATTGACGTACCCAAACGAGCAACGCATCTTGTCACCCATCATGACAAGACCCATTTGCCGCATCAAAGACCGCATGAAGCTGGGAAATATGGATGTGAGGAGGTCGAGCTGGGCGTTTGCCAGTTGCCGACTAGGATGCGACGGTCGAAGCCGATCAGTCTCGTAGTGTAGCGCCCATTGCTCTACTTGTTCCATGAACTCGAGTCCGTCTTTCCAGTTGTCTTTGCCAAGGGCCTCGGTGTAGTTGATGCCCATCATGTCGCCGACCATCTTCCAAAGAGTACCCTGCGCGGCAATCTCGAACATGGAAAGCTCTCGCCATTCGTACAATCGGATGAATCGTACGGGCTCGCTCATAGCCGCGTACAGTACATATAGTAGATCTTCGTTTTGGATCTTGCCCGACCGAATGTAGGGACCGTGCAGGTAGTTCATTCGAGCCACCGCGCCGTGAAGCTGGGGGGAATCCGGGGGGAAGAGCATGAAACTAGAGGCATCAGTACCGCCATATGTTTGTCTGGGGGAGAAAAAAGACATATATTCGACTTACCAAGCAAAAATGAGTGCCGTGTCTTCGAACCTGAGGGCGGTGTTAGGGCCCAAGTTTCTCAAAGGCGGGTTTGTCACTCCCGGCTTACCTCTTGGACACTTTGCTCTGTTTGGAAAGATTACCTGTCGCGGCTAGAAGTTTTGCAATATTTTGAATGGCATACGTCTAAAACAGTCAGAGAGTCAAGTATACATGAGTAATGTACTATCTTACCTTCATCTGCGCATATGCTAATGAGAGGCCAAAGAATAAAGGGAACTCGTAGGTATAAGCATGTTCGATGATTGCCTGCGCTTCTGAACCGGTCATTCGAGCCAAAGATGCCCTATCGGGAAAGTTGAATCGGGATTTCATAGAACGGAGGCTCCTGAATCGCAAAAGGGAGCATGTCAAGACGTAAAGTATAAGAGTTATCAAGAATATGGCTGGCCATGACAGCTTGCTAAGCAGTGCCCATAGTGTAGCGCAACTGCTCAAAAACTCGACAAACATGGTTCTCCAAAGAATCATGATGGTACGTTTTTCCAAGGTTTATTTGCTTCATGACTGATGGTATTACTTTGTCCCGTATGTGGTGGAAGAATTTATAGGTCCTTTGGGACGGAGCTTCGGTGACATTTTCAGTCTCCATTCACCCATATTATTTACCAAGGCGAAGTCCTCAATAGAGGCCGGCCTGGGACACAATTTTACCTAATCTGCCTCCCACGGTAGTAGTAATCGAGGAAGACGAAACGCCATATGCATCGTCGGACGTTACAAAGCCTCGGCATGGCGAGTCGACAGCATCGGAACAAAATGAGGGGTCATGTAGGCTTCCCATCAGAACGGTTCAAAGGAAAGCGAATGCGAAACATCTCCAATTTACATAGAATTCAATCGGGCCCGAGCCTCTGGGGAGACCTGGTAGATTCAATAGTAGGCTGACAGAATGGAGGCGGATGATTGGCAGAGAGTCCTCATGGCAATGCGAATACGAACACGACGGGACTGGGCAATAGAGTGGGGATCACAGAATCACATGTTTTGCATCTTCACTTGTGCATTCTGCGCTCTGATGTCTGGCGGCAGTCTAGGATTATTCTGTTTCACAGAGTTTGCTGCGAGCTAACACTAGAAATGCGCCTCCTTTCGACTATTGCGAAATCTTCCCGAAGCAGCCGCTCCTCTCAGTCTCATAACCAGGTGAAGTGTAGAGTATCGCGGACTGCACCTACAGGGTGGCATGTGAAGCCCAGCATCGGACGTTCTCATGATAAGTCTTGAGGGGAGGTGCAAAAAGAAGGTATTCCGGAAAAGAGATTTAATGGATATTGGCAGCTGTTGATAGATATCAGCCGGCGTTGATAGGTTTTGGGCTGCTGTTGATATTACCAAGTATCGGCTAGATGTCAAGGATGCTATGCAATCCGTGCAACTATTCACCGCTATTGGCCTCACTCACGACGGTGGATTTGTCTCCTAAGAGGGTATATGCCAAAAAGGACATGCCGACACAAAGGCAAGCTGACTTTGTCAGAAAATGGGGTACCAATAAATGGGAGGCAACTACTTGCCCAAAATCGTATTCATAAGATAGTAACCCACAGAATCGGCCAAGGCACCGGACAACAGAGGCCCAAGCAGCAGACCTGCCGCAAAGGCCAGATTGGAAAGCGAGTAGCATCTTGAATAGCCCCCGCCAGGCCCGAATATGCCTGGCTGCTTGGACTCAAATTCGTCCACAACGCCTGCATGTTTCCGAGTAGCCCGGGTCAGCCTATATTGCTAGTCTGTTATCATGAAGGCCATGGTATGACGTTGTACTTACAGGTAATCTCAAAAGCGCTGACAGTGCTTGTCAGATTCGTGACACTTCCTATGCCGACAACTGCTGCCACATATGTGAATTTGGCAGAAGCCTCGGAAGAAGCCCACGGAAACTGTTTCTGATCTGCAGCACCGAGGAGCCACAAAAGAGGAGCCAGCGAGGCGAATCCAAAAGCCGTAGGCTTTCTTGTACCGACTCTGTCCCTCAGCCAGCCATAGACAGGGCTGGAAAGAATGATGGGAAGCTGCAGGAGCGCAAACAGCAGACCAGTCGGTAAGCTGTCCCATCCGAATGCAAACTTGACATGGGTGGGAATGGTGGTGCCGTAGCTGGCGACCATAATAGAATGGACAATGGAACACAACATAGAAATAACAACCCTTCTCTGAGTAAGAACGACCCTAAAGAATGCGGTCGCTGCCGTAGCCGCAGGCTCTTCTATGGAAACTTCTTCAGATTCACCATCTGATTGGTCGTTCGAACCAAATATCAAGGGCGATTCTTCGTCTGGCACTGAGGCCGTATTGTCGGACTCCTCATGGGCGATGCTGGCGTCAGAACCCTCTATCATGACGAGCCTCATTGCGATATTCATCGCCACAACGACAAATACACTCCCCCAAGCCATCCAGTAGCCGGTGAGAGAGAGCAACACCCCTGCAATGGCGGGCCCCAAGAGCTCTGCTATACTTATACAGCTGTACATGAACCCAAACGCCTTGCCCATGTGCTCAGCGCCGACTGAGGCTCGGAGGGTGGCCACGCCGACGATCCATGCTGCTGTTGCACCAATGGATTGAAGCGCTCGGCCAACGTAAATCACCGATACTAATTAGAAAGCCATGTATTAGAAGTATATCTTATAAAAAATATGAGAAGACCGTGGCGGCATACCATCTGTCGCGGCGGCGACGGCCAAAGTTCCGATAATCGCAACAACTAAAGCCGCCACCAGTGGCATCTTCCGCGTCGTGGCCAAGTCTGCAAGCTGCCCGATGAAGATGGAAGACACAAGTGAAACAACCCCGTAGAGAGTCAGGATTTGATAAGTAAGCCGTTGGATATCCGATGGATCTACATGATTTCGCTCTTCCAGCATATAAGGCAAGATGGGAATAATGAAGCTGTAGAGGAAGCTTTCTAACATTCGAACAACACAAAACGCCGAGTTAGTTGATGATGCATTCTGGAAAGCTCAGTATAAAACAGTCTCGTCCTAAATGCATCGAAAATAGAAGCAAGCCGTGCCGTAGAGCGGATGTGACGTACCTGCGAATAGAGAAATCGAAATGCACACAATGCCGAATGTTGTCGACGACCGCCACCGCTTGCCCCAGACGTGGCGCTTTTGATGAAGAGATGCTGCTTTCATTTCAACTCTAGTATTTTTTTTTATTTTTTCCCCCCTTGAGATAATGGTCCTTCTGAGAGTCTTGATTGTCAAAATGTCAGACTATCGACTACAAAAGGTGGTGATTGTGGCAAAATGATCCTTTGGCCATGTCATGGAAGACGTTTAAAAGCTACCAATTGGCTTTGCGGCTCGAAGCCCGCCAGTAATCGAGCGTGAGAGACATTTATGCAGCGAGATTGACGAGACATCTCGAGATGGTGGGAACCTGAGACAAACCCCCACGCCATCGTTCAGGGAGTCTGGCAGGTTTTATGCAACGCTGACGTAGAGCCAGTTATACGAATCATAGATTAAATAAACTCGTTTCTTTCTCCCCCCACTAATCTCCCTTTTGTTCTGACGGAGAAAAAGGTAGAAAGACAATACGTAGACGTTCGTTGTGGCACTAGAGGCCGAAGTTGCTGATATGTGGCCGCTTGCGCTGGTAACCACGGATTTACAAGACGAGCTTGTGTCGCGATGCAGTGAAAAGGAGCCACGGGGCTCGGATCCAATGAGTGAGGTGAAGAGCTCCAGTTGACGTAACATCAAACATTGAATCATGCGCCTCTTGCTTACCCCTCTTGCGTGAAGAGCGAATTGGGGCGGCTGGACGGTGAGCAAGCGCCGGTGTGACTGCGCTGCTGGGTTGGTCGGGCACCGAGATGGGTACCTTTAGGTTTCTTTGAAGGAACAGCCGGACATGAGAAAGCTACTTGACTGGTTGAACTGATCATGGAGTGCCGGTGTGCTTTGCAGACCGTAGGTGAGATGACAGCGTCCGGGGCATGGCGCAAGCCTGGTGAGCGCAGTCGCATTTAATAAAACGCTTTTTCATTGATCGGCCCTCATCAATATGATGGTGTGTGTGAAGCTGAGGAGCTCCCATTTTCTCATACATCAGTATGGCTGATATGCAGTTTGGTTGGTGTTGTGAGCTATCACAATGGCTGTTACACGGAAAGGGCCCAACAGATCGTGAAGCCCAACAAAGGGGCTTCACCGGTAAAGGACCTGTTAGTTACACAAATTAAACACGTGCCCGGGCAAGGGCCCTAGGCACACGCGTTCCCTTCTTGTATATATAGTAATCACTGCTCCCTTCCTTCCTCTTAGAAAACCAAGGACTTTTGACACTCTTTGAGATCATCTTTGAAATTGAACCTTTGCGTTCCGAGCCTCGTAAGACCCTCGTCACAGTAGCAGATGCAGGATGGCCGACATCGACGTTGGGCGGCGTACGGCCCTCGCCAACCTGTAGTTGTGAATAGAGTTGGGCCATGGTCGGACAGAGGTACACATGGATGTATCAGAGCCATCGTTTGCACAGACAGTGAATTTATTTTTGTTCAAAATAGATCGTTCTCCATGGTGCGAAGAATGATACATATTGGGCCATGTTTTTTTCAATCTGGTTGTGGAATTAGAACTCTCGAGTGGTGGTGTTTGTTTCTGTTCGATACCACTACTCGAGACGAACAGAGATAAATACTACTACTCCAGACTTTAATTCCACAACCAGATTAAAAAAACCATGCCCCAGTATGTAACACATGGTGGTACAAGAGAAGAAAATGATGGAGCAAACGTGGTACCGCCATGTTTAGGTGATTATCATCATGATGTGACAGTTTGATCATCACAGCTAACACAAGTTTCTCCCACTTCCACCTGATGCTTTATCGGCCCATCACAAGCTCAGATATATAATGCCTCCCGCATGACCCTCCAAGCTCCAAGGAACACAACGCCCAATCTCAAATCCCCAACAATCCAGACACCCATTTCAAGTTTGGCAGCGGCTCGGACACGACTGCAGCCAGCATGGAAGCGTCTGATACTACTGTCCCTAGCCCCTATGATACGCTGAGTTCCATCTTTTCGAGTACGTTGCACGTCATTTTGAGCAAAATGGTTGGGTCTCAATTTCCTGACTCTATCGAAGTTTCAAGTTCCTCTGGTTCAAGTTCTGCCGTCTCACATGATACATTCTTCTCGATGCTTGACGCGAGCGAACACGAAAACACCCCCCAAGCGCTGATAAATGTGATCAACGGTATACTAGGTCCCATTCAGGAATCGCAAAGGACCATGTCAGATGAAAGTTGGACCAGTGGCGCTGATGACAACGACCCGGAGCCAAGTCCTCCCCCGTCGCCTCCCAAAACACCGCCTCCATTTTGGCCACGACCTAGGCCACGTAATAGGGCTGAGCAAGACGGAATGGATGTCTGGGATATGATAAGTGATGAGGAAGAGATTAGAGAAGCTGAATGGGAAACTCTGTGAAAAATGTTTCTAAAGCGGTTCTTGAAGCAGCAAGTCATCTGCGAAGCATGTGGATTCGCGATATGCTTGGTTTTGTGGAATTTTAGCTCACGTAGTAGTGACATGGATGATTATTTATCTGAAAGTAGTCCGAAATCTGGTAGTCTGTTTTGTTTTAAAGCATGCTCTAACCTGTTAGCTGTAAAACCCTAGGCTTACAGATGGTTGATTTTGGTCATGTCAGAGGTTTCCGATTAATTTTATTAATAGACCTGAGGAGCTTTCCGAATGCTTGTAATACATGTCTGGGGAGGTACACATGTAAAAATATCGTACACTAGGTCCATGTACAGCAAAATGAGGGTTCCTCTCCAAAGCACAGAACTCCCCTGCCTGTCAAAGATGGTATTTCACCATATACATCATGATGAGCTAAACGCGCACAGGGATCGACAGCCCACTTGGAACGAGGCTACATTCGAGCTGTTGGTCTGAGGCATGACCGCAACTTTACACTTTTATAGGAAGGGTTCGACGCATCACAAGGCGGCATGGGAGGCCAGTTCTATAGCTTCTCCAGGCTCGTTTCTGGGTTGTGAGTCAGTGACGAGGTATTTATAGGCTAAATGGTGCACAAACCTCTGCTCTACTTTGTCGAGCCAACTGAACATCTGCCAGTGACCTGTGCAGAAATGTTGAGTTATACACTCGGGACAAGGGGAATTCGCAACGTGATAGAATCACCAACTCTGCCGCTTTGCAAGAATTGACCTCTCTGGACGGAACCAGGAAAAATATGACGGCTACAATTTTTTACAAGTAGTGCCAGTGTTGCTCTTGTCGCCATTCAGTCGACGCTGAACGTTGAAGCTAAAAGCGAACATGAAAATTCCACTGGCGTGCACAGCGTCTATGATGACACAGTCCATGTCGCATAGTGTCACGTCATTACCCAAAGTCGCACTCATACAATGATTAGCTCATGGGCTGCGGCCATCAAATCAAGTACCGTCGATGCATTTCCGGTTCTGGATTCATCTGCGCTTGCGGCCCGCTGCTCAACCAAGCCACAACCTTGATCTCAGGCAACCCTGCGTTGGATTCCACAACTCTTTTCCTTTTCCCTTTCTTCCAGTACAAGGCCTTTCGTCGCAATCGAAAGTATCAGAGAGATGCATACCCTCATCTACTATCTAACCACGGCCATGGCCACCGGCCTCGTCACTGCGAAGCTAAGTAGAGCCTCTTCCATCCACGACATCCCCATCGAGACGCGACACTACTGGATGAGAAGGGCCAATGCTGCGCTCTTCGAGGTCACGGGAAATCCATGTCCTACAGAGGCCTTCGGAACCGTCATTGTGAACCACACAGCAGGCGGGTTGGGGGAGCTCGTCTGCGTCGGAGCCAACGACATTGAGTCCGGCAACCCAACCCTTCATGGTAATAGCCCTCTCCCCATGAAAAACAAGAATGTAGCTAACCACCGAGAGTCAGGAGAAACGGCCGCAATCAAAAACTGCACCGCCATCCTCACAGACCCCCATGGACCGTACAAGCTGTCCGGCCACGAGGCCCTCAACGCCTGGGCCGACCTCACCTTGTACACCAACGCGGAGCCATGCCCCATGTGCGCGGCGGCAATTCGCTGGTCCGGCTTCAAAGAGCTCATCTTTGGCACGACAATCCAGTCGCTCAGAGCCTACAACTGGGAAATCATGACGCTGCCTGCCCGCGACTTGTTCAAGTACACGACCGAGCTCCCGGGGGCCACGACAGCCATCGCCGGGGGCGTCTTGGCCAACGAGACGGATCTGTACTTCAAGTGGCAATACACCAGAGGCACCGGCTGCCCCCCTGGGTGCAAGAGGACGGGCTCCAAGTGTGCGTCGGCGGTTGGTGGCACAGCAAAGCCCGAGCAGCGACAGGCCGCCGGGGTGCATTGGGCCTGGTTGAGACGAGGCGCATAGGGACTTGTACTCGTCCGCCCGCCGGACGAAACGAGGGGAGAATGAGATTGGTCCGTCTGCCATGATGCCGAGACACCGGGTGAGCGGTGGCGCAACAGCCTCGCATGACGCGGGACGCGAGGCATGTGTAGTATTGATGTGACATTGGTGATATTGTTGCCCTTTCGGGTCCCCGGACCGCCTCACGATACACACATGTATGTACATACAACGGCAGGGAGACCGGCCGGCAACTCCAGGCAGCTTGATACATTGTGCTGTGCGGCAATACATGAAGCATCAATGTCTCACCCGGGTCCGCATGACTGGCGAGACCGGGAGGCGTTGATGCGGGGAACAAAGGCACAAAGAGGCAACATGGCCGATTTTCTTTACGTACATGTATACTAATATTACTTGCTCCTGCGTATGCTGTGTAATGTGTGTTGACGAGGGGGTTGCTGCACAGCGGCCAAAGAGGGCTCATCATGCATGTCTTTGCAGCCCGTGTTGCACCACGACGGGGAACTTCCCGGCGAGGCTGCATCGTCGGGGGCATGACTTGGTCAAGACGAGGACATTCAGCCGAATCTGGCCTGATTTGAGTCACGGCATGGTATTCGCAGAGCGCGAACACGGTTTCCCCTTCGTCTCCCGGTTCAAGGCGTGGGTGGCAACCTAGGTATGACTACCGTTGGTCAACCCATGATCACATATGTATGTACAATGGCTGCCTAAATGATGGATTGACTCTTTCTGTCATTGTCGGCTCGTCGGAAGTCAAGTAACTTGGCAGACACGGCCCGTCCCCCGCAGCTGTACTTGTTTGGCGCATACTCCTGAGACAGCAGCGGCACATGTACGTTGCCTGTTCTTGCAGAGACATGCAAAGTGGTCACGAGGCTCTGGAAGCAGTTGCACAAAGATGCGAGGCTGCAACGACTGCTTGTTTCCCATGCCAGATGCCGCGGTCAAGGCCGGAGAAGCAGCACCGGGAAGACGCAGGTCTCACATATCCCGGTCCATAACGGTCGCGGGCCCGGCTATTGCCCGAATCCAGCGAAGCCTGTCTGTCTGTAGGAACTACTACGTACTGCACTAGCTCTGTTTACGTACGCCATAGTTGATCAGCTAAAGATGAGCAGTTTCATCAAATCTCGTGTCTGTCCGGCGTCTTCTCCCTAGCCCGCTGCATCTTGGCTTGAATGAAAGCAGGCATTTCCTCCTTGATGGCATTATTCCGCTACTACTGTCAGTGAAGACGTTGCTGTATTGCTAGTTCCTGCAAGTATTCACATGCCGTTCTGAAGCGAAAATCGGTGAATACTTTAGGGGGCAATTTCCAACTCGTACAAGTTTCTTCATGTTGACGGTTCATAGCCTCTTGGTCACTTTCCAGACTCCCAACTCCCATCCCAGGATCCGGTGGCCAGGAACATTGGCTTAGATAACTCCAACAAGATCTGGGCCATGCCTCGACAAAGGTTGTGGCGATGTACGGACCGCATCCCCATCTCCCCGTGCCAGCAAGTTTCGGAATCGGTGTGAATCAGGCGAGATGACCCATAACCAAAAGCCCGTCGTTGGTCTTTTGATGCGGAACCGGCTTCGGACAAGAGCTTGGAGTCCATCTTCAATGGTGACGGTGCAGTACATGTTGCAAGATCCCGTGGTCAATGCTGAAACGGCAACTGCTGGTTTGGCAGGACGCTGACGGCCTGCCAGTCAAAGAGAAAACGCGGGAGACTCCCAGAACAGCAATTTTTGTAAACAGAAATCAGCTCCTGGGACTGTTCTTCTGTGAGGCGGTACCAATTCAATGCAAGGACAAGCGGCAGATTGCAAATTGAAAATTGTCAAACATGCTGGTCTTTCGCTCATGAGACATTCTCTTGAGCAGGTATTACAACGGTCGATAATTTGGTATTTATTGGTCTGTCCTAGCACTTAATTTGAAGCAGTCTCTGAACTTTATAATACAGACAGACATGGCTCAAGGGGCGTTGGACGTAATGTGGCGGCACAGTCACGGTAATCCATTGGAACTGGTTCTCATTAGGAAGGGCAAAGGATACTATAGAATTGAGACGCTAATATGAGGGGTCCTCGTGGTCATGTAGATTGCGTGAAGGCACATATAAGACCAGATTTTGGTTGATTGAATATCATCTTTGGATTTTGGTCACCAGAAGCTGGGTTTTGAATTTCGTTCAACTATAAGAGGACCCAAGATATTGCCAGTGCCATCTAGCATCGGGCATGAAAAATTCTGATACTTGGCCGTTTTTACGAGCACTTATTGGGTCAAACTGTTGGGCCGTGGAGAAAAAGATTCAACTATCGTGGTGTATTCCATCCGTGTATTAATCGTATAGGCATACCCTTTTTGTTTCTGGCAAAGAGGGTACGTACATGCCACGCACGTTTCAGTTGGTGCCGCGCGAGGAGAAAATGATGCCCATAACTCGGCTCTATGGTTCGCACGTTGCTATAATTCGTTACACTGGTTGCCCATGGCGTCTCTTGTTGTCCGATACGCAACAGTCATGTGGCATTGTGCTTCCAAGACAAGGCAACCAAAACGCCAACAAGCCATTGGCTCAAAACATGGTGACTCGCCCTATTTTTAGCCCCAGATTTCATGCACAAAGTGACACCATGGTTCTGCCTCGAGCGGACAGAAGGTCAGGTGGCTGTTATGAGCGACGACGAGGCAGCCACCATCACAAACTAAAACATAGAGTCGTTCTCTGAATGATGTTATCGTGGTTTGCATGATGCTGTACTGTATGACCCGTCACAGAAATCAACGCCAGATGACGCTCGAATATTTCCAAGACCAATGTCATCTGGCAATGTGTGTAAGCAGCCATCCGTGATCCAGGGACCAGGCCGCATACACAGCCTTGGAGCTTCCATGTCGGCGATGCTGGCTAACCGCCGATCTCCTCACGCCACAACTGCCGTTTAGGCAGACATGGTCCGTCAAGGGCAGAAAACCGTCGTGCTTTGGGTAAGACATGGGGAAGGTTCCTGCCAGGGTCGGAATGCATGCCGCCGGAAGGGGGTTGTTAGCCAGCCACAATGCCGCCGCAGTGTAACCTTGTCGGCACCTTGACGGCAACGGGATTTGGCGATGGACCGGATAAGATGAGACCCTCACTTTTTCTATGTCCTGATGACCTAGCGGAATAATCTGTCTGACGCATTATTTCTAGGATGTGTGCCGTATACGGTCATGTAAACGCCTCGACCGAGGCCAGGTTACTGTATTAGGAACCATGGCATGACGGACAGTCGGAGGAGTCAAGGTCCAGACTCTGAAGAGCCTAGGAAGTGTGACCATCTCCTCCAAATGCTGTGGCATCAAATCAACGAGTTGGAACTGACGGTACAGCAGCACGACCCTCTCGTAGCTGATGGGCAGCCGTCCTGGCTATGAGACATGATGCCAGCCAGGCCGTCTATAGCTGATCATGCGCCTCATGGTCTCTCGACCATCACATTGTAGCTCGTGACAGACTCAACAATGTAAACTGAGCGTCTGAAATGGTGAGTTTCGGTAAGAATACGACCCTGGGAAGCGGGGACTATTCCGGGCCTCACAAGGATACCAGGGTTCTTTCAAGTATAAAAGAAAGGCAGGATCCAGTTCTAGTCATCGCAACAAGAAGCAAATTGGTTTCATCAACAGGAAACAAAACGCACTCATCAGAACCACTCTTACCATTCATCACAACTCTTCCAAGATGAAGAATATCCAGCTCACGCTCCTTGCCGTTCTTTTCCAGGTCTCCCTCTTCGAGGCCAAGGTTTACAAAAAGAACGTTCCCACGTATGACGTCGGGCCTGACGCCAAGATTGACGGCAAGAGCATCACGTACAGGGACCCCGACTGCGAAGAGGGCCTGGACTGCACCATTACCAGGTCTTGCAGCTCGGCCGGCACATCTCCCGTTCTCAGCGCGGACAAGAAGTATTTTGCGTGCTGCCTCCCGGGAACTCATCTTCTAGGAAGCCCACAGACGGCATTCGACTGCTGCGCCGATGGCCACGACCTGGTGGGCAGCCCTGCCGTCGGCTATCACTGCTGCCCAACGGGCTTCGAGTTTGACGGAACCCAGTGCAAGGAGGTGTGCAAGAACGGCAAGGTGCTCGTCGGCGGCAAATGCGTCTGCCCCGAGGGCATGGTGGAAGGTCCGGATGGAAACTGCAAGCCGAAGCCCAAGTGCACGTCCGGCCTGGAGACGGGTATGTCTACGAGCAATATCAAGTATCCAAGAAAGCAACGGCAACTAACCATACTCTTTACACGTACTTAGGCAAATGCTACATCTTCACGGCGGAAAACGGCAACAGACTCGGCCTCCACAACGACAACGTCTACTACGCCGCCCCGGACAGCATGATCCAGCGATACGGCAAGTTCCAGCTCTGCGCCGACGAGAAGTGCACCCCCGGGCAGGCCGTCAACCCCTCGAACGAGATCTACATCCGCGACACGTACGGCGACCTGGCGACGGGCGCAAACAAGGGCCAGTGGCTCAACAACGCGGCCAACGGCAACCACATCGGCCGCACGCCGGCCTTTGCCAGCGCCGGCCACTTCTCCATCAGCAAGTGGCCCTGCGGCAAGTATTGCCTGGGCGGCTTCACCCAGGGCATCGGCCCGGCGTGCCCGGCCGACATTCCCGCCATGACCTTTTACTCGCAGGATCCGCAGATGTGCGTCGCCTTCCAGTTCACCGAGGTGCCTTGCGATCTCAAGGCCGACGTGAACAACTGCATCTGGACGAATGGGGACCAGTGCTGCAACAGGGTGGACTGCAGCGGCAAGAAAGGTGAATAAAGACTCTGGATGCGGTTCACCTTGACTCTTTGGCAAGCCTGGCGGGGGACGTGATGAGAGAATTTGGTAAAGGGTTAGGGTTCGGGTTGCGAGGTGATATGTCACGGACTGTCCTTTACTATACCTTTTTGCGTCTGTTTCTGTCTATCATTTGAGAATAGCTAGCTGATTCAAAACACGTTCTTTATTGCTCCGGTAGACAGTGGAATGATTCTTGGCGTGAGTACAACGTTTGCAAAGAGGTTTGTGTTTGTAGGTGCCAACTTGGTCCTGGTGGGCACGATTGGTAAATTGATCAAAGACAATGCATCTCGAGCTCTGACGGAAGAAGATGACGCGAATGGAATCGATAAGAAGTTGGGTTCTTACGTGTTTTGGGACGCCATGTTTCCTCATGCGACTGAACCGCTTCACAGTCATGTTGAATAAGTCACCAGTTGGACATGACTCAACTTCGGCTCGTTCATGATATAATAAAATCCATGCTTACAACTATACTTGATTTTTAATATATATAGGTCCTTCCGTACACTGTCAATTGTAAAGAGAGAACCATTATTATATTTCAAGCTTTATACTGGGAGCTAGTCAAAGCATCAAGGTTCATGCTACACGGAAAAGGCCGAACAGATCGTGAAGCCCAACAAAGGGACTTCGCCGATACAGGACTTATTAGTTACACAGCTAGAATATATTCCCGGGTAAGGACCCCAGGCCTAGGCGTTCCTTTTATATATATAAGGCGGTTACCCTTCCCTTCTCCACTTATAGTAACTCAAGACCTGAGAGACCCTTCGAGATTATTATTGAATTGAGACCTTTTGCTCCAAGCTTTCCATGTTGAACCCTTGTCACAGTTCAACCTGTTCAAAACTAAATTATTTCCATTTACAGCATATGCAGAAACAACAGTCAAGCCACGCTCTTATATACACGCAGTCAGCACGGCCCGTACAACTCCCAGAAACTTCAAGATGTATAAGAAACCAAACCGGCGCCGCTTCCGCTTTGCATACAACTGCAACTTCCAGTGACGCCCACGACGACTACCTCACACCTCGGTCGTCAGTCCACAGAAAAATATCCACGCCCCCCGTCTTGCACAGTGTTCGGATCAAGAAACGCCTGCGGGAATATGCCCCATGCGCCGTTTCTCGTCGTACCGCACCAACACCAATGGTCGGGATGTTGCCCTATTCCCCAGATCAGCGTCCCATTCACGATACCGCATCCCAAAAGAAAACCCACAGCTAATATTGGTAATGGCGTCTCCCTTGTCAAACCTGAGCCACCCATCCTTGCCGTGCTTTGGGGAAAACTTCCACTTTGCCCGGGCGCTGACTGCCGTTCTCACGGCCCCGTTGAGGCCGCTGGCCACGGGGGCATTCAACATGACAATATCAGACGGGACAGAGGCGAAATTGCCGTCGTGCCAGGCAAACACTTTCCGGCCCTTGTATTGAGGCGGCCATTTAATTCCGGTGAGCTTGGCTCCCATCGCCACTTGCAACTCCTCTAAGCGGTTGAGGGTTACAATCCTTCGCTGCGTCTCGTCTCTTCGAACCTCCCTCATGGCTACGCCAGTTGGCCGGCCGTTGATTTCCGCGCTCTCCGCATGTACTGGATTCGGCTTGGGGGGAACGTTGAAATGCAAGTCGTGGTTGTTTTGTAGGTGCGGCGGCACACGTGTCCCGTACACGACGGCAATGCCGGGAATCACCGGCAACGGCCGCGCATGTCGTGCGAGATGGGCCAACAAGTCATCCGCCGAGAAGAAGATGGTCGCATCGCTTTCTTCCAAAGTGTACCCGTTGCGAACGCAGAAAATACATCCGTATAGCCTGTCGTCGGCTCTTTTCACGGCAACGTGGCTCTTTTGCAGAAACCGCAGCCGAAAATGCACATCGTGCCTGGTCATGGTGCCGCTTTCTACAAAACGTTGGTTAGCAGGAATGCAGAGACGTGGCAGGGTGGCCATTATTCACTTGCCTCTGTTGGATTGGTCGTTTTCGATGTGTTCGTAGTCCAACTCCCAGGCGCAGCTGGTACATTTTGCAACTACGCGCGACAGCGTCCTCTGTACGGGCTTTTGTTTCCGCTTCACGCCGCTGTTTCCCTTGAGAACCTCTTTTGCGCCGGAGCAAAACCCTTTGTACTGGCAAATAGAACTGGATTCATCAATGACACAGTTGCTGGGCGGCAAGCCATCTGCTGGAGTCGGCGGAACGGCTTTGGACGGAGGTTGGCGTCCTGCCAGGGTATAAATCGGCGAGGCTTCCTGGGTTGACACGCTTTCAGAAATAGACAGACGACTTGATTGGGGATAGGTTTCGTAGGCTTCGCGAGACGGTAGGCGCTGGGGCAATGACCAGTGCTGGCCAAGATATACACTTGCTTCCTCCGGCGTTCGAATCGGCAGAGTTGGCCGCCTTGGATTGCCGCGAGTTGACGGGCTTGAGGACGACGCCGAAGAATGGCCACTGCTGAAAGATTGACGCCTCGGATTGCCCACTGCCAATTCCGGGGCTGTGGTAGAGCTCGAGTAGGCCGTGTTTGAGTGTGTAAGACGGCCTGGCTGGCTTTGGCTGCCACGAGATGCCGGACTGCCACCCCATGACGGACTTGTCAATATCAGTGGCTCGGGGTTCGTTTTACCATCTAGCTGCCAAGTATATGAAGACGGCGACATGGGATACAAAGGTGATGTGGGCGGCGATTCCGGGACAATATGCAGCAGCGACTCTGGCTCTGGTATCTTGGACAAAAGCTCAATATTCTTCTGCACAAGGATATTGTAAATCTTGGGTGCGACGTTTCGACAGAGTGCTTGAAGCTTCGTGTACTGTTCTTGGTCAAAGGTCTCTATGGCGATGTAGTCGTCGAAGCTCCAGAGAAGATCTGTAAGCTCCATGTTGTAATTGCCAATGTCCTCTGCAACCCAGTCTAGTCAGTCTATAGCTGCAACGATCCTGTATGGCTCCAGAATTACCATTTGACCTTATGGCCCTCGTGAAAGTGACCCCGTGCTGGCTAGAGATCTTGCTGCACAGCGGCTCAAGACGATTCAACGCGCGCTGGCCCTCTTTGCAGAGAGTCTCGGCCGCTTTGCGCATCGACGGCTGTTCATCGCCAGCATTCTGAGCCGCATCCTTGGCCTTGCTGACAATGTCGCGAAAGGGCGCCAGGAGGAACTCGACCTCGTCGTCGACTTCGTTTTGGAACGCCATGGCCCGGAAGCACCCACCGTCAGTGCGCAAATACGCTTGAACCGAAAA
Organism: Metarhizium robertsii ARSEF 23; assembly: GCF_000187425.2. Lineage (NCBI taxonomy): Eukaryota > Fungi > Ascomycota > Sordariomycetes > Hypocreales > Clavicipitaceae > Metarhizium > Metarhizium robertsii. Next base: position 1,373,689 of record NW_011942226.1, read on the forward strand.
GGACGGCGGGAGTTGGCGCCTCGTGGCTTGGAGCGTTGATTTAATTTCGGCTCGTTGTCACAGTATGCAGTTGAGGGCGACAAAAGTGTAGCAGAGAACAACGTCAAATAAAGTGTGTCGAGCATGGAGCATCTACCAAGTGACGTTGATGACAATGAGCATATATCAGCTGAATCATACTCATCGAGCAAAACAAAGGATGTCGATCGCAGATGCAAAAACTCCAGAGCCATCCGGGGCTCCGCGTTGTTTGCTCACACATCTCTCTGGCAGGCGGCCCTGAAACACCATTTGATCGAATCAAGCCGATGCGTAATCTTTCAACTAGAATGCCTAAGGCAAGGTTCTGTGTTTTTCCTGCACCATAAACAGCAGGTTACTTTACGGGCTGCCGGAAGCAAGGTATGGCAAGGTAGTAGTCGGTACGAAAGTGGTGTACGATAAGGGTCTCACATTTCACTGGCCTGCATGTCATGTCTCGTAATTGGGCCATCTGGATTGATAAGAGCGATTTGGGCCGCATTCGACAACAACGGGGAGCCAATCAAGTTACCGGGCAAAGGACCTTGGTATCGGATTGTAACTGCAGCACCTGCCGACCCCTACAGGGAGTCGAGGCATTTATTGAGCAATGCGAAGAGAGTCACGCTTGAACTGCGACTGCGAGACAAGGCGAGTCCAAACACTATGCCTCAATTGAGCCATATGCGGGGAAATCTTTGTTTTGCCTTGAGTCAATTACGTACGTCCAAGTTATTTGCCCTAATGCGAAGTTCATTAACGTGTAGTATATGCAGACAAGACAATACCAAGACTTCACCCATCAAACAAGCATAAACGCTCAAATTTATCCAAATCATCAGTATTTTGCCGCAATATACTCACTGGTCAACTTGTATAGCCCAACCCTTGGGTTACACCACGGAGTATATCAGCTCTCAAACCAACTCCAGCCCTACCCCGATAAAAGGGCCAAACATGCTTTTGCCCAACTCTATAGAATGCCAGAATCCTACTGATTTCATACAATTCATCAAGCAGTCCGTCCATTGCCGAACCGACCGGCTAATAGCTAACAGGCAAGTACATCTCCTTCCGACAACATATCAGAAAAATATCCAAAACCAGAACCAGTCCAGACAGACGAGAATAAACGCCTTTTTCAACTAGATATTCTAGAATCCTCGTAAACGACACTGGGCATCTAGTCTGAATCTATCCCCCCAGCGCACAACTCCCCTCAAAGAGGCATCAGCCGCACATACCCCTGCCTCGGGGCATGCAACGCCCTCGTCCGGCCCTGGTACCCATTCAACGCGTCCGGAATAGCCTCAAACCTAAAGCTCAGCACCAACAGCGCCAGAACAACCCTCAGCTCCTGCATGGCCAGCTTCTTGCCTGTGTATTGTGTCTCAGTTAGTCCGGGGCACCAAGAAGACGAAAAAACACGCATCTCTCACCAAAACATGCCCTGGGACCCGTGCTAAACGCCAGTCTCCTAAACGCCCTGGGGTTAAAGTTTCCCGCGTCGTCGAGCCACCGCTCCGGGCAAAAGTGCGACATGTCGGGCCCCCAGCCGCGGTCGACATTGTCCTTGGCCGCCTGGCACTTACGGGTCCGCAGCGACTCGGGAATGTCGAAGGGGGCCTCGCCCACGTAGGGGCTGCACATGATTTGCGTGCCCTTGGGGATGTGGTAGCCCAGGACTTGGGTGTCGACGGTGGCGACTCGCACGAGGCGAGGGGTGATGTTGGCTAGGCGGACGCATTCTTCCAGCGTGGCGTCCATGTACGGGATCTTGGCGGCGACGAGGTCCTCTACGGGTGGGAGGTGTAACGGGGATGACTCGGGGAATGCGTCTTGGAGCGCTGCGCGAAGCGTGTTCTGCGCTGTAGGGTTGTTGGTGAGGAACTTGGTGGACCAGGTTAATATGGTTGCTGTTGTCTCGTGGCCCTGGTTCTGAGTTAGAGGCGGTATTTTATTTATATGTATTTTTCAAGTGGCACGTACCGCAATCAGAAACATGAATAGCTCGTCGTGGACCTCTGCCGTTGTCGGAGGCGTGAGAGTACTTGACGTGGTTGATTTTTGAATCGCCAGAGACTCGCGACGCAGGACCAAGTCCATGGCGCACGTGTCTTGGTCGCCGGATACTTGAGACTCGGAAAAGTGTGCGAACCGGTGTCGCGCGTTCTTGATCAGATCGTTTACAATCTGTTCCTTGACTGCCCAGTGCCTCTTGTACGTCGGCAACTGGCGCCAGATCCAATGCTGGAGCGTTGGCAAAGGCGACGAGAGAGACTGTTCCATGGTCATGTTGAAGAACTCGGCGGCAACAAACATCTGCCCGCGCTGCACACGGGGCATCACGGCGGGAGAATCCGTCGACTCGGGCTGGGCCACGGAATCGAGGCCACTTCGAATGCCGGCATGTTCGTTCGACACCCCGTTCAAATCTGAGCCCAATACAGACGCCCAGATAATGTCAAACGTGGCAAGATCAAAGTCCTCTTCTACGGAAAACGGGCGGCCACGGGCAATGGCTGTCTTGGTCTTGAGCAGCTCAACCAGCTCCAAGGCATACTTGTGCATCTTGGGAGCCGCCACCCGACGGAGAAAGTCGGTGCTCATTGTATCTGCCCATAGCCGGCGCTGGGCTCTCCATGCCGATGTGGTTTGTTTCAGAATGCTCGAGTGCTTAAAGAATGGCTTGAAGGCACCGACGGTAGAAGGGGCTCGATCGAATTCTTTGGTACGTGTGGCCAGGATGTCTTCCACCTCTCGATCATCGTCTAGAAAGATGAATGGTCGCGAGAAGGGCCGCAGGAAGACTTGGATGAGGGGCGAGTTGAGTTTGCGACATTGCGCGATGCCAAAGTGTGCCGGGTCCTGGCCCGACTGGATGAACTTGACAAAGTCCGGGACATCTCCGAGGAGACGCTTGGCTGCCTGCTTGCTGTAAGGGATCCCGGCGTACGGTCGTGGGTAGGCGAGGTCCAGGATCCAGAAGAGCAGGCCCAGCAAGACGCAACAGGCGATGTATATGGAGTACATTGTGCGGATAGATGGATGGAGTGTTCAGAGTTGAAAGATGAGAATGGCCGAGAAGGGCAGTTATACGCCCGAGACATGCTGAGAGAGAGGACTAGCTTTGAGGCAGAGGTTGCCATGTAGATGATGTGGTGGCTTTGGAGGCTGCCAAGATGAGGGCGTGATGTTCAGGTGGCGGCGGTACGCGGTGGTGTTGAATGGTCTGCTGAATGCAAGCAGGCTATCTGAAGTGCTTCAGAAGACACCGGTGGAAAAGCCACCAGAGTTGGAAATACATTTTCAACGGTCGATGCACTGTTTCCAGCTATCTAGACAGTGAAGGCGGCCGGTTTTGAGGTGGAAGAGTTGCCGCGTCGGAAACCTGGAGTTGGGAGAAGAGTTTTCCTCCTCTTTATGTATACGTGCCCACAAACAGGAAAAACAAATTACACGTATCCTAGCCACGCGAATTCCAGTCCTGAAACGCGGCGTGCATATTTATGTCTTAGGTGGTCGTCAGACGTGGACAAACCGCGCTGCACCCCGGGGCCGCCCGGTGGCCTGTCTTTGACACGTACAGTAGGAGATCCACTGTGAGGGAAACCTTTGCCGAAGAAGGACGTCTTTGTGTTGCCGGGTGGCGTCATGAAGATTGCGATACGGCCCATGAATGGGAGGGCATCCCATTGTTCTCGAGATGGTGTGGAGACTTCATACATACATACATGTTTGTTGCGGAAGCGACAGACCAATGGGCCGTGTTCCGTGTCAGCCTCTCTTGGATTGTTCCTCTCTGGGCGAATGCCTTGATAAGGCTGAAATGGCGACTCGGCTTATCTTGGAGAGCTGGCCAGCCTTGGTGTCATCACCAGCCATGCGGCGTCATGAGTGCTTGCGCAGCTGATTCTCTCCAACGACTAGGTGATATTTATCTGTTGGTATTCATTTGAGGAGATGTGATGAAGACCATCATGCTCATGACAAGAAAATGTCAGGCGCCCCTTTGATGTGCCTCCGCTTAGGTCGGAAGCGTCAAGTCATGGTCATTTGCAAGGAGGCGTAAGCTCCCTATGCGATCATCGTGACAAAATTTGTGGCAGGAAAAGAAGCTTGGGCCGTAGCCTATCTGCACATCTATCCGGCCCTCACAAAATCCTGCACTCACCATCCACGCCACTGAACTAGGTGGCTTCCTCTCACCGCAAGTGCTCTCGACATGCCGTAATCCAACGCCCTGGTGCCGTGATAATTTGATACCGTTGACCCTGTATACCAGGCGGGGTGGGTTGATTTTTGCATGCGCCACAATTCTAAACAATCGTTGGCCGTTGAGAACTGATACAATGGTGGTCGATGAGAGTGGCGTTGATTCCAGACCGTCTTTTGCTACCGTTTGTTAACTGCATAGCTGTTTGAAATGCTGCATCAAAGCTTCTACGGAGTACACCCCAGGTAGCTGTGTTTCAGGTTGACATAGAGTTTGGTTCCCGTCGGGAGCCATCTCTTGGAAAAGTTTGCCAACCATGTCAAAGGACAAAAGTGTAGGCGCCTCGTGTCACATGCCACAATAATCACAATGCAGTTCAACACCATCTCGCTCACACATTGAAACCTTTGTCAAGGTTTGGGCTGCCTTTCTTTCACGTCCATCTACAATAATACTTTCCCATTGAGGGTTTCATGACCAGAGTCGGCAAAGTCGAAATAAACACCAACGATGAGGCTACCTTTCGAGCATGTTCCAAGTTCCCAACCAAAGGGTACTACACACTACCACAGCTAAAAATCCAAGTTCTTCTACCAATAGTAGTATCATCTTGGTCCAACATTGCACCCGTTCTAGCCACTGGATAATTTCAAAATCCATATCCTGTAATCTTCCTTGACGCCACTCATCCACCGCTTCTCCACCTACAAGACCATCAACATAACATTCACCGGCGAGTAACCACTCGGAGCGGTGTGACTTGCCACAAAGAGCACGGAACCACTGGGGAGGACCGTAACGTAATCTCCTTCCATCAAGCCTGCTGGCCCTAGCCCAAGGTAGCCGCGTTTGATGATGAAAAGCCCTCTGCCAGTGCAGACCCTATTCATAGAGGCACGGAACTACCTACCATGTCCGCTCACGCATAGCCTATCAACACTTAGACTCCCATCCTCAAGATATAGCAGCTATATCCAGACGCAAGGCGCTGCGTCCGGTAGAACAAGCCCAAGTATTCCCAGGAATAGGTGCTGTGATCAGGCACGAGGCAAACCCTCGTCCGCCGGTCATATTTCCGTGAAGGTAATTCCACTTGTTAATCACACAACTAACGAATACAGCTAGCAGGTAAAAATAGGACTTTGCCTGTATTAATTTTTCGCGCGGCGACGAAGCTAGATTTCGCAGAAAAGACAGCTTCCGAAAGATGGGCACTTGAATCCGTCCCGGTCAACTACTAGCACTTCCTTGGGACCAAAAGGTGTGAATATTTGCTTCTACATATCTTGCCGCCGTGACGACACCAATAAGGCTGAACGTCGCGCGTGACTGGTTGAATCGGCGGAGTTGACCTATTATGAGAAGCTGCAAGATGAATCTTGAAAGAATTTTCTAGACGAGTCAGATATAAAAGAAGACATTAATTGGATTCATGACCCGGTAACTCGCAATAGCGCACGGGACCCTAACCCCGACCCTGGTCTTGTCTAACCCTCACGATAGTGAGCTCAGCACTATTCTCAATGAGAAGTTCCGCCAATATCTTGCCGACGGTCTTTAAAGTCTATGAATTCTTGTCCGAATATGATTGTCTTTCGAGTTTATGTTACCGCCTTGCATTAAATCTGCCGCACAATATCGACTCGGCGGACGTCCGCTTCCGCATGTAGATTACCCCTAAGCCAAATCATAAGCGGAGCTGCCAAGCTGCCAGTTCGGCCGACTCCATACGGGAAAAGCGGGGACCAAGCGGGTACTTGGCCGAACGCAACCGCATCTCAACACTAGACCGTATCACTTGAGCCGTCCTCAACAAAAATATATACATTGCCCTATTCAATCATTCATCACTCATCACTAATGAATCCGCCGTTTACCACCGCCGAAAAGATTCTGTTGCTCATCCGCCTCATCTTCTTGAGTATAGTGGCCCCCTCTCGCGGCCAAGCACAGCATCACGTCTAACGTCAGGCAGCACCATGGACTCTATTAATATACATCTTGTGCGCCGTTTCCACCTCGCTGCATAGGGATCTTCCACTGTGGCCCTTTATTCGCTGTGCTTGTCTCAAAGTCGTCTTGCAGACGTTTACAGGCCGCAAGACGACGTACCTGTCACCGCCTACAAGAAAGACCTACACCACCTGGGTTCGGCAAAAGTTGTCGAAATCTCACAGCGACGCATCTGCTCAGTTGCTACCTCACTCATGGGCTTTCAACCAGCCACTTGCTGGCAGGCCAACTAGATGGAGCACACATCATTCTGGCCATTCGCAGTGGAACTCGTGTACCAGCGGTTTGCAGTTGTAACACAGAGCGGTGAACTTGTAATGGCTTCACAGTTATAAGCTAACATCACTATCCTCGATATTATGTAGCAATTTGAAATCTGCAACCACTCGACCAAACAAATACAGACTACCCAGATATTGTACCGTTTCCGCTACCTCCACCGAACAAAAACTTGAAATCCTGGCCATGCGGAGCTTGGAAGGACACAAACACGACCATGACTGTTGTGTAAGCTGCGGTTGCTAAAAAAAGGTCGGTCCGGGACGCCATCGTCATGAATTTAACTGCGACTGCAAATAGCACAATGAGTCCTGATAACAGACCGAGGTCGGCAGCGAAGCTTCCTTGCTTGATCCTGAGGTAGTATAAGCCCCAGATGCCACCAATGACCAGGACCACCGCGAGTATAACGACTAGTATGGTCACAACATTGTCGATGACGTGCTCAGGCACACGCTCGATTTCCTGGTATGGAAAATTCTTGTCCTGAAGAGAAATCAGCCCACGCACTGGCGTGCTCAGTTTAACGGATGCCATACCTTGAAGACAAAGAGCCAATTCCAAGTTGCAACCCACTTCGTCAAAAGGTCGGCACCTGCTATTCTGCCGACCGCAACAAGGTCACTGGCAGGCTCTTTCCGAGGAACCTGGGTATGCGGGACGGTTTCTCCGTCCGTCTGTGCTCGTCGAGGCCTTTGGTCCTGAGCATATATTTTATGCATCGACGACCCCCCGAGGAATTGTTGAACTCCGGTTTTATCCTCCTCGTCCCCTCCCAGTACTAAACGTATAATCCAGGCCCAAAACTTCACCGTCACTCTCCGAATCTTTCCGAAGATGGTGGGCCGAATCCAAACAACAGACATTTGTTTCCATAGCCAGTCTATGGTCATTCGCATTGCTTTCTTTACCCAGATCCAAACCTTCCGAAAACTTGCGTGCTTGCGTACCGGAACTACCCCTGCAATCCAGTCGCTCACGACTGCTTTGGTTCGGTTTGCTGGAGGTTCAAGTTTTAACATTTCTCGATATCGCAAAACAGCTTCTTCTGTTCCGCGTTAGCTCGCGCGTTATGAGATTCCAGCCATACGTACGGTAGATCTTCAAGCACTCCTCTATTGCCAGTGCCAACTCCCATCTGGATTTTATCAATTCCAAGGTTTGGCGACCGCAGCCCACATCATTCTTCAAGTAAATGTTACTCTCTTCGGCTGGAATCACTACATTGTTCCTAAGGCTATGAAAGGTGGACCAGGGAGCAGGAGCGCCTGTACTTGGTGGCTCTGGCCATTTGCCTTTGGGCCCCGGGTGTATTTCCTCTCCGCCTATATGGCCAGTTTGACTCTCGTGTTGAACCTTTTCTGTAGGCATCAGTTCTTGTCGGTACAAATGCACGAGATCCAGTCTTCTTTTTGTCCAGTAACGCAAGGCTGCCTGCGGGAGGAGAGGGTTATGGGCAGGGGTTTCTCCGGTTTCTTGGTATGTACCGAAGACGGCAAAATCTTCCCAGGACCTTGCTGCTGTGCGGACTGGCTCGTTTCCCACGTCCTTGTCGTCGTGATCGAATTTTTCTTGCAGGTCTCCTAAAGCGGCAAGCCGTGCCTCCAGGTATAGAAGGTTTCTCAATGCGAGCTTGTCAAATCGGCGACATATGACTGTTGTCTTGGATGGGTCGCGCGATATGAAGTCCGATGTTGCGGGAAATCCGGGAAGCAGGTTCATCTTTTTAGACGAGCCAGTGGCCGACTCGGCTTTGCCCTTCTCTGGGTCCTTCTCGGAGACGACCATTGCAGCTATATTCTAAAAGTTGACCAATTTTGCGTCAGTATATTCCGTCAGCCCGTTGACTGCTGCCTTGTGTCCAGTAGACGTAAGGAGGGAATATATGGATAGGTCAACACTGGGCTGTAAGCGGCAGTCGTTGTGTTTGCACACACGGATCAAAATCATCGCAAGCCACAGAATTCGCCTAAGCGGATGAAACTTGCCGAAGGTCTTGGAAAGTTGCGGGACAAGTTGATTTATGCAGACAGTCGTCTCTCAGCTCGGCGTCTGATGCGCGAAGTTTAGCTCCACTCGCACGATATTGTAACTTTGCTGCCTCCCAGCTCGGCGTCTGACGCGCACATGCTGGTGCAGTTTGCACAACATCGTAACTTTGCTGCCTCTCAGCCTGGCGTCTGAATTCACTCGAGGTGGTCAGTCTAGGGCCGGCTGACAAGCATTGACCCGACCATGAGAACAAACATGATCTAGAAATGAAGTTTTCGGGGAAAGAAACAGCGATTCAATTGGCGGGCGACTTCGGTCCTGTCTTTTCAGCCAGCTCAGCCTCTGGCTGAACCGCAACTCCACGACCAAGACGAAAACGAGCAAATACCAAAACAGCGCACTCAATGTATAAGATTCACATGACACCATTCGCGTCTTTTTTTCTCTACCTTGATGATAAGGAATACTCAAGTCCTGCGGGAGACAAACAGGGGCTTTACCATTTGGTGTTCTGAACTACAACAGTGGCTCAGCCGTTTTCTCCGATTAACCCGACATTTTCACCCCTCTCTCGACATGGTTGCGGCATTTCACTTTTCAGGGCACAGCGAAGAGACGGAAAGATTCACGCGACCACGGCTTCGGTCAATTTTGGTATAGAGCTGGCTCTTGGAAACAGAGAGATGGTCCAGTACTGATGCAAAGTGCAGGCACCCGTTAATACTTCCCGTAAAAGTGATGCAAGTCAGAGCCATCGGCGTCCATGTCACTCACAAAAGTCAGATTCACGAGGAACAGGCTCAGCATCGGCAGACAAGAGCTTTGGCCTCGTACGCAATGCAGGGCTCTCATGTGACATCATTCTCAACGGAAAACCACATCTGGCAATGGCAGACAATCAGGCGAGCGCAAACATCATGAGCCTCGAGTTTGCGAGGCAAGAGCGGATAACGGTGGAGGAATCGGTCGCAGTACCCTTCATACTCGGCAACGGGTCTGTAGATTACTCGGTTGGCCGCGCGACAGCTGACTGTGCTCTTCCATTTGCTCCCCATTTCTCGGGGATTCGCGGATTCTATGTCTTCAGCACATCCTCTCAGCCACTCATACTTGGACGCGCATTCCTTCTTGAAACCGGCCTGACGAAATGTCCACAGAACCTCATCCGATGCACTACGATCAAGGGTGGTCTGTCGGCGCCGCCAACGTCTCCTTTAAGTCGTATCGAACGCTCCAGATGGCAAATAAAGGCAGTTGTAAAGCACGCAAGTGTGACTCATCAGACCTCTGTTGTGCCTGACAAAGGGTCGGATTTCGATATCATGTCTTTGGCATACGCTCAAAGGATTAATGCCGGCATGACGCCCTGCCAACGGGACCAAGACATTGTTCTCTTGGCCAACGGCCGTGTTGCAAGAGTCATGGGTTCTGCGAAGGTCTCCATCCATTTCATCGGCAAAGCAAGTCGCTTGGGCCCTATTCCAGTGCGTTTTGTCATAATCGAAAACCTTCCATTTCATATTGCCCTGGGCAATCCTTTCCTCGAGAAGTATCGAGTATTCGATCGTGTATCCGAGTTTCAGTGGACCCATACTACTGACGACAATGCGCTGCTATGCTCATGTCTTAGGTTCAGTGGCAGTAAGTCAATTACCGGAGAAAGGATAATGTCTACCCATTCGCCAGAGGCGATACAACGGAGCTCAGCTTACTGGTTGATAGAACAGCCCAAAGAACCCATTTCCGAAATACAGGATTTTACAGATCGTGCGGTCTCGAATCGGGAATATGGGTACAGTTGTGAAAACAGCCAGCAAAATCTATTTGCAAATAATCAGGAAACCCCGGCAGATGCTGAAATCCATCCGGGCAGAGCAAATACAAATAATCAGGAAACCCCAGCAGATGCTGAAATCCATCCGGGCAGAGCAAATACAAATAATCAGGAAACCCCAGCAGATGCTGAAATCCATCCGGGCAGAGCAAATACAAATAATCAGGAAACCCCAGCAGATGCTGAAATCCATCCGGGCAGAGCAAATACAAATAATCAAGAAACCCCAGCAGATACTGAAATTCCTACGGGCAGAGAAAATACAAATGTTCAAGCAAACCCAGCAGTTACGGGAGGCCGTACAAATACAGCAAACGCAAATAACCAAGAAGGGGAAAGGGGGTCGCGCTGGCGGAGATCCCTCATGCTATGGCGCAGGAGGGCCGGGTGAAGGTAACGGTGAAGGCAAGGGGACATACTGTTAAGGAAAGGGCAAGCGCCAGGTTGAAGGAGTAGAAACAGATGAACAGGAATGTTTGCTGGCTAACTTGAAAGAAAGGAAGCCTTTGCAACAAAGTCAATGGACGGCTGGAACGAAGAGGCAAATCTGATATCCAGAAAACTAAGGGACAAAATTATATTACTTTTTACTTCAACTTGAGTGTTAAACTTTTAATAGTTAGTTACTAGTATGCTACCTTTAACTAATATTCTTACAAAAGTTACTCTATACACCTAGTATTAATTTCTTATAACATTATATATGTGGGGTATAATTATATATATTAGTAAAATTTACAGGAAAGAAACGGCTGCTAAGGACGCGACGACTGTCGGACTGAAATAGTGACCACTTGACCCCGCAGGCAAAAGGGAACGTCAACTGCTCTATTAATTGACACTGCAATTGAGTGCTATTAGTGACCATGTATTTTCAGTTGACTTTTCTGGTTGACAACGACTGTAATTACCACCTGGGTATTCCCTTTAACAGCCGCGGCCCGACCTGTTCGAACACTACTCCGACGCACGCCACTCTCAGCTGAGATATGCAATGTGCGAGCAGATGATTTGGATTTGCTAGGTTTGGGTCCTAGGCAATGTCTAGTAGCTCCTTGCAGCTGGCCGTCCGGGTGAGGAGGTCATAACGGGCATTCTATATCGCTCATTGGAGCCAAACAAGTACGTCCTGTCTCGTTTCTTAAGGCCTCACCGCGACTATATTTCACCAAGTATTTGCTAGATATATCTCATCGCCAACCGATTCAACAAAATGCCCTTCAGAAGCTAGCTCATTGACCACACTTCGCGCGGCTGCATCTCTCTCCCAGGCTTCTTCAATCTATCCATCTCGCCGGGGCTTACAAGTCTTATTCTCTGACGATTTAATACTTGATGTCAAAAGGTCCTTTTAATATTCCTTCCCCAAAAAGAAGAGCGAGGTGTTTCAAGCAACTATTATTACTAGAGGTAAAAGAGCTTATGTATCACTTACTTATTATACCACTGATACGCGGAATAATCCGGCTTTGGACCAAAAAAAAATGCTAAAAAAAATGCGGCCAGTGTGACTCGAACACACGACCTTCAGATAGGCATCCGTAGGATTGAAGTAAGGCTTCAGTCTGACGATCTCCCAGCTAATCTATGGCCGCAGATACTCCGGAGCTATTTATTTTAATCTATATGGCTTGCAAAACTCTGCATGCAATGTGTATTTCATGGTCCCCACATCATCGCTTGCCGTCGCAAGCCTGGTGCAAAAACATGGCAACACAATTCACCTCTTTTGATGTGACACACTCGCATTAACGTTGAGCGAAAATCGCCATCAATTGCTATTACTATGCAGTAGCTACTAACCCCCAATCTTGCCTTCACCCGCAGCAGACGCTCGGCTCCTCTATGCCGCGAATCTGCTTGTCCTCCTTTCCGCCATCCACATCCATCTTCACCTCCAACCAGTCACACACAAACTTGCCCAGTCCCGCGCCGATAAAGATGCAGATAATCACATAGCCGTTGAAGTACATGGCGAGCAGCATGACAATGTAGGCGCTGCCAAAGGTCAAGGCGTGCAGGACCGACCTCGTCAGTTGCTGGAGGAACGTCGCGCGGAATGTAATGACGTGCGGGCCGAAACTGGTGCCGTCGACGTATCGGCGAGCTGATTCGCGCCGGAACTGGCGCATGAGGAAGGCGTCGTATTCTTTGCCGAGGCGGCGGAAGAACTCGACGAGCATGACGAGCAGGATGACGCCGATGCACGTGGCCGCGAACATGCCCTGCGTCGTGATGTGCCAGTTTGGCGTGAGGAAGCAGGCGTCTATGGTGTACCAGTTCCAGAGCATCTGGTTCGGCTTGTTAGCTTGACGGGACGACCTGGCGAGGGCTTGGTGAGGCTATTGGTACCGATATTTTGCACGACGAGCCGTCGTCGCCGCCGCCGTGGCTGCCGTGGTCCATGGTGATGGTGGTGGTGATGCTGATGCTGATGGAGGATTGAGTCGACGACGAGTAGTGCGCGCACAAACTGAACCTGTGGTTGATTTTTCAGAATCAAAAAATCTTCGACAGAGACGGTGCCGCAAATGTCTTGGTCGAAGGAGCCGTCGTCGGTTAATTAAAGGGCGGAGGCGAGTCGGTCAGGACCAGCCTTGTCGGATGACGACGAATATTCTCAACCACCTAGACGAGCAGAATGAAACCCGCGCTGCGCTTGTTTGTCATTCCGGACACAGTATAGCCAACCTGCCAAGTCCGTCGTCAATGCACTCACGGCCCCGGCAAGATTCGATATCGACGCTAAAACGCACCGGTCCTTGGATCCAAGATGGAACTGATTCGCTCTAGTCTTGACGATCCTCACGGCGCAGCTCCGCAAAACTTGCTCATTCCTGCTCAACCACGAATGCACGACAACCTTGATGATCTTTAACAAACCCGTTGCTCGGTCGTCGGCCTTGGGAATCAATTACCTTTTCGTCGCTCTCGATTGGACCCTGTATGAGTGAGTTTGATGCAATTTCTTCAAGGGGGAGGGGAGACCCAAAGAGACGGGAGATATCCCTGTCCGGGCCCGGCTAGGTTCAAGCTTATTTCGGAAAGAGTATAACTGTGTCTCTGCTCGGGCTTCCATTTCACTTCTCTTTCTTGTTCTCTCGTCGATTACAACCCTCCCCTGTGCCACCAGACGTCACGTCCGGTTATCAATCTGCACGCCATGGTGGAACCGCGACATATTCAGAATCACTCCGAGGCCAGTGACACCCAGGCCCATTGGGGGTATCCCGATCGCGTGGTCCCTTGCAAGAATGATGCCGGGTCGTGCGCCTATCTGGACGTCGTGTATCTTGCCCATGACCTGGGCATGCTGTACATGGGGATCCTGTGGGCGACGATATTTGGCGTCATCTTCCTCTGGGTGTTGCTGAGGAGAGCCAGCCGACCGGCCGTTCAAGGGACACTGCAAACTTCAAAATCGGACCAGGGCGCATTGAGCAAATTACGGAAAACGACGGCCGTGGCCTCGAGGCGATTCTTGCTACGCGACGCAAATCACTTTTTGTTTGGTCGCACCACGCGCTTCCAGGTGGCCGTGTTGGCTCTCCTGTCCGGATACCTCTTCATATGGAGCTTCCTGGGCATCACGTACAACACATGGGTCACGCCCGTCAAGAACATGCCCGGGGTGTACAACACGCGAACGAGTTTGGGCCCTTGGTCCGATCGAGTGGGAGTAATCGCCTACGCACTCACCCCGCTGTCCATCCTGCTCAGCAGCAGAGAATCGCTGCTCTCCGTCCTGACGGGCGTGCCGTACCAGAGTTTCAACTTTCTACACAGATGGCTAGGATACATCATTGTCATCCAGTCTCTTCTTCACACCATTGGATGGCTCATCATCCAGTTGAATCTGTACCAGCCCCAGCCCAAAGTGAGTCTGGAGTGGATCGTGCAGCCATACATCATCTGGGGCATCGTGGCCATGATTCTGCTTCTCATCATGTTCATCCTCTGCACGCCGTGGGGGATCCGAGCCACGGGATATGAATTCTTCCGCAAGGCGCACTACGTCTTGGCCATGGTATACATTGGCGCATGCTGGGCACACTGGAACAAGCTGGAGTGCTTCCTGGTCCCGGCCTTTATTCTATGGGGTGTTGACCGAGGCGCGAGATTTGTGAGGACCGGCCTGTTGCACTACCACCCTACTTCATCGGCGTACGCGGGATTCAAGCCAGCCCAAGCGTTGATTACGCGATTTCCCGACCCGGAACACGGTGAGATTGTAAGGCTGGACCTGGAGAACGAGCAGGATGCGTGGAAGATTGGCCAGCACTACTATTTGTGCTTTACCGAGTCAAGCATCTGGCAGTCTCACCCGTTTACGCCTCTGAATGCACCCGTCGTAGAGAAGGGCCTGGTGAAGCACTCGTACATTCTGAGAGCAAAATCCGGCGAAACGAAGAAACTGGCCGAGCTGGCCGCAAAGAAGCTCGCCACCAGCCAGCACGAGACCGTTGCCACCCCTGTCCTTCTCACGGGCGGCTACGGGGAAGACCTCCTCGAGAAGATTGACCGAGATACAAACATCATCTGCGTCGCTGGCGGCACAGGCATCGCCTTTGTCCTCCCCGTCCTGCTGCATCTAGCGCGTGCCAGATCGCCATCGGACCGCAAAATCGAGCTCATCTGGGCGATGCGGCACTCCCGCAACGCAGATTGGGTCAAGGACGAAATGGCTGTTTTGCGCAACGCCCAGAAGGAGTTGAAGCTGACAATCTCGCTCTTTGCCACAAGAGACGCTGCTGGCAGCGGCAAAGAGAGCCACCAACCGGAAGATGCGGACATTGTCTCGTCCTCGTCAGACGACATTTGCCCGTGCGACGAGAAAACAACTTGTCCGCCGGGGATTTCTGTGGACAAAATCGGCGACGGGGCGGATGATGAGAGTCGACATCCGGATTTGAGCAGGATGGTTGGTGCGTTTGTGGAGGGCACCGTCGCAGGCAGGACAGTCGTCTTTGCGAGCGGACCCGGAGGCATCATTACAGATCTGAGAAGCATAGTTGCCGGCTTGAATGTTCCCGGGAAGGTATGGAGGCGGGACGACAGGTTTGATGTCGAGTTGGTTTGCGACGACAGATTAGAATGGTAGCTTTCTTAATATCCGAGTGTTTAATGCCCTGAGCTGGCAATGCTGTCTGTCATCTCGACTTGCGAATTCATAGCTGGAGCTGAGGAGTCATCTGATCAGAAAACTCGAAAGGGTTACATTGGTTAATACTCACAATTACATGTCCAATTATGCGACTGGCTCTGGCTATAAGTACCTGCAAGAACGCAGTTCATCCTCACAACAAGTCAACAAATTGCCGGTAAACCGACCGCGTCGCTAATCTGGCAACAAGCTTGCGCAAGTCTATTAGCAAGACTACAAGTATGAAACATTGTTCAAAGCATAGACAAGCAGCATGTACCACCCATCCGCCAAAGTCATCTGCGAAAGAAGGAACGAGTCTCGACTCAACGCCATCTTTTCGGGTAACATTGACCCCTCCGATTAGATCCCCATCTGAATCTCACCAATCGGTGGCGCTGCCGCTTCTGACAAGTGCGAAATCGACCGCGCCGAGTTGAACCCGTTGACATGCTCAGTCTTCAGCTCGGCCGGGTGTTGTCTCTTCAAGTCAACTAGCCATTGCGCATGAAGAGTTCCCCCAGGCTGTCCAAGACGATAAGAACCCGCTGAGTTTCTTGTTTTGTATTAGTTGCACGCCTCATAACATAGTCTCCGTGACATAGTAGCGGATGGCTTGTCGGATCGGACCAATACAGACCTCACGCCTCCATCCTGGATCGGCCCGCAGCAACTCTATTCTTACCAGCCAGCGCACAGCACCAACTACATGACGCGACGAACTCGATATTCCCGTTCTAGAACGGCCATGGCCATACAACAAGACGAAAACAAAACCCACCTGGATGCTGTTAAATGCCTCAGCATATTCGAGCACATAAGAAGACCCCGTTGTCATGTTCCCATGGACGCCCATGTCCGTTCATAACAGCCATACCCCGGTGAAAAACCATACCTTAAGAATCGTAAACACAATAGCACCATCTGCAATACACCGCACCTTCCATCATGAAATTCTCCGCTGCTCTCGTCGTCGCCGCCATGGGCGCCGCCCCCGCCGCCGCGCTTCCCACCGACATCACCGGCGACACCGACCTCCCCCCCAGAACGTTCAGCAACCTGTCGGGGCTCCAGTCCAAGTACGCCCGGGGCATCATGGCCCAGGCTAAGAGGGAGCACCTCGGCTCCCAGGGGTGCCGGGCGGGCATCGCCACCGCCCTCGTCGAGGTGAGCCGTCTGGTCCTCCCGCGGCAGGCGAGCCGTCTCCGCGCCGACTTGTGCTAACATTGAGCCTCTCTCTGCCCGTCTAGTCGACGCTCATCATGCACGCAAACATCGCCGTGCCCGCCTCCTTGGCCTACGACTTCGACCGCCTCGGCAAGGACGCCGACTCCATCGGGCTCTTCCAGCAGCGGGCCTCCATCTACACCAACATCAAGTGCAGCATGGACGTTGCCTGCTCGGCGCACCAGTTCTTCAAGGAGATGAAAACGGTCCCTCAATGGAAGTACATGAATGTCGGCAATCTGTGCCAGGAGGTGCAGCACTCTGAGAATCCAGAGCGCTACCATGACTTTATTGACCAGGCGACGGAGATTTGCCAAGCCGCCGGATTCTAAATGACTGTGCGTATGAGCACCAGAAGTTTCTGGTTGTGCCTTGAGGAGTCAAGTCCAGAGTGTCAATGTCTCTTTCTTGTGGTTGTTTGGCCTTGAAGGTGCCGTCTCTTTATGAGAGGAACATCATCATGACTTCTGGAGATTTGTGTTTCCTCTGTCCGGGGCCGACTGGGTATTTGCATGCACATTTGATTGGTACATAGTGCGTAAAAGTTCTTGCTTAATCGACAGTCGTGTTTGCATCTACATCTATCCCCTGGGGTCGCGTCTGGAAGAAACTGCCAGGACACATGTGCCTTACAGTGACAAGTAGCCAACCAGGGGAGGGCTGTATGCGTTCCAGTTACTAATGTGACAAAGTAGAAACAAACTGAGCTGACTATACCTGCCCCAGTAATACCCAGAGCATGCGACGGCGCCGATATTGCTATCCCGCCCTGCCGTCAAGAGTTCCAATTTGCAACCTTTGTCGGTCGAGTTGGCTCGCGAGTCGCAGAACCAGCAGCACCACTGTGATGAGCACCCCCACCCCCATTGCCATTGCCATTGCCATTTCCGTGACAGGGACCACAAGAACGGTCCTTGAATAACGTAGCTGTATCCAGCGCAGAGTTGTTATTACTAGCGATAAACTCGTGCGTCAAGTGCGAGCAGTTATGAAAGGTCAATCGACTCCATCCGTAGGTAGCATTGGCGGTATCTAGCCCAAATCGGCTATACTTTTGTTTCGGCTCATCAAACGAATCGAGACCATCGTAATGACCACCAGCCCCGTTGGTAATGTACCACGGAGCCTTGGGGTTATTCAGCTCGTTGGGGTCAATAGTGCCATTAGCCAGGGGCGCAAGCCGCTCATACACGTGCGCGTGCCCCGTGAGGACCAAGTCGACGTTGTACTGGATGAACAGAGGCTCAAACACGTCCTTGCAAGACCAGCAGATTGTGCCCGTGACGTTCTTCTTGCTCAGGTACCATGGGCGGTGGCCGGCGACAACCACCCAGGGTGTCTTCTTGCGGTCGACGGATGCGAGATCAGCCTCGAGCCAGGTAGCCTGTGCGTTCATTGTCGCGTTGACCGGGCTTGCGCCCTCCTTTTCAGTGCCGCCAATCTCATCGGGACCGGTGAAGCCGTGGCCGAGATCCGTCTCGGTGTCGAGCTGGATAAAGTGCACCATGCCGTTGTCCCAGCTGTACCAGAAGTTTCCCGTGCCTCCGGATACATCGCTGGGCATTCGAAAATGGTTCTTGAAGCCGGTGAAGTTGGTTTGCCCGGGCGAACAGATGCTAACGTCGTACGTGATGTTCTTGGCCTTGTCAGTAGTGCCGCCGTTGTCGCAGTTGGCTTCGTGATTGCCGGGCCCGACCATGTACGGTTTTGTCTCGGTAACAGCGGCCATTTCGTCGTAAAAGTCGTTGAGGATAGCTTCGTATACCGTGTGGCCGTCCTGGATGGTTGTGTTGGGCAGCACTCCCTGGATCTCCAGTTTCAGCCAGTAGTCGGCGTAGGCAATGTCACCGGGGTGCCAGATGAAGTCATAACTCGACTTTGTGGAGGCCAGGGAATCAATCGTGTTCTTCTCGCCAGGCTTCAGGATGTTGTTCTGGGAAACCGAGCTGCCCGCCGACGTGGTGAGTCCCAGGCGACCCATTGTCCCAAGATCGACGACGACAGCGACGGCAAAGGCATCGGAGTCGCCTGCAGCGCGGGCAGTCCTAAAGGTGTACGGCTCGACATGATTGCCTTGGGGCAACGGTGACGGCAGATAGTAATAGGTCGTGTCCGGCTTCAATCCACTAATCACAACATGGTTGTTGTAAGTGGTTGATGTAGGATACGTCAAAGAAACATTGGACGACGCCGTGTGTTCGAGTTTACCCTTTGACAAGCCCCATTTCACCGAGGGTGCTTTGACATGCTCAAAAGTGTTCCAACTAACAGTCATTCCATCTGCGCCATGATATGCGAGGCGAATCTGACCAGCAGCATCAGGGCCACGAGGGCTCAGCAGAGCAATCGCTCCCCGCAAGGAAGCAGCCAATACAAAGCCGGACTTCATAATGAGCGTGATTCCTAATACCGAAATTAGGATTGGTCACCAGAGCACCGTTGATGGGCGATCCTGCGTCTTTATGTAACGCGACCGTTTATTCCCGCAATTGCTCTCCGCCTTGCTCAGTTCGGCAGCAGCGTTATAACCTTCTAATCCCGTCGCAAACTTTCCTGCAGCACTGATATCATGAATCGGTCGCTGATTTGATGTTAGCTCGATTTGGTTCTCCTACACGTGTGCGCAACCTCGTTCTCTTATTTGGTCGTTCCCAAAATTGGAACCTTCCCCCTGTAAGCAGCGTGCCGAATTCCCGAGTCGTGCGGAGAGGCTTGGTGATTGATGGGGGCCATGAAGATTTGGAGCAGAAGAGACTGACTGACACGTTGCCCAATGAACATTGTGCCCAATCCCCCCCCCGTATGAAAGATTTCGGTGTTAAATTAGGCTTTGTGTGTCCAGATAGTAAGCCCGTAAATTGACCTTGCTGCAAGCCACCAAACCTACCAGACGCGTTTGGAACAATTTAAACTAATCCATGGCCACGAGCACTCGGGCCGTCGCTCATCTGTACAAATTCCTCGCTCATAAACGAATTCAGCCCATCCCCGAAAGGCTGCAAATCGGTCCATAGTGCGTTCCAGTCTATCGGCTTCCCGGCCTTTTGAGCCTCCATCTCTGACAGCGCCTGTCCAAGTTGCACAATATATGCAGGCGTTTCCAAGCTACCGCCTCGTTGAGCCACCGCTATCTTTCGGGCTTCCCAAGCTTTGAGCGTGAACTGCGCCTGCATAAGTTGCTGTCTTTGGCTCATGTCAAATAACTCGGGGTAATGCCCATGGAGCCTTTCCACAGCGCGCCAGCCACGGTCAGAGAGGGATCCCACGGGGCGCCGGTACAGCTGGCTGGTCAAGGAAGCGAGCATATCGGGGTAGAATTGCAGCCTCATATACCATTCGAACCCCACAGCTGCCATTTTATCATGCGCATTGCATTGGTACTCCATGCTCAGGATAATCATCTTAAACAGGTTGTCTTTCCAGTTGAAGATCTCGATTCCCCATTCTTCTTGCTCCTTTATTGGGCTGAGAACATCGTCGAGTTTCTCCAGAATGGTTGTCTTCAAAATGGTAGCCGCCACGTGGACTTTTCCAGCCCCGTCGCCGATATACTTTGCCGTGTAGCTCTCTAGCGCTCGCCTTAGTTCCTCGGATTGTTCCCGAAACTTTCCAAACACAGCTCGGTCGGTATTTTCATCGTTTGTCAAGCTCATCCCCAGTAAGATTGCTTCGTTGGTAGGCGTGTCTATATGGTTGTCACAGTCAATCTTGTACGCGTAAATCAATCGCGCAACGAGGACATATGCCATTTCAGTCGGTCCCTCGCGAGATACTATTGGAGAGTCGCTACTGGGGCTCATGTCAGCGTCGTTTATATTCAAGGGCGGCTTTGTATCCCATTGCATGGGGAGCATAGCGGCACTGAGTCCAGACAAGAGAGCATTCTTAGCATCCTGGATAATGATCTGACACCAAATTCTGCGACGCATTTCGGTTTCGAATGTACCTAGTCCAAGGCATTCTCCGTCGCGGTGATAGCCCATGGAGTACGCCATCCTTACTACGATGCCGCTGGTGACCCAGGAAGCGTGTCTGTGAATTCTGTCCTCGAGGGTCAACTGGTTTGAGCGTTAGAGGTTGTATGCAAGTTATTTTAACGTCTGATACTAACCAAATACAGTATCAATGTTTGAAGGGTGATCATTGTGTAATTCTCCCTATGATTATACTTCATCAGTGCCCTTTTGGTACTGCCACCATAGTGTTTCAGCATGGTATCGCGGCTGTGTCCTAGGAAGTCAAAACACTCTTTCTCTGACATGGATATCACAGCCATCGCATATATCGAATAGAGAAGCGCTTGGTACTCAATAGGGACCAAGTGCATCCCCACCGCCGCTCTCATTACATACGGTTCCAGAGTTGGAACATGGACAATTTTTGTCAGGGGATTAACTCTCTCGAGGAAATGCTCCCAGAGATTCATGGTTTCAACAGGGCCGGGCTGAGTGTCTGGTGTGTCAGATGCTGAGGTTTCAAACTCGGTGATTGGGAGTGTCTTGTATGGTGACTCATATGTGCTCTCTATGGGCCCATCATCCGCAGAGTCATCCGACTTGATGCTATTCTGAATTGCAACCAACTATTCCACCGTTAGAAGATTGCAAGTTAAGGACAATGGGTCATCCTTACCTCCTCGTGCATTACAACAGTGCCGAAACTATCAGTGAATCTGACACTGCCATCATTTCTTGTTGTGATGTATGATGCGTTCAGTTCCTGCGCCGACGAGCTGGGTTCAAAAGAGGCGCCGGGCGGATCGTCTGGCACATGGTTGCTCGAACTAGGTGTCTGCAGTCTGTCGACGACTGGCGCATATCCCTTGAGCAAGGCTTCACATCGCTCCACTCGCTCGAGAAGATCCTGCTTCGTCGCGCGTCTCTTCCGCGCCGGCGCCGGCGTACTAGGTGTGCAGAGAACCTCCGCCTAGGCGAAGCATCAGTCAGACGCATGCGGTTTCCCGGCGAACCCAGACGTACCTTGACGCAGTTGGAACATGGGCTGCAACGATCGCATTTTACCTTGCGCTTTTGACACTGAGCGCAGGATAGTACCCGAGGCTGTTTCAAGACTTGGATCAAATTGCCCAATCCATCTGCCGATGCCTGCGTGTCCATTGATGCCGAGCTTCGTGCCAGTTGAATAGGCTTCACGGCTTTCGCCGGTGTGGTGATTCGAGGAATGTCAATCAGACGATTTATCGCAATAAGCTCATGAGAGCTCGTTCTTGTGGCTATACATGGATGCACATTTCGTTTCAACTTCCAAGAGGTGTAAGCTGTGATGATTACCAACCTGAGGTTGCGAATTTGCGAAAGTTCAATTCGCCCACACAGTGTAAATTTCACAGTGTAGTCGAAGAAATGTATTATGTGGCGATGAATGTTTCACACCTTGGCCAATGTTCAATGTTCCACCTTTGCAAACGCCGCTCACCATATCATTAAAGGGGGTGTTTTTCCAACACGAATATTCTATTCCAATAAGGGCAAAAAAAAAAAGTTTTGGGCATTCATACCCGTTCGCGTCTTAGGTTCCCAGACGTCTCTTTTCCAGCCATATTTCTCTGGGCGACTCTACAAACTCCAACCCGCGACCAATTCGGCACCCTCCTCAGATCTCGGCTTCATCCACGTCGTAGAGCAATTGTCTCTCCGTATTGGCCAAAGAATTGTACCCGACCAATCTGGAAACCCAGAAATAGGCCCAAATAGCGGTTTCTTTCAACCACAGCCCCCATTCGCTCGACCTTCTCCGCACCTCTGAGTTTTTTGTCGCCTGCATCGTAATTTCGTTGACTCGAGGACGCCGAATCCTGTCAAATGCTGCGAATGCATCTTCGAGAGATCTGTCAGGGTCCTCTAGCAGCCTTGCGATCATGAATACATCTTCTGCGGCCATGGAGACACCCTGACCAGCATGAGGGGCCATGGCATGAGCAGCGTCTCCCAAAAGAAGACACCGACCTTTGTACCATTTCCCTCCCGAGGCTAGCTTGTATACAGGATAGAATCTCACGACCGAGGTCTCTTGTACCATTGCTCTCATAATGTTTCCCCACTCTCCTTTGGCGTCGCTTATCAGGTCCAACAGGTCATTCTTGAAGCCGGCGATTTCTTCTTCACGCTTAACTTCCCACCCGTCTCTTGTGTCTCCCATTTTGGGCAGAGGAACCTCTTTGGAGAACGCCCAGAGCGCTTCGTCGTCCTTTGCAGAGCAAGACATGGTGAGAAAGACGCCTTGCGTTGTGAATGTAGCGTTGATGCCCTTGAGCTCGTCTGCCGAGCCTTCCGGCAGTGCAGATATCGGAAGCAGCGCAAACAAACCGGAAAATCCAGTGTATTCGATGGCATGTTTGGGATCGACGTATAGTTTTCGAACAGCGGAGTGGATTCCATCGCATCCGAGTAGGAGGTCGCCCGTGTCTGTGGTTCCATCTGAGAACGTGACCTTGACCTCGTTCTCGCTCTCTTCAATCTCAATAATCTTTTTCCCATAGTGTATTGGGATCTTAGCCTTTTCGGCAGCTTTGAGCAGGACTTGAAGAAGATCAATGCGCTTGATACGGAGGTAGCCAATTCCCCCGTTCTGCTCACGAACTCTGCCGACAATGTCCTGCGTGGTGATGATATCACCTCTTAGAGATCGTAGATTCACCATTGAATGACTGCTACCGCGTGATAAGAGATCATCGTATACACCGAGTCTGTGGAATAAGCGGAGGCCGTTGGGTAATAGCCCGACAGCTCCCCCGAGAGTGGTGGGTTCAGGACGTAATTCGTACACGGTCGAGGTGACATCTGTGATTTGTTGCAATCGTAAAGCAGCGGATAGACCAGCTGGTCCACCTCCAATTATAATTGCCTAGCCCTTGTCAGTTTTTGGTACACAGATGGGGAGAGAACACGCATACTTTTCTCATTTTGCCTTGTAGTCAGCAGGGTGTTTTGCTGTTCTTTAGAATATTTGCTGGTGATAAGAACCGTTTTGATTGAGGGTCAATCATCTTTAAATACTCTCTCTTGTGTCGTCATTCGGGAAAGACCGTCAGCCACGGTCACCCATCGTGGTCAATCACTGAAGCTTAACACCACGACCGTATTTCCCCGCGGCAGATATTTCTCAATGCAGTTAGCCGTCCGCGGTGAAGTGAAGAAGCCAATCAAACGGCGCTAACGGTATAAGGCATGCCTCGCCGCGGTATCTCTCCGCGGCCCTCTCCCGCCAACCTTGCTCACGCATCTTCCACTAGCAACCACCAAGCCGCATCACCATTAGACGAAGTCGGGCATCAAAGACGCGAAATGATGCATCGGTGGGGCCGGTCGCCTCTTTCATGTCGGCCGTGTCGGGCCAAGAAGCGCCGTTGCGACAGGCAGCGACCATGCTCAAGCTGTACGCTACGAAACATCGATTGCCAGTATGCTTGCGATGACCAAGATCGCCCAACACTGGGACAGCAGCCACAAGAGGTATGCTCTCGTGTCGCTTATGCCCACTCTGCAACAAATCATACAGACGTCAAGTATGGCAATTTATCCACCAATCCGCCTGAGAGGGCCATGGACATCCGTTAACCTGCTGGTTTTATTAGGCATTCTGATGATGTTTTGCGCCGCCTGCAGAGGCTGGAGCAGGCAGTTTTCAACCAGCCTCGTCAGTCACTAGAGCCGCCACAAGTGGATAAATCAATTCCAAGAGTCCCGTCAATAAGTGAGATGGTGATTCTCCTATTATTATTATTTTTTGACTGAACAACAAGTCTAATTCAATATTTTAGGATTCACCGCATTCGGAATCCATCTGATGATCCCAAAGCCAGACGAAGCCGAGGAACAAAGGGTCTACATGGAAAATTTAGCCAACAAGCTACCTCCACAAGCTCAAGCAAGGCTCCTGCTTGAACACTTTGCGAAAACCTCCCACCCGAATAGTTGTATTCTACATATCCCATCATGCCGTACCTTGCTGGAGCAAACTTATGAGAGCATATGCACGGGAGGAATGCCTCCAGTCGAAAATTTGCTGCTGCTGTTCGGCATTTTTGCAGCGGCTGCATTTCATTGGTCCTCAGAACTTCTTCAGAGCCTCCACGCGACACGTGCGGAAGCAAAGGCTGCCCTTTTCGAATATCTTCGGGTAGGCGTGTCTATTATTGACAACACCGTGCGACCAATCATTCCATCCACCAACGCCCTGGCAGCCATGTGCAACCTACATAATGTGATTACGCATGCTCGAGGACTATCAGACAACGATGTGGCGTTGCGCATGAAGTGTTACGGCATGGCTCGCACCTTGCAAATCGATCGTCTTGATACGGCAAAGAGTCGAGAAGAACGCAGACAAAAGGGGTGCAACATGATTGAGGTGGAAGTCCAGAGAAGGATTTGGTGGAGTTTAGTGGGCAGCGATTGGTACATCACATTTAATTCTTTACTGAGAAAGAGACTAACATTGAATCCTCTCTCAGGCTGAACTCGTTTTCAGGCGGGCCAAACGACGGCGCGTACTTTCTCCAACCCAAACACATGAACGTCCGGCTTCCGGCAAACGTGGATGACAAGGATGTTACGGCGGACATGGTGGAGAAGGATATTCCCCTTACCAAACCTTCGGGTATGAGCGGATTTATTCACCGTGTCAAGATATCTCAAATTTGCCGAGAAGTTGTTGACGCTCTGCCGTCACAATTTCATGACGCTGACGAAAGAAGCTACAACACGATTTTACAAATGGACAAGAAATTTCGTACCTTTCTAGAGGAGCTCCCAGTTTACTTTCGGTTGGACCCCGAAAGTATAGAACGGTCCAAGGATATTTGCAGAGAGCGTCCAATCATTGCACTGCAGCGAGTTGGCGTCAACTTCAGCATACGCATACGACTATGCCGTCTTCATAGACCGTACCATCTGGAAGGCCTAACAAATTCAACATATGCATATTCCCACAAAGCTTGCATCCAGGAAGCGCAAAAGGTGCTTGATCTGCGTCGTGCGATGGACGAATGTGGCTCCCCGCTGGGGATGAATCCGGCTCGTTCCTGGATTGTAATGCAGCACGTTTCCATCGCGGCGCTTATTCTCGCCACAGATGTGTCTTTCAACCCGCTAGCACGAGATGCAGAGCAGAGGAAAGCCAAAGTACTTGCTACGTGTGAGCTTCTGGAAAAGTCGATGGAAGATTCCGAATCCATCATGGAGGGTGTTCAGCGCAATGTGCAAGTTCTCGTATCGACGCTGCAGAAACAACGGTCTCAGAGCGCAAGTCGACATGAACCTTCTGCATCTTTGTACACAGCGTCCGGTATGGAGCAATTGAGGGACGCCGCCATGGCGGATGCTGATGATGATACGGTGGCGAATTTTGTAGGCAGCACGGATAGGAACAATGGCTTTCTGGATGATTTGAACGAGGATCAGACGGATTGGGATCAGCTCTGGAAGGACTTTATTGCGATAGCGCCGGAGTTGGACGTGGCGCATTGGGACCTTTTGTTTGAAGATGTGCAGCCGGCATAGTGAGCCAGCCGCTGGGGGTTTATCAACAAGTTTTGGAAGTATCGCGAGACTGTTGGGTCAAACAGGCTAAAATTGAATATTTGCAGGGCTTTTATTGAAGGTTGGAGGGGTTCGGGAGGTCCGAGAGTCGTCAACTGGTAATATTTGCTTTTTCTAGGGTTCTAGGTTAGGGCTAGGATGAGGGTCATCGCAGGGCTCCTCAGGTGCTTGGTCAGGGGGCCAATTTCCCGGGTTTTTGAGGTCTCTAATCTTAGACTTTCCGATATCTGGAATGTCATCAATTAGAACCTTGTATGTGTAACTTTCCACTGTCCTAAATTGCTGTTGATAACTCAACAGAGACACGCACGGAAGCATCATGTTGCATGCTGTGTTTACGTTTATGTAAATAAAGTTGAACTCGTTCTCTCTATGTGTCCTCTTCCGTCCCTTGAAATAAGGCGATATTGTCACACGGCAAAGGGACCAGAACAAAGGCATCGGCCACAAAGGTTACACAATAGCTGAGGGAGGTGTCACAGATATATGGACCTCTTAGCAACCATATCGAGCGCAAACCCAGTATGCCTTTGAAGATGTTACACGGAAATGGCCCAATGTCAAAGGTTACACAAGGGCTACGGTCACGAGACTAGGGCAAAGTCCCTCACCGACTTCTTGTATTTAAAGACCGCTTTGGTCAATGAGGCCTTGAGGAAAACCAAGGACCTTTGATACCAAAGACTGTTATTAGATGAATTGAGCTATTGCTCCAAGCCCTCATTCCGAGCCCTTGTCACAGAGGACAAGACCTTGAACCTTGCCAAGGTAGCCAAAATCAGGACCATTTACTTCTCTCTGGAAACATCATGATGCGTTTACCCGGACGCGAGGACAGTAGTGCCCGCAAACGTCGCATTTAGGTATATCGAGTGCTCTCCGAATTCGCTTCGTGCGGCCTTCGCTACATGAGCATTCATCTAGAAGCGTGCTGTCCAGAAATGAGTCCAAAAGCTCCTCAGTAAACTGGGGCACACTTCCAATTACTTCACGCAAAACCTCCTTGACGGTAGCGTCAAATTCTTGCCATGCTATCCAGCGCCGAAACTCCCAAACTACAGCTTCTCGGAGCTTATCGCTTGCCGTGCTAGCCAGGGAGTATATTTCGGGTACTGATCGCAGGAACTTGCAGACATCCGTCTCTTGCTCAAGCGCCTTGTTGAACTCGGACGCAGCCAACGTTTGAAGCCCGACAATCATGTATTTGTCTGCAAGCTCAAACATTCTTGCATGAAATACAATGGGGTAACTAGCGCCGGATGGTTCAACCGAGTCTGGTTGCGTCGTTGGTGAATACTGGCGCGTGTACATGTAGTCGACCATGGACCGAACTGTGTCGATGGAAGCGTCTTTGATCTCGTAAATCCCTTTTTCTCGCTCCTGATTTTCTTGTGAGGAGAGGAACAACAAGTGGAATGACAAGTTTACCACAACTTGACTTGACTTGACTAACCTTGAATGGGCCATTGCATGCCTTGTCGAAAACGGGAGATTGGGGGCACACGATTATCTTGTGGACGGGTATCTTCTCGTCTTCACAGACGAGGAGGAGATCTGAGTACTTTCCCTCTTGGCGAGCCCTAGAGACCGACGGCTTTAGCAAAGAGTCGATTTCTCCAGGCCGATGAACCAACCTACTTGGAAATTGCTCGCAAAGTCTCGTTAATCGGAGCCTCTTTAGCCATATTTACTCCGTGCACTCGCAGGCTATGAAAGAGGGTGAATTTCGCTCAAGGTTGTAAATGTCGTCTTTGGGGGAGGATTACAGGACAGCCGGCGGCTATTGTGGGATTATATTGTTATATATGTACCAGACCTCACATACTCCATTTGTAGGGTGTGAGTCAGATCGCGGGCGCTATTTTAGGGAAAAGTCAATTTCCAAAGATGCAATTAGCACTAGCCAATAGTGGGGATTAGAACATCAATTGATGTCAAATACCCGGCCTCTTTCCAAGTGGTGAATTGCTCGGCAGGCTTGCTCTTTTGGCTCGGTGCGCTTATCACTTTACTAAAATATATACCAGTATATTCATTAATTATGAAATATATTCAAGTATTATTACTTATTATAAAATATATACTAGTATATTATAATATTATTTCTAATAACCGAGTGCTAGATTTTTCGGCTATCGTAGCTGTCGTGCGGCTTAAGGGCACATGGCTACAATCTCGCTTGGGTTGGCCGAGTAATGCTAGATAACGTGACTGCCTACAACCCTCACCCGGCTAGCGCATGCGAGAGTACAGCCCCTTTATAAAGAGCCGCACAGACAGCTACGAAAGTTGGAAATTGATCTTCAGTCCCTTCTCAACCTTTATTTACTTAAACCAAACCAGACTAGACTTTCATGTGTGGTGGCACTGGGGCCAGTTGGTGGGACCCCTCAGCGCCTTCCCCCCCGCATCTCCCCCGGACCTTCTCCCGTCGAAACGCCGCCCGCATGTGGCCAATAAGAAGTGCCGACGAGACTCTAAAATATTACCGCACTACGTCCGATAACTCCCACTACTACTACCCTGGCGGTTCCACTCGACCGGACTCTTTCATTGCTGCTTCTAGTTGTGTCTAGAATTTTACTCGGTAAAAATAAAACCAATGCTGCCATTTCCTTTCCATGCCCACGCCTGCCCCGACACGCCCCCTTGAAAGAGGCTAAAGATTATTTACTAGTATCCTTGGAATACAAATCCCAATTCGAGTCACTATTCTCGCCCCCACTCCATCCTCGCATGTCTCGTTCTTCTTCACCAGTCCCGCTATTAGACGAGAGGCGTTTGCGATAGGAAACTCGAAGCCAAACGGTCCCTTCAAAGTGACCGTGACACTGCGCCCAACCAGGCTGGGATCAATGCTCGCGCTAGAATAGGGCTTTTACTTTAAGTCCCGAAACCCCTCATTAAGGAGCGTGGCAGGTCCGGATTTGCGCCGAATTTAAGCAGTTTGATGACAATGCCTTCATGACCTCCGCGGATGGCAACCATCAATGGCCCCCCTTGGGTTCCACCATCATTTGGATCCGCCTTGTCATGCAACAACATCTCAAACATGGTCGGATCGCCAAACGCCGAAGCCGCCTGCAGAGGCGAGTGGCGTGTCTGGTTCCTCCGAAGACTGTGGGGTCAGCACTGCGGTCTTCAAGCAACAACTCGGCGATTTTAATAAAGTTTTTGTTTAAGGGAAGACAATACCGTAGGTGGTAGTTTTTCGCGCTTAAAATAGTGGCGGCGCACAGGGGCCTCGGGGGGTGCCGTACGCCCCAGGCAGCGTGTCAGAAAGTTCTTTTCGGAAGACATTCTTGGATGGGCGGGTGACGTGCTGACCAAGGTGAAGTCCTCCCAACAGATGTGATTACAGATGCTGCTTGATGATGGAGATGGAACTCAGCAAGGGCTGGTAAAGTTTCTTATCGCCCTGAACGCTTGCGTGGCCGTAAGAATAGCAGCCCTCCTTGCCATGTCAAACTTGACAGGGTTGGCAAAGGCACTAATTGCGTATTTGTTTGCGATTGGCACGGCGCCTAGGTGCTTATGTATTAGTCGCCAAGTACACAAGTAGAGTATTGACATGTTGTCTCGAGTGGCTTATTAAAGATCACGCACTATTTACGACACTTTACTTTTTAATTAAAGACTCTTAATTTTCTATGTAAGAATAGACCAATACGAAAGTAAAATACTTGTTGTAATACAACTACTTGACAGGCAGCAGTATAATATTGCCTTAAATAAGCGACGTGATCTTGACACAGCTTAACTAAGTCTCTTAGTGTAACTTTTACAAAAGAGGCAAATTTCTGGCCAGCTTTGAGTCTTGATCGAACATTGATGGCTTGCAAGTTTTCTTCGATGCTATAGGCTTCGACTACAGGGTCAATGTGACAAGGGCTCAATAGAGGGCTTGGAGCAATTTGGTTCAATTCAGCTAATAACAGTCTTGATAAACACTCTGACAATCGAAGCCGTGGTGGTAGCCCGTCGCGGTCCCGCGCCGGCTCGCCCCGCTCCCGTTCCAGCGGCGCTGGAGCCAAGGTCCTTGGTTTTCCTCGAAGCCTCGGTCGCCAAAGACGTCTTTAAATACAAGAAGTCTGTGAGGGCATTCTGCCCTAATCCTGTAGGCCTATTGTAACAGGGCGATTTCCGTTCAACGCAGGGCGTGGCGGACTAGGCTTGCTCTTCTTACAGCCGCCCCGTACAGGCTCGGCTTCATGACGAGCAAAGCAGTCCTCGGAAGAATCGTACTTAGAATCCATTCGAGTTTGGTGCGAGTCGTAGGCCATACAAAATAGCTTGGTTCCACATGTCGCCTCGTTGCCCCTGTGTGTCCCGCAGAGGGGACTACTGTTGGTTGCCTCTACCCAGGGCAGCCTGTGCGCCTCAAAGCACTCCTTGGAAGAATTGTAATTGGAATCCGGTTGAGTGTAGGCCGAGTCGTAGGCCTTACAGAATGCCTTGGTTCCACATGTCGCCTCGTTGCCCCTGTGTGTCCCGCAGAGGGGACTACTGTTGGTTGCCTCTACCCAGGGCAGCCTGTGCGCGTGTCCCGCAGAGGGGACTACTGTTGGTTGCCTCTACCCAGGGCAGCCTGTGCGCCTCAAAGCACTCCTTGGAAGAATTGTAATTGGAATCCGGTTGAGTGTAGGCCGAGTCGTAGGCCTTACAGAATGCCTTGGTTCCACATGTCGCCTCGTTGCCCCTGTATATCTCGCAGAGGGAACTACTGTTGGTCGCCTCTACCCAGGGCAGCAACTTCTCAGCCGGTGGGGCTTGCTGGGACGGTGCTGGCCCGGACAGTGCTGGCCCGGACGGTGCTGGCCCGGACAGTGCTGGCCCGGACGGTGCTGGCCCGGACGGTGTTGTCTCGGACAGTGCTGGCCCGGACGGTGCTGGCCCGGACAGTGCTGGACTGGCGGCGCCACTGCCATCCTCGGGAATAGCAGCCGCAGCTGCGATGGAGAAGAATCCAAAGACAGTAGTAAACTTCATAGTGAGGTAATAGAATAAGAGAAGCTTGTAGCAAAGGTCAACTTGAGGATTGAAGATTTTGTGCTGAAATAGTGTATTGGAATGCGAGTGTTGAAGGGTCTAGATACAACTTGAAGAGGAATAATATCGATATATATATATATTTCCATATATATACAGGACTTTCTTTGAGATTTGATCATTACGTCTCCTCCTGGAATAATTGCGGCAAATGTACTTGACGCATAAATCTCGCCCCTATTTAATATTCTTGCATTATATTTTATGCTATTTGATTTTACTTTCCTTTGTTTGGGCCACACTTAACCATTGCATAAATACCTATACAAGAGACTAGTGGACTCATGCATCATGTGCAGGCCCGTCGCCCTTGACCCTAGTTATCAATTATCATGCTCTGGTTGGTCGCAGATATAAAACTTAAACCTTCGCTTGTAAAGATGCCGTATTCCTTCTGGTATAAGTGGAGGCTTAGAGCATTGTAATTAGTTAATTAGTGTGTAACAGGCTAAGCCCAAGAATAGTTCAGCTGCGCTCTCGCCTATTATTAAACCGTTACATGTCGAAATAACAAAAAAGGCTAAGCACTAATAAGACTAGTATTTTGTTGTAACTTGGTTGTGGAGCACAGTCGACCTCGAGTAAGTATTCTGTCTCACCTTTCTCTAACACCATGCCACTTTGATTACTGGCTTTATTTATGCTTAGTTTACGAGTAAGTTATCTTATCTTCTGAAACCACCTCGCCCACTCCTATCTCGACTAATCGTGCCACTCCCCACATTAAGTAATTCAGATAGCAAAGCCCTTACCGCCTTAGATAGCGAGAGCTTTGTTCGACTAAACAACCAAATTAATGCTTTGACAATGTAATATAATTCATTTACACCCGGAGGGATCACCCTTAAAGCGCCTTGACATTACATGACCTACAAATCGTAATATTTTTCTACTCGCTTGAAGCCCTATATTGCATTCTCACCCTGCACCCACAAGCCTTATTTCCGTGAACCTACTGTCCTGCTCAGAGGCCATTCCCTCCAAGTGCCCAACGTCCCATCCTCGGCAGCTAGAGCTTGGTCGGCCGATGTGAGGCTGGGGTTGCTGGGCATTGCCATATGAGCCGTGCATCTCATACCACTTGACGGTTTCTGGGTCTTAACTCACAAGCATAAAGAAATGCATATCCACATAGTCATGCCAGTAGAAAGGACTTTGCCATCTACCGTCCAAGTCATGGGTTCTTTGGCCACTTTAGAAACCAACAAATGAGATTCATGCAATATCGGGCCTTCTAATATCATGTCCCAGATTGATCCCGGCAGTATTTGCAGCGACATACACGGTGACACGTACGACGACACGTTGCAGAACACACGGGGTTATCATAGTATTGACCCCTTGAATCATCATACTTTTAGAGAATGCCTGGGTTGTAAAGCATTACGACAACAAGGTGTCCTGCCAACTCCCTGTCCCTGACTCATGGCTGCCACTCACCTTCCTCCTCTCTATCATGGTACTTCTGTCTTTCAAACCATGATTTCTTATCGTGGGCCATCATGATAGTCAAGGTGTACGTCGATTGCATCCCTGGGATGATAATGCAGCTCTCGGCTGACGCTTGGACCTGGCTTGCCGCCTCGCCACGGACTTGTCGACGCTTGTTGCCTCGCGACGATTGTGATGCATGTGACTGTAGCTCGCCAAGCTCGAATTGAGGCCGGTCACGGTGAAGGCTCGCATTCATTTGGCGCGGCCTGCCTCGTGCGTTTCAACAGGCAGGTCGCGAATATCAAGTAGCATATCCTCGGCGTTCTGGTAGGCTGTGCAACAACAAAAGGATGTCTCAAGCTACCGACATCAGAGCACCGGGGACATGCTCTGAGCGAGGTGTATGCAGGATTCATGCGTTTCCGCTGCCGGAGTTGCTCCTGCAGGAGCTTTGCTAGTACTGGCTGAGGCGAGGCGGGCCATAGTCCAGTTTCCTCGAATCCCGACATGATGTTATGGCTCGGGAAGCCAGCCTCATAGACTTGTTGAAATTCAGCGACGAAGTCGATCCGTGAAAAGGTTAGGTTGCCCTCTGCAAGGGATTTGCGAAGTGCTTTCTGGTGGGCTGCCTTCAGTGGCTGGGACACACCAACGTCAAGCGGTTGCATGAGATGGGTGGCATGCGGCGGCAAGATGGCGATGATGATGTTGAACTTGATACAGTACTCAGTCAAGGCAAGAGTGGTATGTCCTGTGAAGCCCTCCAGAACCAGTAATCTATATAATATCTTCTCATCAGGACGATCAACTGGAGGCTTCTCAATCTCCACGCTACTCATGCCTCGGCCCGGGAGCCGGAGATGCTCGCCACATCTAAACCACTGTTCGAAATCCTTTCCAGACTGCTTTGCCTGTGCTGATGATGCCCAAGACCAGCAATTGAAATGTCTCGCCCACTCAAGGTGTATCTCAGCATTTGAGAAGCCAGTGGGTGACGGGGCAAATCGCACGCGTGTCCCGATGTCAATGCCAGCCCAGTTCGTCGTTGGGTAATGAGCGAAAACGAGCCATGGAGGAAGAGAGTCTCCTATTATATTTATCGAGGCAATTACTGTGCAGGATTCCCGATTAGCTGGGTCTAGAACTTCCGGTCGGGCAGCCTTAAGCCTGGAGGTGCAAGTAACAAGGGCTTGGACGCGTTCCCGTAAGTAACCGATGCGCATTCTGGCCTTGTCTTTATTCCGCATCTCTGAGGCGCTAATCCGGAACTTTAAGATAGTTCCCTGGAGTTGAGAATAGAACAATTTGATGTCTTTAAGTCCCTAGGCCTCGACAGGTTTTCCGTGATCGCTCCACGGCCTTGAGGTATGTTTGCGTGATCTCTGGATGGTTCCTTCGCCAGCCAGTAAGCCAATTTGGTGATACACCACTGGAATTGGGATTCCGACGTAATCTAATCGTATTTGCCGCGCCTTTAAGTTGTTCTCTTGTAGCCGGCATGCCTGTGTGTTCCATCCATTGCACGTACGCCACTAAGGCGTTATCCGCATTGTCTGTTAACGCCATTGGGCGTCATCGCCCCCGTGGAAAGGGGTTTCCTAGGAAATCAACGGCTCTCTGTACTGCAGACTTACTCCCTCTATACGCAGAGGTCGCATCTTGTATGGAAAGGGGGTTTCTTTGTGGTGTTGTGGTGCGACGAAGATCAGCCCTAGGGGGATTGCGTAATGTGAGGACGGCTCGTGTAGCCTGTAGTGTTTTTCGCTGAAGATCATTATGTAAAAACCCAAAAGATTACCAGGTTTTGACCGCATTGCGTGAGAAATCGCGTATTGAGGGCTGTTTGCTAGGCATTTTTTGCGCCAACTGAAGGGGCCTTTAGTTGGGCTGCTGTGGGCCCCACACCTCGACCAACAGGTCTGGTAGTTGCCAACAGGTAATTTTTTTTTTTATTTGCGAATGTCGAGCATTAATAACGACATATCAGGACAAATTATATCAAGCTATGTCAGACAATTAAGGGTCACAAAAGAACTTGTAACAGACTAGCCCTATTGAGCCATCGCGGGTGCTAGCCGCAGCCGTCCCGGGGGTTGCCCGGACCTTTGACCGTG
The DNA here is from genome assembly GCF_000187425.2 of Metarhizium robertsii ARSEF 23. Lineage (NCBI taxonomy): Eukaryota > Fungi > Ascomycota > Sordariomycetes > Hypocreales > Clavicipitaceae > Metarhizium > Metarhizium robertsii. The sequence continues at coordinate 1,408,571 of NW_011942226.1, forward strand.
GAGCCAAAAGGGTCTGGTCAATACGTATTGAACAAGTCAAGTCAACTGGCACTGGGTCCCTTTCGACTTGCACATGTGTTCAATATAGCACTATACAGGCTCGCCGGTCGCTAGCTAGGTCAGGGCAAAGCCCCAGACCATAACATAAGCCTAGAAACTATATTACTATTACGGCCGCGCTATAAGGCCTTATAATAATTATTAAATAATAATAAAAATAGCCTTATAAAAATTATTATTATTAAGTAAGTTTACTATACCTCGTAATTAGCAGCTGCGACCCACACAGACCTCGACATGGAGGTTCCTTCAGGTCCACAGCTGCTTCACCCCTCCATCGCAGAGCCGGTATCATCCTTTGCCCATCTGATGTTCAATCTCAGGCACGCATTCGCGCTCAGTCTTCTCTTACCTGCGATTATATATCTCGTCCCGCTGTTCCTCAAGCTTACATCCTCGTCAGCCCGCGTTGAGTCTGCGCCAAACGGACCTCGGGGTACAGCAAAAGACGCGACATTTCTCTCCTCCCGCTCCGCCTCCTCATCAGACATCGCATCCGATACCGCCACCATGAGCGCCGCATCATCGGCTTCGTCAATTCGCAGGATCGCTCCGCTGGTCATTCCCGCTGCAGGTCGCCATACTGCCACCGTCGTCTTCATCCATGGCCTGGGCGACACTGGCCACGGCTGGGCCGATGCTGTGAGCTTTTGGAGGACACGTCAGTCGATGAATGAGATCAAGTTCATTTTGCCGCACGCGCCGCATATTCCTATTACCATGGTTAGCCATATCCTATCCGGACATGTGGACTGATGAGCCTCGGGGCGGCCAGGGACCTCTTTGCTGACACATCCGGTGGCACGTAGAATGGTGGCATGCCGATGCCAGGATGGTTCGACATTGTAAGTTGTATTTATACGATTCAAAATGAAGGGAAACCCCTTATAACAACGGACAATGACAGAAAACTCTCGTCAAGGGTGCAGACGAGGACGGCCCTGGCGTTCTCCAATCCCGCGACTATCTGCATGGCCTCATTCAGCAGGAGATCAAGGACGGCATTCCTGCCGACCGCATTGTCCTCGGCGGCTTCTCCCAGGGTGGTGCCATGAGCATATTCGCCGGTCTGACGGCCCCAGTCAAGATTGGCGGCATCGTCGGTCTCTCGTCGTGGCTTCTCCTTAACCAGAAGTTCAAGGACTATGTCCCTGACGGCAATATCAACAAGGACACCCCCATTTTCATGGGCCATGGTGACCGTGATCCCCTGGTGCTCTACGACCTTGCCAAAGACAGTGAAAAGGCCCTGAGTTCGATGGGCTACAGCGTTACTTTCAAGACGTACAGGTATGCATGCTCCTGACCAGGCGACTCGAGATTTTGAAGACTGAGCACATGCGACTAACGAATCACTCAGGGGAATGCAGCATCAAGCCTGCGCGGAAGAGCTTGGCGACGTCGAAGCTTTCCTCAGCAGCAGATTACCCCCAAAAGGACATTAAGTGCAGCCTATAATGGGTCTAGATACAGCGCAATGAGCCCACGAAGGATTGCTGGACCAAACTACCTTCCCGATAGTTTAGATTTAGATGGTTCGTAAATACAGACAGACTTATACCGTAGACGAATGCCTCACTGGTGGCGGATGGACCGAAATCATGGCGACTTTCTCAGCTGATGGTCGGCTCTTCTCGACAGGTGCCGCTCATGAAAGTTGTGATATTTATAGGCGATTGGAAATGATACCATGGCGACCGCTGGCATCCCGTCGACTTGCTAATCGGCTGGCCACTGAAGACTCTAATGCTGCGAATAGGAAAATGGGCAGTGTTTGGCCATCGTCAACTCTTGTTTGGCACTCAGTTTTCGATGAAGCACCTCAATGCGCTGGTTTCTCTCTCCTCTCGGCTGGCACCGACGACGTTCAAGTCGAGTCCAAAGACGATGCTACGTGCCTCTTTCGCTCAGAATCCTCCCGTTTCCCAGCCCCGGAAGAATTAATCCCACAAATTGGACAGGGGTTCGCCACGTTTCAACCAACATTGAAGCCAGTCAGACTTGCTTCTGCGCCCGTCAACGAACTACTAGTGCGACACCTCCATAGCGCCATCCCCGAGAGCCACGACGCTCAATCTGATCTAATTCAGGTACGGAATAGGCCAAGACATGGAAAATCTATCCCTTGGTCCAGCAAAGACACGTTTCAATACAACATTGAAGTCAAGAGCTTGTCTCCGCACGGCTTGACCTCGGCCGTGCTCAGCTCTTTCAACGGGCTTACTAGAAACCCTTCAGCATCTTTTATCCCCACAATTTCTGTTGACGATTTTGGTTGCCGAGACATGTGGTTGTTCCTGGACTGGTGTTTTCCCCTTGCATGCTCATACAGGCTGCGCCAATGCTGGCTGATGATGGCCCGTCCCCATATCGGCCAAGCCGGCCCTGTTCCGTCTTGGTATCAACTTAATATCGTGGTACTATAGGGTTTCCGTCTACTAAACCGCCCAAACAGCGAATAACCCGGCGTTCGGCACCCTTTCAGCTTGTGGGGGTGCCATTCTTGGGGATTCGACTCGACTTGCAGCAGTTGTGACATTGAATTGACGCGCATCACAGCCCTTCCACTCCTTTCACAAGTGGCATTCTCTCATACGAGATCGCCACTCGTCCGTACACCAAATGATGCTGCTTTCGCCTGGCCAGGTTCTACATAGCAAGGTCAACCACGGCACGACTCACCCATTTACGTTTCATGTAACGTTGTCGGCACACTTGAGCTTCGGTGTCTCCATTTTGAACAGAAGTTCGGAGTACTTAGGCAGGGGCGGCAGAAGAGAACCCCACGATGCATTGAGTGGTGGTTGAAAATCACCATGGGCAGAAAATACCACCCTCCCTGACATGATTGGGAGCTAACGACCGCGCCGGAGTCTAGCATTGCATACACACGACAATATGACCTTCCGGATTCTATCCCATAGACCCCCCACAGCAAGCTGCGTGGGGAGTTGAAAGATACGCTGTCTTGTTGGAGGGTTTTAATATGTCCGCAGACTCGCAACTTGCTTATTCCGGAAGCATACTTTACCTGATTCATCAACTCCAGGAATATCTCAATATGGACCCGTCCCGGGATAAATAGAGCAGAAGCTCCCATGCCCCTCGCGGTTTTTCTTGAGCCCAAGTTTGTACACAAAGAAGATCTGGTCATCTTCCCGGCAGTCCCTGTATATATTCGCTTTCTGTTCATATCACCACTCCCAACCAACCCAGGTGGTTTACAGCGTCTTGTCATTCTCAAAATGTTTGTTAGAAACGCACTAGTTGTCACTGGCCTCCTGGCTGCTCTCACTCAAGCCGCCCCTGCTGAGAGGAATACCTCAAGACACAAGCTCACCGTCTACTGGGGTGCTGAGGATGACACCACCACCCTGGACGACGTTTGCAACGACTCTTCCTACGATGTTGTCAACTTGGCTTTTCTGAGCCACTTCTTCTCCGGCGGAGGCTACCCCAGGATGAGTATCGGCAACCTCGACGGCCCCTCGCGGGCCCAGAAGAAAGCCGGCGCCACCGGCCTCCAGGACGGTAGCTCCCTCGTCAAGTCCATCAAGAACTGCCAAAGCAAGGGCAAGCCAGTGATTCTCAGCATGGGCGGAGCCACCGACTACTCCGACGTCCAACTACACTCGGACGCTCAGGGGCAACAGATTGCCAACACTGTCTGGGACTTATTCCTCGGCGGTACTGACCACAAGGAGCTCCGTCCGTTTGGCGACGTGAAGCTCGATGGCGTCGACTTGGGTACAACACCACCCCCCTTCCCCCCGAGCCACATCTCCATCACAACCAGCACGCTAACAATCGCCAGATAACGAAACCAACGACGGAACAGGCTACCTCGCCATGGCCAAACAGTTCAAAGCCAACTTCCAAAAGGACACATCTAAAAAATACTACATCACCGCCGCCCCCCAGTGCCCGTACCCCGACCAATCCGAGCCCCTTGACGTCTGCCGGCTCCTCGACTGGGTGCAGGTCCAGTTCTACAACAACGGCAACTGCAACATTGCCCAGAGCGGGTTCGCCACCGCCGTCAAGAACTGGTCCAGGGGCATCGGGAGCGGCGTACAGCTGTACATTGGCGCGCTGGCGAGCGGCGCCGACGGCGACGAGGGCTACGTCGATGCCGCGGTGCTCAATCGGGCCATTGACCAGGTCAAGGCTATGGACTTGCCTAACTTTGGGGGCGCCATGTTGTGGGAGGCCCAGTTGGCGGTTAATAATGGCAATTACCAGAAGGAGATTAAGGCTAACTTGTAGAAAGACGGAGTGGGTTGATAGGACGGAGGGGGGTTTTTGTATATACGATGTTTTCTTTGTTTATATTACTCTGCTTCATATTAATAGAGCTTTAAATGAAATATGACCTGTTTTTATGGATAATTGTGTTGTGGTCGCTTGATTCTGATGTGGTGGCGTCTTGGTTTACGGAACTGATGGGAGCGAAGAACAATGTGTCTTTGAAGACGTGGTATAACTCAGATACTTCTTTTAAGAGCATGGTAGCGCCTACGTTTCTATGAGTTCGGCTGCTACATTGCTGGTACTCGTGTTCTTGTACAGGTAGCAAATGTGATGATGATAAGATCACCTGGGCACATGAGGAGCTCTACGGGCGTAGAGAGCCCACCCTGTACTCTCACGTCGAATAGTATTAGTGCCAATGAAGAGGCGAATGGGCGAACCCCGAGAGCGGTAACTGCTCACAAGTTCATATATCATCATGAAAGATACACATAAAGCGAAGACTTGGGGCGCATTATTACGGCCTAAAGCGGGTTGCTCCTGTGAAAAGAACTTGACAGGTGAGGGATGTTCTATCAGTATCTCTACACAAGGTTCAACCCCCTCCATGTTATTCTTCATATCCGCTGATGTCCCTGTACTTTGGAGCTCCGCCATGTCAAAGAGCTGACAATGGATGCGGTATCAAGCCAGATGAGCTGCTATCCTTAAAGTAGGTTCTCGATGAATCTGCCACCCGATGTTGGCATTACCACAAGTCCCAGTCAACCTGAATAATCGATCATGAAAATACTGAGAATCGTTGAATTTATAATATTGATCAATTGAAGGCCGGTGAAAAGGTGTGAAAATGAGGTGTAGGCCATATGGTGCTGGACCTGCTGGTGAGACGAGGGGGATTCAATACTCCGTCGGCCGTGGAGGAAGAACACGTATAACTGGCAAGCTATAATAATTATCTTCCGCTGAGTTCCAACTCAGATATACGCAGCCGTCAACAAGTGGTCAAGAGTTCTTCTCCCGTAGTCGAGAGATCCTTTGCGCTCACGGTCCCCTGTTGTTACAAAGTCCCTCAGTCAGCCCTGTCTTTATCGTCCACGAACACCCCGAATCAGGTGCCTTCTTCGTGGAATGGGATGATTACGAAATTCGCATTACGGGGACACATAATTTGGTGATTGAACGATATACAACAGGAGGCATTGGTGCCTGGAAGGCCACTGTAAGTCCTCCAGAATCTGCCGAAGGCGCCCATCTCACCTATCGCCTCGTGGCCTCGTAATCGTGTGATTCACGTGACAGCTAATATAAATGCATCTTACAATCATTAATAAATAACCGCCTCTTAGTAACCCTGACCGACAGTCAAGGTACGATTGTGAAAATCGCTAAATCGACAGATGGAACGACGTCTACGCCACAAAGGGTCACATATCCGGTAGGAATGCACTGTTCTAACTCAAAAAAAATCAATTCATGGCGCCGTTACCGCATGATGCCCGGCTCTTTCTTGGTACACTCTACATAAACACTGCCCTGAATTCTTCAAAACGTAACGGTGTCGGTAGATATCGGTTATTGATGGTTGTTGGCCAATAAACAGACGCATTGATCTTCGTTCATGGCCGTGGAATGATGCGATGTCGAGGTCATAGGTATCTAAAAATGTATAATTGTTGTGGCATGGGTCAGAAGGCTGGAGATGATCCGTTTACAGCTTCTCAATAATAGCTGCAGCGTATTCGTGAGTCTTGGCCTTGCCGCCCAAGTCGCCAGTCAGGGCCTTGCCTTCGGCGAGGGTGTCGAAGATGGCCTTCTCAATGCGAGTAGCGTACTCGGTAAGACCCATATGTCGCAGCATCATGATGGAGCTGAGCAGGAGGGCGGTAGGGTTAGCCAGAGCCTTGCCGGCAATATCGGGAGCGGAACCATGGACAGCTTCGAAGATGGAGCACTCGTCACCGATGTTGCCGGAGGGGGTGAGACCCAAACCACCAATCAGGCCGGCGCACATGTCGGACAAAATGTCACCGTACAGGTTGGGCATGACGAGGACCTTGTCGTTGTAGGGCAGAGGGTCAGTGACCATCTTGAGGCAGGTGTTGTCGAGGAGCTCAGCATCAAACTCGATGCCGGGGAAGTCCTTGGCAACCTCCTTGCCAACATTCAGGAAGAGACCGTCCGACATCTTCATAATGGTGGCCTTGTGGACGACGCGGACCTTGGTGCGGCCAATGGACTGGGCGTGCTGGAAAGCGAATCGGAGGACACGCTCAGAAGCCTCGCGGGTGATGAGCTTGATGCTCTGAACAACGCCGTCAACAACGACGTGCTCAATTCCGGAGTATTCACCCTCGGTGTTCTCTCGGATCAGGACGGTGTCAACGTTGTCGTATGGGGTCTTGAAGCCGGCGACGGAGCGGCAAGGTCGCAGATTGGCAAAGAGGTTGAAAGTTCGGCGGAGGGTGAGGTTAAGAGAGACGTGGCCCTTGCCAACGGGGGTCTATAGCCAATTATCAGTCCCGACTTGTTCACTTTGCCATCAATTGGTCGCTAGAAGGAAAAGAAGCAACCACTTACAGCAAGAGGACCCTTGAGAGCAATCTTGTTCTTCTTGATGTTCTCAATGGCAGCGTCGGGGATGGCGGTCTTGCCGTCCTTTAGGATAGGGGTGACGTCGCAAGATTCCCATGCAATGGGCGTCTAAGATAAAGCGCCTGAGTATTAGCAACGAGCAACTGAAGGCTGTCGCGCGTTGGCGAAAATGACTGTCGTTGCGACGAACCTTGGCAGCGGCGAAGATGTCCTTGACGGACACGGCGATCTCGGGGCCAATGCCGTCACCCTCGATCAAGCTGACCAGGTAGTTGCCCTGCGGAATCAATGTTAGCCTTGGGGTGTTTTGTTTGGTGTCACGAGACAAATGGCTTTTCCCGAGTGAATTTACCCGACCTGCAGGCATCGTGGAACACCACAAGCACCACGTCACAATTGACCAAAAGATCGAAATCAAAAATCAAACACACGTACCTGAGCATCCTTTGTCCCCTCGTACTTGGCGACACGCTCGCCAGCAGTCGAGTAGCAACGCTGCGCAGTCAATCGTCAGTAAGAAAAATCCAAGACGCAAGCTTCGGGATGTCCGTACAGCAACTGCCCAGGAAGCGCGGGGAGCAGCGCGCAGGCATTGCCTAGAGACGGCAGGGCGAGAGATAGCTCGGATGGCCAGCATCTTGATGCGATATAATGTGAGCGATAGGGTCCCGAGAGAAAACGCAAGCAGCAAAGCGACGCTGGTGCAAGAGCAGATATGGGGGGAATAAAAGTAAAGTCGGAACTCGTCAAGGCGTACAAAGTTTTGGGAGTGGACAAATTCGGGAAGCCGTCGATACAGAGCGGATCGAAGTGTGGCTTGCGCGTAGGTTTCTGCTGCCGAACTACTCTGCCGGCACAACAGAGTACGGGAATCGCGTGAATTCAAAACGGCCTCTGACGCCGCCCCTGGTGCCCAGCGTCTACAGGCCTCTGATCAATGTAACATGCCACACTCGGCGGCTCCTGTGCACCAGAAACAGACGCAAAGGGCCGGGTCTTGATGCCAGATACACCCCAATTGCTTGAGGAACTGACAAATCGCAGGCCGGGTGAGAATAACGATGGAGACACCAGCCACGGCATGGGTAGGCTTGGGGAAGGAACCTGTGGCGTCGATCCATTTTTTATTTTTTTCTCTCGCTATGCCGGCTGTTTTGGTCGGCCCAGCGGCTCGGAGCCGTCGGAAATGCGTGGCAGCACACCGAGCCCGAAGGTGGCCAATTAAGGTGAGCCGCACGAGGCTGATGGTGAATGGATCCGCAGCCAGCCGCCGATAATTTGTGGCGCGTGGCCGTAGCCTTCTGTGGCTGACTGTTTCAGCAGCTGCTAGCCACGTCTGTTCAATACAGCAGCTCCCCAGGACCATGCCAAGCGTCATCGCGGTGCTCCGTCTGTTCATCAGGAAATTACTGTCACTACGTAAGAAACACCGTGTTTGCCCAGTGCACCATTCATGGGCTCACAGCTTGCAGGTGACTAGGCAATCTCTACGGCATTGAGCCGAGTGCGTGCTCTCGACTCCCCTGTGCCACCTTCATGCCGACGTCACCTATTCCGTTGATAGCACGCAGCCCTACGAATAGCATTTCAGTCTCCTAAACGCCCATCATGGCTGATTACGAACGAAAAGTACTCGAATTCTACCAGCTCCCCACTTCTTACCCCGAGATGTGGCCCCCAGAAAAGGATGCCGGGGAGGAATCCGCGGAAGAGGACCACGGCGCGAAGCAAGGCCGACGAAAGTCGCGTTACGAAGCCCTCGGGTCGGCCTTTGGGGCGCGGAAAAGCTTCGTTGGGGAAAGCGGACAAGGTGGAATAGGCAATCTAGTACAAAAGGATGAAGCAGACCCCCTAGGCACCTCGGACAGCGTTGTGAGGTCGTTGAAGCAGCTGGGCCTGCCGGTACAAGACGATGCCCGACTCAGTGCGTGCTTGTAGCTACCAACCTAACAAGAAGATATAGCCCTAATGCTAATAAGTTTGCTAGGAAACCGATTCATGCTTTCATCCACCACCTTCTCCCCGGCCCTGTTTATCTCTCAAATGCACTCAAATGCCGATACCAATACCTTGTTGCAAGGACTCGATGTTCTGTCGCAATCGATCGATCAGAAGTCAGCGTCGCTCAAAGTCCTTGTCGAAAGCAACTTTGAACGTTTCGTGAAAGCCAAGGCAACCATTGACAATGTCTACAAGGAAATGAAGTATCGCGGCATCGATCCGGTCCAGCAACGGCAATCCGGCCGCCACTCACGCCATTCCAGTCGTACAAGCTTTGGTCGCAGCAGTGCTAGCGGTGCCACCCTGGGCCTCAATAACCCTCTTGCTCTTCCCATATCAGACAATCGAAAAAAAAATGCCTTGATCAAGGAAAGCGAATACGGTGTCATGGGTATCAAGGCGCCGCTCCTAGATGTATCTGCCAAGGCAGAAGATGTTTGGGGTCCTGCGCTCGGTGGTCGCGAAAAGGAGAAACACTTGCGCAATGTCTCAACCTACTTGGATGAATTTAAGGATTACGTCGAATTGAGTGCTACTGTGGCAGACAGTATTAAGCGCAAAGACTACGACACCCTGGTGGAGAGCTATAACCGGGCGAGAAAGTTTGCCAACGAAGCAAAACAGTTGTCTAGAAATCTCAATGGGCAGTCACCCAGCGACAAGCAATTATACATGTTGGTTCTTGCAGGGCGTATGTGGAATGACGTGGATCAGCAGGTACAAGCCTTCAAGAAGGATATATGGAAGAAGTTGGTGTCGCTACACTTCTCAAGATCAGAAAGCATGGGTGGTAGGCAGCAGGATCAGCACATGGAGCTGATTGGACTGTTGTTTGAGCTGGGTGTTGAAGACAATCCGATCTGGGTATGGCTTCTGAGCAGGCATGATCACTTGCGAAGCAAGATCCAAGGTTCAGCCGATCGGTCCAAGGTCGAAATCGAGGTTCTACGACGCAGACTCGCTAACAACGAGAAACCGGCACCTCAAATCTTGGCCTCGTACTTGCGGACGCTAGGTCGTCAATCCATTGAAGGCAAGATTTCATCGTCGGATTCTACCGACGTCATTGAACTCTGGGACAAGATGCTTGCTTTTTTGACTGGTCTCATCTCGTCCCAAGGCATTTTAGGAGAAGTAGTAGAGTTTTGGCAGACTGCTCAAGGTTTCATTAGTGGCAAAACACAACAGTCTCTCCCCGTGGGATACAATGGAGAATCTCGAAGCCAGCATCGGCTATCACCGCAGGCTGTAAGTGACTTGGAAAAGGGAATGGTGGAATTGGTTGAACTTTTGCGAGAACACGTTCACGCCTTCTTTGTCGAGATTCCACCCGAAGATATTTCGCTACTGTTCTCACCTCCACTTCTGTCGCCGATGTCCCCTGCTTCCGCGGGCGGCGCCAACAACCCATTGTCGCCAACGTCGCTGCGCGACCCTCGATTCAATTTTGACTCCAATAACCCCCCACCCCCCTCACCTAGAAGGGGAGAATCGTGGGAAAAGCTTGCGTTCTGGCCGCCGTGGTCGAATTCCATCAGTGGCGTAGAGTATCTCTCCAAAATGCTGTCACTGGTTGGGTCAGCTGCTGCTGAAATGGCCAGCCTCAGCCCTATCTCCTCTGCTGACGGCCAGGTTGTTGAGCTTCTGAAGACTCTTGTTGGTATGTCCAGAGATCGTTGCGTCACTGCTCTTTGCGCCGCATGGAATCGTGATGCCGAAAATATCAAGTACGTTGAGGATTGGCGGCGTCCTGCGGAATCTGGCGATGTCACTCGCATGCCCGCAATCTTTGCCGCGTTTGAGGGGGCTGTGTTGTCTGGGATGCAGAAAATCCTGTACATTCCTGAAGCAATGGAGAAGCCTGGCGCAGGGAATATTGTGCTACCACCGCCAACAAAGCTACTGCAGATGGTTCGCAGTCAATACGTCACCACGTTGTATAAGGCGCTGAGTGGGATGGTAGAGAATGCGGAACGGGCGCTCAAGAAGAATGACGACGAGTGGGAAGTTTCGCAGGACGCTTCACCGGCATATGTGCCTAATTCTATCCCCAGCAAGAGTATCTTGGACGCCGGTGACCGAGTAAGTCTAATACCACACACCCGCTGTAAATCACCTCCTTTTGTTGACCACGGACAACAGAACATTCGCATGCTCCTAACTCTTAGTAATCTCCAAGCCCTCCGCTCCCAAGTCGTCCCCAGCCTCAATTCGCAATTTGAGAATGCCTTCTCCGTCAAACTCACCGACGAATCCAAAACCATCCGCGACGTCCTCGGCCAGATCGACGCCCGGCTCTTCCAATCATACACCAAACAATCCATCGAGACCCTCCATGCCATCATATCTGCAGGTCTCTCCCTCGCCGACTGGGAACCGCCAGTGAATACCCGCCCATCCACCGCAAAACCCTACATCTACGAAGCTCTCCTTGCCCTCGTCCTCGTGCACTCCCAGGTGTCCACCACTGCACCCTCACTCACCTCCCAAGTATTGTCATTCTTGCTCGAGCAAACGTCCCTCCAACTACTGGACGCGTTCCGCAAACGTCCCCGCTACTCACTCGAGGCTCTTATGCAGGCTACCCTCGACGTAGAGTTTGTTGCCCAAACGCTAAGCCAGTACACGACTGATAAGGCCTCGGAGCTGCAGAGCCAAATTTATCAGGAGCTGGATGGGCGTACGGATAATGACGCTCGTGCTAGGTTGCAGAGCGAGTTACCTGAGATGAGGAGCATCCTTAAGAAGCTGAGGGAGGCGAGTAAGAACGAGTTTGCATGTTTCAAGAAGCAAAAGCGATCGGGACCAAAAGTCGACCCCGGAGCTGCGTCGAGCAAGGAGCAGGCATGAGTGTATGGCACAAGATGATGTAGCGTGTTGAAACTGACAGTTAGCCCTTTGCATGAATGTCACTTTTTTAAGGCATTTCGATCACAAGTATTCTCTCCAGTTTAATACACGTTTAGAGTGTCTGATAAAGTAGCTGCCTACCTCGGCACACAGCCATATTACCTTTTGGGCTGAAACATGGCTCGCCACCATAAGAAGCAAGTAAGCAAGGCTCGCGCATCATTTGTTTTGTCTACCCCGATCCGAAAACCACCCCAACGCCAATAAAATAAAAAGGTATCTCTACATTATCCATCCATTCATTATGCATCTCACGTACGATTTTCAAAGCCTACAACTCGTCCGGTCACGCTGGTGCATTAGGGAGCAGCAAGTGCGAGCAGAACATGAGTTCGAGGGAGCGCGAGTCTGCAGGGGAGAACTGCGAGCCGCGTTGGCGAGCTTCAATAGTGTCATCTGTCAAAGAACGAAGAGAAGTCAGCTGAAATGAATAGTTGGCCAATAAGTTGAGGGGCGGTGGATGCGTACACTCCATGTCCAGGTCCTGGAAATACTTGACCACGACAGCATCCTGGTCCTGCGTGGCCAGCTTGCCATCCGCGCCGCGGCACGTCTGCGGAAGCGCCTTGCGTATCCCCAGGAGCATCTTGATCAGACCGGCCAAGTTGCCGCCCTGCTGGGTGAAGACGCTTGGGTCGCGCTCGAGCGGCCAGCCGGGACGCAGGTGGTCTTGTTCCCAGGCCTTGAACGCCCACGTCGACTTCTCGACGCAGTTGAGGAATATCAAGGCCGCTAGGTAAATGTTGAAGCCGACCTTGGTTTTGCTGTCTGCCAACTGGCGGTCCATGAGGTTCAGCAGAGCCTTGGAAGTGCTATTTGCCTTGCGCTCCGCCGCGGCGTTGAGCTGCATGCACATCATGGTGTAGATGTCTGCGTCGCTTTCGTTTTCCGCCTCCTTGATGGGACGCCCGTGTTCGGAGTCGGCGCTGGGCTTTTCGGCGATGCTCCATTGCCGCTCGCGGTCGATGCTTTCCACGAGTCCCCATAGCTCGAGGGCTTTTTTGAGCGGCTCGTCCGTCTTAATGGCGAGCTGCGACTTGGCCGTTTCGAGGGTGACGCGCATGAACTTGGACGGCTCGCGCTCGATGAAGAGGTCGAGCACGTCGCGCACGTAGCTTTCTACTTTTCCGGGCACGTCGTCTTTGTCTTGATCAATCATGATGACTTGGTGGAGGGATTCCTGGGCCTCGGGCGTGACACCTTCTTGCTGGATAGGCTCTATTACGGCCGCGGCCGCGGCTAGAACAATATTTTTGTCGGTTTCTGCAAAGTGGGAAACTTCGACTACGGCGCCGTTATTCACCAGGTTTAGTTGCTCCTTGAGCATATTGATGCGGTTTTGGGATAAGACAACTTGGACTCCGGCAGAGTACAGATCCAATTGCTCATGTAAGCGTGAGCGAACGCAACCCGTCATCCAAACGCGAGGGGAAAGAACTTTGCGGCAGGTGTCACACGGCGTTCCTTTGCTGCAGATCTTGCGCAGAATACGGCATCGAATACAAGCCCCCACCTTGCGAACCTCTTTGACTTCTTGACGCCTGGCAGCAGTAAACTTTGATCTGAAGTTACGGGATCGTCCATTAAGTACGCCTGCACTTGTATCCATGCGAACACCGCCTCGAATCAGCGGGAGAGGCGCCACTGGCGGGTTGTCTGTAAGAATGGGAGCTGGCGATGTAACTGTCAAGTAGGTCATTTCTCCCCAAGGTTGAATAGCGGTAGTATCGACGGCCGTGGTAGGAGTGCTGTCGGCCGCCGCTGCCCCGGCGCTATCCGCAACAGATGGAGATGTAGGGGTCGCATCGCCATTGACGAGTTGAGGGTCGAGGAAGGACGGGTTGAGACGAGCAGCAGCGGCCACCGCGACAGAGAGGTTAGCCGCGTCAGGGGAGGATTCGCTCGCTGGCAGAAGGGCCTGGAGCCGCTCTTCTGGTGATAGTTCTGTGGCGGTGGGCGGAGGTGTTTGGAAAGCTGCTGTGCCTGGTACACGTTAGTATTTCCCTGAAGCTGGGCACTATAGGTCCGGCTGTAGAAGCTCACCCTTCTTCCCGGTTGCCTGCGCCCGAGTAGTTTCATAGTTGGTAGGTGGGTTATCGAGAGTATACTGTTCCTGTAATTCGAATCGCTCCGCATTTTGGACGCCATTTGCTTGTGGCTGCGCCGTCGAGGGTTTATTTCCGCGGCTGTTCTCATTCAGGTCTACCTGGCGCGAAGCCTCTGCCAGAGTCTCAAGTGCACTCCATCCCTGAGGCAGCGCACTCGGAGATATCTGCTGTCCATTAGCCTGAGCTGCAGCCTGGGCCGCCTGGGCCGCCTGGACTTGTTGGTGTCGCTCGGCAGCCGTTCTCGCTTGTGTGATGCCATGGAGTTCGAGACAGGCTCGCATGCGTTCCGAGTCGGAAATGGCGGGGCATCGTTTGGTAATATGAGTTGTTAAACTGTCGATTCGACCCTTGGGGAAGTTCTCTCCACATTGCTTGCACGTATGAGGGTATCGATTGCTGTTGTCGTTCAACTTGGGCCCGCGCTCGAAGTACTCGAGGATCAGAGGGTTCGGTCTGCGTCCCATTGCGGGTTGTTGGGTGCGTTTCCCACCGTCGCACGCTTCCGGGATGCGAGTTTCACGGCGGAAACGCCTTTCCTAGTACGTGGTAGTCGGTATCTCCGGCAAAATGTCTCTCAGATGGGTCGATTGGCAACTATTTGAACGCGTTCAGTAGTGGGATATAATGGTGATGGATGATGGCGGGACGGATTCTGCCTTGGTTGACCGACAAATTTTCTCACACCGCCTGCTTCCTGTCAGGCCCACATTTTGGGTCAAGATCAGTCGGAAGTGGGTCCATTGTCGAGGGGTTGGCGTCACCTGTAAGTTACTCCGTACTCCCTGGAGGACTAGCAGAGCAGAGGACTTATCAATATACCTAATAATTATTATTATACATGTAAAGAATTCTCATAAGCTGTCTTCTATTTGAATCATGTCTTTATAATGCGTATTGGGTACAATTCCCAAGATGCGCAGAATTGCACTGGGCATGTTGGTTAGGGTTAGGGTCAAATTATTTACTACTACTTTCTTTCGCCACTCGGGGGGATTGTGTAAAAATATAAGGTCTTTTTTGCGATGTGTATGTATATTAACGAGCTATAGCGTCGGTACATGACTCTTGAAGCTCTGTTACATGTTGCGGGTTATTTTGACAGCTTTAAACTGCACAACTATCGTCTTTGCGCTATTAGACAACTCCCAAGCCCCCCATCTACTAAGACATCTCTCACTTCCGCCGCACATGTCGCTACGTGTATGTGGATCATTTTTGCGTGAATCTTTTGTGTGGATTACTTAGAAACAGCTCTAAGCAACGGCATGAGTACACAGCGTTTAGGGTCTATGCGGCTTGGCAGTATCTGGCAATTGATTTCTCCTAATGCCTTGCCTCATTTCCATGGATATATATTGAAATGCTAGGGGGAGCAGTCATCTGGGTTGCATGTATCGCATCTTCGCTTTACTTCAGAACCCCATTATGATGAGGCAGTCTTCGCAAGTGATTGTCGTGCATGACGTGTTGACCATCAACCTGGAATCCATACTTTTACTGCTCTCTCTCTACGGCCTTCTCTTACATCTTGTACAGTCCTCATGAGTATTCTCGCATCCTTATAAGTAAGGAGTTCTACACTCCATAGAGCAACTCTATGGTCTGCACATATGACGTCGCCAGGAATGCATGCACAGTTCATATCTTCATTTCCGGGGTGGCATCCTTGTTCCTCCAACTCCATTATGGTTTCAGCAACCCGGATTGAGACCCTAGGATCCCAGGTGGTTCCGCATCGCGGAAATCTACGGAGAAGAGCGATTGCTTGACGACGCAGTTTGCCGTCGCGGCAATTGGTGGCGACCAAAGTTAGAAGCCCACATGCTGATAGAGAAAATGACAGTTCGGAAAAATTGGATGCTTGATCGCCGCATCTTTTGGCATCCTCCGTGAATAGCTGCTCCATCAGAGCAACTAGACACTCAAATGACGAGTGGAACTTGTCGAATGAAGTCTCCAAGTTGTTGAAATCGACCTGTAGGAAAACATCAACCCCTATTGACAAGGCCTTAAGTAGCAGCATGATGCCCGAGTCGGGTGGCTGAAGCTTTCCAGATTGGTGCAGCAGATCAAATTTGGTCCTCCAAGCCGCAAACCTAGGGCGAAACAAGGAGCGCCCGTCTCGCGACGGATGCGGCTGCGTTGCCTCAGACTCAAGTCCAATATGCTGCATTATCTCTACAATGCCAGTCAACATGGGTTCCAAGTCAGAAAAGGCTTCCTCGGCTGAGTTGAAAGCCTTTGTGGGCAAATTAGTCCCAAGACAGCCTTGATGAATGTGCATCCCCCTCCATGGCGAGACCGTCAGGGCGCGATTTCTGAACGAGGCCTCGATATGTGTAATCAGAGAGACAATAGCGCCACTGGGCAGAATACAGTTGGCGCGTTGGCCAGACGGCGAAGCTTGATCCCAGTATCTCCAGCGGTAAAATAGCTGTATGCCGTTGCTAGAATGGGCTACAGCCTGGCTGGTATCGCGTTGGAGGCTACTAAGGCCCGTGAACAATAGGCAAACCAGTAGCACCATTTCCTGATCTTCTGGAGTCGGCGTGGCGTGGGGCATCATTCTAAGAAGGTATCGAATGGACGAATTGTACTGCTTCAAGGCGAAAGCGTAGGTTGCTTTTGATTGATCCGAGGACGCGTCGCTTTGGAAGGCAGTAGTTATCTTATGGACTGCGGCAAAGGAAAGACAAGCGTGCCAGACTGCGGGATACACCTGTGCTGCGCGCAGCATGTTTACAGACCAAAAGGACTGCTCAAAGATGCCGGAGACATGTTTGACGGTTCTTTTGCGCAGAAGATCGAACATGTATCTCTCCGGCTCACTTGGTTGTATGCCGGGAGGCGAGACTGTATGGGAGGGTTGCGAAGCCAATAGTGAAATGGGTAGCTCCGGAAGTTGGACCGGACGCAAGTACCATTCGCATTTTCTTCCACCAGAGACACATACACGGCAACTGGGCTTTAGTTCATCGCACTTGACACGGCGCTTTCTATCAGGGTGTTAGGCAGGTTATTGACCACGCGATGGATGAGTATACCGTGGGATGATGTTGGTCGGACATAGTCCTGCAGTCGCAACTTGAACGTACCTACATGTGGTACAACCAGTCTTTACCTTGGGAGCCCATTTCCTTTTACGCTGCTTATCGGGCGCCGCTTCAATAGAGCCTTTCTCATTAGCCAGACTTTTCTGTCTCTTCGCAACTGGCACGGCAGTCGTTAACCCTGTAGAGGTGTCGGCCAGCCACACGGTTTGTTGTGCATGTGGCTTCGGGCCACTGCTCGCGTACATGTTGCGCAAGCTGGCTCGTCACACTTGAGAAATGATGAAGCATCTGTACTCTTGGTCAGAATCATCATCACGATGAGATAACATAAGCAGGCATGAGGTCCGCAGGCTTGCTAGAAGAGCCTTACATGATGGACCGAAACGTCCCATGGCAAGTTGGTTCAATTTGGTATAACGATAAGCTCACATTATGGGATTTCCATGTGATGAATGTCTCGTCCCTCACGCCACTGGGATGACTTGCTGGAAAAGTGTGGTCTGAGGAGTTGCCATTCGCTCAGGTCGTATTTTAGAAGTGAGGCAAGTTGCAGAGTTGAATTTTGTATTTTGATTGGCCAGCTCATCCAAGATTATGCAGTTCTCCCCGCTGCTTCGGTAGGTACCAGTACCAGAGAAGCCGCGGTACTATGGCAAGTGAGCGTGTACCAAGTACCTAGCACGCGAAAACACATCTTTGAATCGATATCTCGTTATTCGTCCGTTGATGGCATTTCTCCGACACCATCAACTATATACAGACGGCTTGTATTTCGTCATGTCGCCGGAGCAAATACCGCAGTATGGAATAGACGCTCAACAGATGCGAAGTGTTTGGCTCGGTTTGCAATGGCATCGGCGTCCTCCGAATATCGCTGCTGAGTCGATGACAACCCTGGCTTTCCACGATATCACACTCGGCAGTCCTTCATTTTCTGTCGTATTCGAAAATAAAGTGGTCGGACAAGCAACTTCTTTGCCAAGGTTAATCAGTCCAGTTCGAATATGTCCATGAAATCGGACTCCAATGACAAAAAAGTGAATGAAAAACTCCGATCCAGTTGCGCTCAGGATGAATTCGTTCGTCACACCTGCAAGGCATCCCCATCCATCACATCGATGTAACCCCCGCCCTCGGAGCCCATTGCAACGCAACTGATTATTCACGTGGTTTACACACCGTCGAATTGACTGTTTTCTCTCCGAACTTTTTCTATTTCTTGTCTTGCTACCAGACATTACCGGCGCCCACGTGCGCTGACCATTCGTGCTGATGGCCGCATCAAGGACCAAGATCCCGGCAATTGACGAAGTGGCCAAGGATAGTCGGCCGTCCCAAGTTTTAGTCCGAGCAAGTAAATAGTAAATACTACTTTTCTGTGCCCGTACATTGCGGGGTTTGCTTCGCGGTAGAATGGCGCCATGACATATTCTGTACGACACAAAGATGTATTTTGATTGCAAACACCCTTCTTGCCCAGTAGTGTACCTGCAAATGGAATTCGATTCATCGAATACAACACTTCCATTTATTAGAGGAATCGGTTACGCGGCGTTGCCAGCCTTCATCCAGTATGGTCACCATCTGGTGGCTGTTGTATGCAGTCACTACAGGCGCAGATGCAGCTGACTTGGCAAAATATGTCCTGACGGACGTAAGTCGATCCTAAATACAATCCGAGGGCTGTCGTCTAATAAAGCGCCAGACCGGGTCAACCGGAGGCGGGAACACATTCCCAGGAGTCTCGTGGCCATTCGGCATGGTGAAACTCGGACCGGATCTATACACCGGCAGCGACTCATACTCTGGATACCAGCCCACCGGTAACTTCACGGGTTTCAGTATGCTCCATGAAAGTGGCACGGGCGGCGCGCCGAAATACGGCGTGGTGTCACAGATGCCGGTTGTTGGGGCCGTCACGAATCCCTTGAGCGACGCCATGAATGATACACGCGCCGAGAAGGACTTCACCGAAGTGGGATACTACAAAGCGACTTTGGGCTCCGGCACCGTCGTCGGGCTATATGCGTCCAGAAAGGCCGGTCTATACCGGTACGAGTTTCCCAACACGGCAGCGCCAAAGAACGTGCTCGTCGATGTATCGCATGTCTTGTCGTCGTATAGAGGCCAAGGCCTGGAGCAGCACTTTGTCGCGGGAAACATCAGCATAGTCCCAACCGAAAAGGGAGATACAGACTTGAAATACATTGGCTGGGGCACTTACGACAACGTACGTATCCGTGAAGGATCCTTCCGCCAAGTAACTAACCCCGTCACATCGTAGGGTTGGAACAGAACTGCTCCCTGGACCGTCTACTTTTGCGGCCACTTCAATCGTCCTTTCACATACAAGACGTTTCTGGGGAAGGACAAGACTACCGACCATCTTGTCGAGTTTTCGAATAAATCTGCATCATACCAGTCCGACACCGCCCGTCTCGGCGCCTTATTCACTTTCAACCACACCAACGTCGTCTCCCGGGTCGGCGTGTCCTTCATCTCCACGGACCAAGCGTGCGGTAATGTCGACGAAGAGATTTCCCAGGAATCAGACGGCTGGGATCTTCGGAATAAGACACGAGACGAGTGGAACGTCAACGTCCTGGGAAGGATCACCACCCCGGACACCAACGTCACCAAGCTGACGCAGTTGTATACGGCCATGTATTTCATGCACCTGCTGCCGACGAGAAAGACTGGTGAGAATCCCGGGTGGAACAGCAGCGAGCCGTATTACGACGACATCTTTACCCTCTGGGACACTGTGAGCTCGTTATCCCGGTTATCGTTGCCGCCTCGTGGACTCGCTCACACGTTCAACAGCACAGGTGTACCACGGCGCTCTTCCACGTTCTCCAGGAAGAGTACTACGCGGAATTCATACGCTCTCTGATTGATACGTATCGCCACACGGGCTGGCTTCCAGACGGCCGCTCATCCTTCTCCAATGGCGCTGTGCAAGGCGGCACCAATGCGGACAACGTCCTTGCCGACGCGTACGTCAAGGGAGTAGCTGGCACATCGCCCAACGGCGGCATCAACTGGGAAGATGCGTACGAGGCACTCCTCAAGAACGCAAACACCGTGCCACCAAACAACCATGACCCGAGAGATCCAACCGGCAGTACGGCCGAGGGCAAAGGCGCACTACCTGACTACAGCCAACTCGGCTACATCACGCCCAGGTTTGGACGATCCGTCAGCCGAGCCGTCGAATAGTAGTTATCCTACCAAACCCCCCTCTTGTAAACGTCGTCGTTTTCTAACAAACAAGCTTCCAGTTCGATGAACGACTTCTCCCTCGCCGTCGTGGCCGCCGGCCTCGGCAAGGACATCTTCGCCACGTACTTCAACCGCTCGCGCAACTGGCGCAACCACTGGAACACCAACATGACGGCCCTCAACTTCACAGGCTTCCTCGGCCCCCGCAACACCAGCGGCTTCGTGCCCCAGGACCCCCTCTCGTGCGGCGGCTGCTACTGGCGCGACGCCTACTACCAGGCGCTGCCGTGGGAATACTCCTTCAACGCGCACCACGACCTGCGCACCGTGGCCGAGTACATGGGCGGGCCCGAACGCTTCGTCCAGCGGCTCGAAAAGACCTTTGAGCCGGGCGCGTACCCGGGCAACAAGCCGTTCGGAAACACCATCTTCAACCCGGGCAACGAGCCGAGCTTCACAACGCCCTACCTGTACCACTACGCGGGCCGCCAGGACCTGGCCGTCCGGCGAAGCAGGCACGTCGCCGAGTCGTACTACGCCCACCCCAAGACTTTGCCTAGCATATTCGACATATCTGTGTATAGCGCGATGGACAAATACATCTAGTTGAGATAAGTCTTGCCTCCAGTCCCCCACCACGTTTGTGATGTCTTCTAAAACCGTTCCCCTACCAGGATCTCTCACACAATGCTCATCGATGCTCCTACGCCTGGCCCCCAACCCACCTCCGCAAGGCCAGTCTCGCATCTTCAGGATCCCTTTCCCCCATGGTCGGCGGCGAATCCCCCGTCGTCCAATTCCTCGGCTCTGGGCCTAGCTCAAACTCCAACAACCCGCCAGACCGAAACACTTGCCCCCAATCCACCCAGCTCTGGGTATGCGGCGCGCTGTTCAGAGTCACCTTGCGCACGTAAAAGGCGTCTCCCCCCCCCCCCCGCCGGTGCTTGTAATGCGGAGCTTCCTCGCCGCGCTGCCGCCGCCGCCGAGGTGGATGGTCAGGTCTGCGAACCAAGGCGATCCGATGAGGAACAGGGGCGTGCCCGTCATGGGATACAGGCCGATCATGTTCCAGAGGAGCCAGGACTCCATATAAACAGCCATGGCCTGGCGGCATAGTGTTTTCCCTCCAGTCCTGCCTTGGTCATCGCGCACAAATGCTTGTCGCAAGTCTGCTCGTTGCTCGATCTGCCGGAGCAGGGCGTCCTGTGTTCCTCGGAGGTACTCTGCATTTCTCTCGTCCGTCAACCATGACCCTCCGTGGTCCTCCGCATCCAGGTCGTCATTTACTCCGTTAACCCGTCGATTATTTCGCATGGCCTTCTTCTATGGGGTCGCCGCTGTCGCAATTCCTCCGCTCCCCGCAGGTGCTTCCCAGGGCAGATCCCACACTTTTCGAGCCCTGGCCTCCTGTCCAATGACGTTGTAAAAGTCGTCGTGGTAGGCGCGCAGCGAGATGGCTGGCGTGGACGAGTTTAGCCGGCAGCAGAGAGGCAAAATAGCTGGCATCGGTGGCCGCCGCCAAGAGGCTGATATTGAGGATGGACATGTTGTAGCTCCCCAGGAGTGACTGGGAGATTGTTGGGTCAAGGCGTTGAATACGCATTCATTTGTTGGCATAAATTGATAGTATATTCATGATTGTCCTGTTCTTGTTGTTGTTAAGCTATGTAAGTGCCTCCATCGCTGCTGCCTTGGTGGCAGGCAGCAACGATGTGGGCCACTGCTGCCTGCTTCACCTGGTAGCTGCAACATCAATAGACCACATTATCACTGACCTTGCTTCCACTTAGCCATGCAACTTGACCTGTAACATCGCCAACTCCCCAGTCACCCTTTCGTTCTAGTTCCTGCTGATTTAGTTTATTCTTCGTCAAGTCCCAATGACGGAGACAGGAGACCAGCGTCACCTTCTTCCCATGGATGGTCCACCTCAATGGATCGTATCAGATCCACGTGCTTCGCACTTCTTGGCTTGATGATGTAGGGGAACTCGCGCGGGTGACCGATTAAGCCAGGTGTGATATTTATCTCGGGAACAATCTCCTCCCCCCGCTTATCAACAGCTTTATTGATGTCGAAGACGGCCAACAAACGTGAGATTGTCAAAAAAAGACTCTCATCAGCCAGGTACCGCCCTGGGCAGATTCTACGGCCGTATCCAAAAGCTTCACTCGCCGGGTCAGGCTCATTGCGGGGTTCCAGATACCTGTCAGGATCAAAAGCAGATGGGTCTGAGTAGGTCTGTGGATCGTGCAAGAACCACCATACCGCAGGCATCAGATTTGCTCCTTTTGGGATATAATATCCATTGTAGTCGAATGCCTCGTCGGTTGTGTGGGTTGCTCCTGATGGCGCAACAGGGAGCCACCGGAGTGTTTCCTTTACTAAAGCACTGACATAGGGCAACTTATCTCTATCTTCCAATTGTGGTAGCCTGCTAACCCCAATTATGAGATCAATTTCGTCTTTGGCCTTTTTCTGGATTGCTGGGAAAAGTAGCATCGCTAGGATAAAGCCGGTGATAGAAGTCACAGTAGTGTCAGCCCCACCTGCAAACATAATTGCGGCTGTCCTCTTGATAGCATTCTCTTCATATTTCCAGTTGATATTTCCTCTGCTATCATTTTCATGATGTGTAACTAGTGAAGCGACGTATGACGGCCGATGGACCCCCTTCGTCATCTGTTGGCGAACAAACGCATAGGGAGTTTCGATTACCATGCGAGTAACCTTGTTCCACTTTCGAGCTGTCTTTTGGAATGAAGTGCCTGGTAAACCTTCTGGAAGATACTTGAGAATAGGTATGACATCGACAGCCCAGGTTAGAGGACGAAATGCAAGGGAAAACTCATTCATCATACGCTCAATCAAAAGGACTAATGGGTCGGCGCTTCGCGGTCTAATAGTATAACCATAGGTTATTTGTAGAATAATCGCGCCCGCCTCGCTAAGGATTTAATCAGCAAATATTTCGTGGGACTTGGTTGCTATATCTATTGTAAATGGGAATGCACTTACGTCTTGATATGTTGTGTCAATTTGAGGGGATCGTCCAGTACTCGCAAAAGAAACCGGCGTGACTCGACGTCTTGAATGTCCCGGAAGCGCGCTATCGCTGTCTTTGTACCCAGCTGTTGATGCACCAACTTACGGTGGTGTCGGAAGGTATCGTTGTATTGCAAGAACGAAAGGAGCTTTCCGTAACCACATAAATCACTTCCGAAATAAAATTTTGGTCGCCCTGATGTCTTCAACGAGTTCTTCTCCAGAATATCGTGTGCTGCCTTCCTGTCGTGGATTATAATAAGTGTAGTACCAAGTACGGTAACAGAGCTGATGGAGCCGTAAATGTCTTTAAATTTGAGCCAGTGCTGGTATTCCGGCATGCCCTTCGGCGGGAGATGCATGATGTTGCCAACGATGGGCAGACCTCTCGGTCCAGGTGGGAGGTTGGACTTGCCCCTCTTTCGAGACAAATAGTATACGAACAGAGTCCCTAAGAGGGCAATAATAACCTGGAACATTGTGCAGAGAGCCAAGAGAGATCAGATGCCAATTGTAAAATCGAAGTTGGATCAAAGAGCTGAGAAACAGAATGTGATATTATGAATGAGTTGAACAAAGCTATCAAGCTTCCTATAAATACACACAGATAATACCAGCCGAGAGGGGTTGCAATTTCCTGGTCAATTTTCGTGATTGGAAGCTCCTTCAGCTCTTCAAAGGTTTCAAAAGTAATTTTATGCCTCAAACACCACAATTGCAACAGATCATCCACTTGAACTTACATCCTCAACACCCATTTGTTTTTGTGGCTGAAAAGCAAGCCAGTCAAGAAGAGATTGGGACACCGCGAGTCACAAGGTCTTGCAAAAAAGCGGCTGACTGGTATGATTAAGATGACAAAAAACTTTAACAGAATTGTCTAGGCTTTTTAATATCTTGTACTGATGTTCCCTATTCTAGTGTCAACAAAAAATGCGCATTTAATTGCGTGCGCAACAGACTACTTATTCTGTGATTGCACTGTCAATTGCGGAGCGTTCCCTTTTGCAGGCAGCAGTGAGGATTCTTGACCCAGACGGGAGTCCATCTCAACGGGGCGTGCTGAACAGCGCGAATTCTTGGAGAAAATATTTGCACAGACAACAGAAGATGACACACGGCGTTGAAGCAAGCCCGATTGACACAATTGAAACCAATCATCATAGTAATTCATCAAAACTCCTCGCTATGCAGAAGCATCTTAGTATACACCCCAAACATGTACATGAGGCAAGATGCAATCTAGATCGCTTATTCCCACACGTTGCGAAACTCGTCGCTACCATCCACGTGGTACCTGTTCGTTTGCTGTCCCTCATCTGTGGCTGCTGAATCTCCCCCTTGTCCGGCTTCTTCCGGCTCAGGTTTCTGCACACTTGCGCTTGCGTCAGTTGTGCCTGTGGGATCAGGAGAATGAGCAGGGGCGCCTTTTCCGAGACCCAGGCCTGCTGGATCTGGTTCCGGATGCTTCACTACTTTCTTCGTCTTCTTCTTCTTCTTGACAACGACGACAGGCTGTGGCTCTTCTATTCGCTGGGATGATGATTGTCGAGATGAACCTGAGTTCGAGTTTGCTGCTTGCGGCGGCGGTGGTCGCGCTGACCTGGTCGACCAGGCTGGCGGTGTGCCGTTGTGGCTGCTCATCGACGATCGGTATCGCTCAGCCAGTGGCTCGCTGGCTGTGATGACGGGGTACTGGAATTTATTAGTTTGCTACACCATGTGAGAATGAAGCATGGACGCACATTCCAATCGCCGTATTTCAACTGTCTTGCAGAATTATACAAGCGCTCTTCATCCTCATCCAACTCGGGTTCATCAAAGGTCCCATGCTGCTGTTCAAATAATGTATCGCCAGTTCTACTTGAACTGGGCCCGCCGAGCAGTGGAGAGGTAGCGCTGACTTCGCCTGGTTTGGGCAACCAGTATTTTGCTTTCCCTCCACGCTCATATCTCATGCCCGCGTTGATCCTTGCGAGGCGTGACTGGGAGTCTTCATGGGCCATGACCTTGTCTCCAGAGTCGAATGCCCGGTAGCCGTAGTTGTTGCCCCGGAATGTCTCCTTGGAGTCCTCGATGAGATCCTTGACGCCAAAGGAGTCCTTGAGCGCGTGGTGCAAGGGCATGCGCGCAGATAGAATACTGTTATCGGCGAAGTCATGCCATGAGAAGGCGTACCAGTGGGCAACTGCAAACGCCGGCATCTCCACGCAAATCAATGCATCTTGGATGGCAGCGGCAAGATTGTCCCTCGTATACCCCTGGACGTTGTCTGGAATGGCGCCGAGCCAAACGAGAATGGACAAGAAGAAGCCTTGCCAGTAGGACGCAAAAATGATAAGTTTGATGCAGAGGAATTTTGGGACAGGGCGGAACGGCGTCAAGTCGCGGTGCATGCAGACCCAGAATAAACCAAGCGAGTACAAGCTCACAGTCACGCTGATATTGTAAATGATTCCGCTCCAAAAGTAGCCCGACTTGGCGCCAATGTATCCCTCTTGATACGTGCCCGTGGCTTTCATGACGATGGCAGCAATGGCTAGTATGGGCTTGAGCCACGCATATTGGAGGATCCCCCGCTTGATGGACAGAAATGTATGCGGATCCGATATGTCAACTTTGCGTAGAATGTGGTTCATCGGCCAGAGGTGCTCGACGGGGGCACGACCATGCGCCATGATAATCAAGGCTCTTTCTCCGCCCAGGTAGTTGATGAGGAGCTGGAAGAAGGTGTAAATGGTGAAGGCTTCGTATATGTCTCGAACAGGGTCGATAAAAGCAGCCGCGGTAAGCGACACCATGCTTGTGAAGGACGCAATCGAATAGATGGGAACCATGAGCAGGATTCGAACAACGTAGCGCTGAAGCAGGGGCTTCCGGTAGTTTTTCGTCTGAAGCCATATCGAGCTAAGGGAGCAGGACTGTCAGCTTGACACGGCATGTATGCGTTCTTGCATCATCTGGGACAAAACCTACACGACGGAGAGTAGTGTTGCTGCAAACGAGGCAACGCCAGCGACCACCGTGGTAGCATAGGTAAATTTTGCCCCTGTGCCTCCATCAGAGGCGATGCTAGCGGTAGTAACAGACATGACGGCAACGAAAACGGCTGCCGAGACGAAGCTTGTGAAGCCGCAGAAAAGCTAGGTCATGACTGGGCAAGGAAAGAAAGTCAGAGACGTCGAGGCTGATGAGCAAGCACTGTGACCATCGAGGGCTGATGGCGCGGGGAAATAGTCCGGAGCAAGCAACCGATACTGGTCGACTGGCGCGATGACGGCGGTTCGAGTACGGAGGGCGGTAATGGCGACGATGGACAAAGGAGCACCTGAGAGGACGAAGCTGCGAAGCCGCGTGTGTGACGACGTAGACGTGCATAAGTTGGTGGATGGCACGGGAGCATTGGCTTCGCGCTGGTTGGCTGTGAGTGACGAATTCTGGCAAATGTGGCAGCACTGTCAATCAAGCTGTCACAGTCCGGCATAGCGAGATGGGGCTCCATGTCCTCTGTTGACCTGCGCGGGCCGCTAAATGGCCCATTAGCGTCCAGTCCCGTAGTGCATAAGTATTGACGGAATACATGTACGCATTACTCGCGGACCACCGTAGTCTGGTATTGACGTTCAATGTACTATGTACTAGTCCAGTGTTGGGTGCCCTGCGAAAACATCTGGACCGGACCCACCGGGACGGACAAGCTGCCAGGCAGATTAGGCACATGCAACATGCATTCAGAGCTCCACGACTTCGACCAGTCCTTATTGCGCCATGTCCCAACTTTAGAACATTAAACATTAAATGCGTCCACCAGGAAGCAATAGGTCCCAATTACCTGTCGCGACGGGGCTTCCAACCATCGGCCCTCAAGTGCTCGTCCAATGCGCGTCGCTGCCCCTGCTGTTCTCTCTGGATATGGTTGTTGAGTTCAGACCGGCCACGAGGGCTGTCAAGGCGACCTCCAACTCGAGACAATGACAGCCGTCGACGTGATCCTGGAGGCTCGAGACGCTCGCCTGGGCTTCAATTTGTACGCTGAGCTAATACGTCCTTTGACTTTCACGAAAAACTGCATAACTAACCAGTCGCCCCCTTTCCAGCGAGTTTCTCGTCTTCTTCATCATTTGCGGGCTGCTAACCGTCTTCTTCCTGCTGTACTTCAACCGACTCTTTGCCTCCGTCGTGTCGTATGCCATTCGTACATATACATGGCACAGATACAGAGTCTACATTGACGTCAAAGCCATCCAAATCTCTCTTCTCGCGGGCCGCATATTCTTCACCGGCTTACGCTACCACGGCTCCAACGAAACCTTCCTCGTCCAGCACGGAGACATCACCTGGCGATATTGGCTACGCCGAGTACGAGACGCCGACATAAACGTATCGAATTGTTCCCATAGTTCTTCGGTATCGGACAGCCAAAAGAATTCCAATTTGCCGTGTCGCATCCATGCCAGGCTGGTCGGTGTAGAGTGGTTTGTGTACAACCGGAGCCCGGCATACAATGACCTTCTTAATGGCTTGCTCAGTGACGACCCTTCCGCCTCGAAATCCAGCGGCATTTCCAACGCAACGCAAGAGGCTGGTCTTGCGTCTCGAAGGGGCTACCAAAATGGTTCCGCAGAAAAGAATAAGCTCGCGGTCGATGCAACAGCCCAGGCACAGCTTTCGGAGAAACCCAGCCAGCCTCCTCCATCCTCGCCCCCGGAGCGCTCGTCTACCGCTTCCCAGAGCCTCAGTGAGACCGCAGACGGTAATGACGCCAGCCATTCTCTGCCAGCAATGCTTCAGCTGCTCCCGATACACGTGGAATTTCAGAAACCTGCCGTGGTAGTTGGCAATGACAATACCAAGGCAATTCTAATCGTCAAGGCGAACTCGGCTTCGACAATCGTAGACGCAGGGCCTACGAATACAGTTGATCCGTACCGTCAACTGTTCAAAATAGAATTTGATCACCCCGTCATCGAAATGCGTGAGAACGACGAATTCAAAGAGGACCAGGTGGCCCGAGCAACCAGGCGACGAGAGGACACCTCGAGCTTGGAAACACCTGCACAACGATCCTTCTTCCGAAATCGCCGTCGGAAAGTCTTCAACTCCCTTCGAAACATGGTACCATATCTGCGTCGCTCTGTAGAATCCTTTTCCGCCGATTCAAGAGCCGCAATGAGCACGGGTGTGTCTCAAATACCTGGCTCAGGTCATTGGCAAGGCCTATCAAGGTATCTGGATGATAGGTATCAAGATGACAAGGCAAGGTGGTCTTCTGTCGAATATGGTGCTGTCAATACAATTCTTGACTCTCCTTCAGCCGCGCTCACGGTTTATTGGGACTCTGTATCCAAAATCACCGCCAACGCTCGCAGACACAGCAGCTCGAGCTTCCACGCCAGCATTAACGGAACTGAGCCTCCAGCGTGGGGAATGTCCTTGTCAGTCAAAGGTGGGA
The DNA here is from genome assembly GCF_000187425.2 of Metarhizium robertsii ARSEF 23. Classification (NCBI taxonomy): domain Eukaryota; kingdom Fungi; phylum Ascomycota; class Sordariomycetes; order Hypocreales; family Clavicipitaceae; genus Metarhizium; species Metarhizium robertsii. Next base: position 1,437,268 of record NW_011942226.1, read on the forward strand.
CAGTCAACTATGGCCCTTGGGCTGATCGACAAAGAGCAGACTTACAGCGAGTCTTTTACCCAACGCTGTCTAAGAATAGCACGGCTGCTGTGCCATTGACTCCCGGTTCCTGGAGGGTTGCAACACAGTTCAACCTTTTTCTTGAACTAGAAGACGCTGTGACTCTAAGAATTCCCACCAGAGAGGAGTCCAAGAATTGGCGTTGGCGTGGAAAAGAACCTCCAGTCGGGCGGCAGGCCGTTACTGGCAAGAAGAGACGCAATCGGAACAAAAAGAGCAGCAAGGGGAATGCTCAACCAGCTCGGCCTGCCGGTTGGCTGGAGATCAAGGTTCCGTCGAATTCCACAGTGTCCTATTCGATGGATATGCTAGGACGATCAACGGGCTACCAGAATCGCTTGGACATTGACCTACCGAGTACTGAGCTTAGAAGCAGTGTCAACCATGACTTGATGTGGAAATCGGGGCCACAGCGCATTTCTTGTGACCTATCCAACCCTCTAACATGGAATACCCTGCGCAACTGGTCCTTCAATATAACCTGCGAAGAGATGAAGCTTTATCTCCTACGGGACCACATCTTCCTTTTAATCGACTTGGTCGACGACTGGGCCACTGGCCCTCCATCCGAATATCTCGTATTTACGCCGTACATATACCACTTGAAATTAAACCTGAACAACTTGCAGTTATATCTTAATGTTAATGACGAAAATATCATCGACAAAGCGACCGCGCATGACGACAACACCTACCTAATTTTATCTAGCCCAATTTTAAAAGCGGAAACATCGATACCCCTAGACAAGTTCAGACCAAGCAGGAATACTATTCCGTTTGACATTCGAACCGACACCTTTGATTTGACACTACACGCCCCCCAGTCTAACACCCAAGCTGCCTTTTTAAGCTCCAATGAGCTTGGCCATGGGGAGAGTCTTGCTGTAACTGGTAGCTACGAATACAATGCCACTACATCTGTTGCAAACACAGATACTCTGATATTAGACGTTCATGGACAATCTCCATACGCATACCTCTACGGATTCATCATAAGATATCTAATACTGCTGAAGGACAACTATTTCGGGGATTTTGTCCACTTCCGGACGCTTGACGAATATCAAGAACAGCTTCAACTCGAGGCTCAAAAATCCAACGCCGACGCTGTACACCGACCTCCAAACAAAAAGTCAAACGATCTCGATGTTATCTTGTCTGTCAGAGTCGATGATCCGCGCATTCTGCTGCCTGTTAATCTATATTCGGCCGGCCGTTATGTGCAATGCGAACTGGCTAACTTATCAGTTGATCTTCGATTCACGAATTATTATATGGACTTGGAGCTCCTGCTGAGTCCGCTTAGCCTGTCATTGGGATGTGCGTCCCTCTCACCCGGTAGCCCAAACTCTTCCTACACCAACACACAGCTTTTTGTTGACGGAGTTCGTGTTTTTGGCCACCGTACATTCGGCCTGCCTCCTTCTGAACCCACATATCTTTGCAATTGGGATGTTTCAGTCGGAATGGTAGATGGCGAATGCACGGCCGACTTTTTGACCTCATTGGCCAAAGGCGGTGTGGCGTTTGGATTTATGTTCGACGATGTTGAGAATGCCCTTGTTCCATACTCTTCTCTTGTCTTTCATGATGTCACTTTCGTGAGAGTAGACATTGCTTCGGTTCGCTTGTGGTTGCATGTGGACGAAGCAGCCTTTCTTCTGTCTACAGGATCTATTCAAGTACGGAGCAATGACTGGGGCGGCACTCACTATTCGAAGCGTGCGAACATCAGTATACCCAATATCGAAATTTCTTGTGTGAATGCGGAATCTGCGTCAAGGCATACTTCTCGACGTAACCACCCAGTAGATACTGCGGCTTACTTGAAGACAGATGTTCAACTGGCTTCTATTGGGCGCAAGTTTCACTTCCAACAAGAGCTGAAGATTCAGCAAGACTTGATCCGGCGGGAGGATCAACGCACAGGAAGGACGCCTTTTCTCCTTCGAAAGCCAATCGACCCAGACTTTGTGCCTGAGCCGTTTGACCCCCCAGCACAATGTGTACCGCCGCCAGCTTTCCCTCTCACAGAAGTGGATGATGATGACAACGCATCCTACCGAAGTATCGGGACGTCTCGCTTTTCCGGTCGTTTGCGGCGGCAAAGCTCCTTTTTATCCTCCAGCTCAAGTAATACCAGTTTTCATGGTCCCAGGAGTCAACCGCGTAGTCGTGCCAGATCAAGACAGACCGCACTGTCTACTCAGCCCAGCGGTACGGAAAAGGAGAGGCGCGTATCAGGACAGAGAGGAAGTGTCCTATCCCAAGACCTGCGGCTTGCCGCCATTCAACAGCCAAGTCAAGACTGGCAGCAAAAGGAGCATATTGAACACTCATCTGTTGCATTCTCCAGTCAATACTTTGCTCCACACTTTCCACTAGGAAGCGTCCGTCCAGATGGTCGCGAGGCAACCTTTGAGGAGCTCGAAGACGAGCCCGATAATGACTTTTTTGGGACGGATGCTTCTCTTAATGATTTAGACCCAAACAGCCTCAGCGACAATCACGCGCAAGCAAGCACTATGATTGAATTTACCACTGGCATTACCGCCTTTATCAGCCCGGAAGCCGTGCGCTACGTCAACTCTCTTTTGTCAGCATTGCAACCAAGTGAGCCCGATGACATTCTCGATTCACTCCAAACCAGCACCATTGGGGACATTTTTTCTGAAAAGAAGCAGAGCCACATCACAGGCTCCATGCAGGATATCTTGGTCAAATTGCCAAAAGCGAATATTCGATTCCTAAACTCATCTACGCTGGACTCACCAGACGCCTCCCAAGAAGAGCAAGACCAGTATGATATCCGGATATCCAAAACGTTGCTAATTACTCGCACTGTTAAGGACCGTACCGGAGATAGTGTGACTTCTCGAACTTCACTTCATTTCCGTCTAAAATCTGCGGAGATGTCGGCGTCCGAACGGCTGTCTTCGATTGAAACACCCCAAGCGGCGATCATGGTCAATATTGATGATGTTAGTGTGTCACTAGGCGCGAAGGACATTACCTACTTCGATGCCGACATTGGTTCCATTGTAGGCAGCACAGCGTCTGGCAAGGTCGAATATTTGGCGTCATTGATTCACCGTACAGGCAGCATCGCCTCTGAATTAGGCAATCTTTTATCCGAAACCGCTTCTCGCAACAACAACCGAACCAAATACTTGGTCTCCCAGCTGTTAGAGGATGGCCATGCCACGAATGACCCGTCGTTCCTCATTCGGCCCTCGGCGGTGCTTCGATCTACCCATGAACACATGAGAACAGTTGATTCATGGAAACTCATGATGCGACTGCGACAAATATGGACAACCTTGAGTCAAAGACAGAGGAGGGAGCTAATCGATAAGTGCAGAGACAACCCTCCAGAGGCACACCCAGATGTTGCCGATCATGTTATTTCTTCATTTCAGAAATGGCGATCCTGGGACTTGGATAATCCCAGGAATGCTGTTTTGATGAAAAAAATATTCGGGAAAGCCATCCATGAAAAAGAAGAGCCACCACAAGAATACCCTCTTCTTGGAGCCTGTCAATTGGCTGAGCTTCAGTTTGTGTTAGATCCTGGTCCCAAGCAGAACAACATTGGATTCCTCGACATTGCCTTGAGGGTGGATAAACGACCCCCGGGTCAACCGGATGTTTTTTCCGAAATGAAGGACTTTGACGGCTCGTTGACAATTTTGAATCTTTGTTGCGCAGAGGCCGCGATTCATTTGAACTGGGAGCTTTGTGAATTGGCGGAGGATGTCTTGCGCCTTTATAACAAGGCTCAGCCACAGCCATCAGAGAAGACTATGTCGAACAAGCAACCAAAACGAAAAGTTGCCCAGTCATCCGCGGCATATCATGTAGTGTTTGAAGTTGTGAAAGGGTCCATCGAGGCAGAAACTGTTAACTTAACAGTCAAATCCATCAGTGATGGACTTAAAACATCAATACTCCTATGCAACGCGGGTGAAGAGCTGAGTGTTGCAAATGCCATGCTAAACTCCAACGCGGTCATGTCAAAGCTGCAAAGTCATGGGAAAATTCTTGGAGTTTTGCAAATACAAAAGCCAAGCATATTTATTGCACATGAACTTCACAAAACAATGGATATTGACGCCCATGTTGTCAAAGTATCGGCGAGTTCTCCAAATTTGACTTTACGGGTCAAGGACGACCCCATTGGCCTTTTAGAAGTGCTGGACTTGCTCATCAGGGATGAAGCGGCACAAGTCTATAGGCTAAAAGAGCTCATTCCATCGCCCCCAGAAGGCCAGAAGAAGCGCGACAAGATCAAGGAGCGCATTTCCACCTTTGTGCTCAATGTTGCCATGTTCCTGGATGGATATACCATCAGCATTCCGCTTTTACAGTCCTTAACGTATAAAATTACTGGGTCTGTGGCGAGAGCTTCATGTGCTGCCAACTTTGGAAAGGACATTGTTTTCGATTTCGATATCAAGGAGAACTCTCATGAGATACAAATCAATGTGAAGAATGAGCCGCGGAGCATTTCCTTGCTAGAAATTCCACCGGCAAATGGACGAATCACGAGTAATATGCAATCAACAGAAAATGTTATAAGTGTGTTAGCATCTATGGAAGTCATTCGCCTGGATGCATCGGCTATATACAGTCTACTGGCAGCGCTGAATCGCCCTCAGATATCTGGAGCTATAGAAGAAGCGCAGCAACAAGTCAAGATAATCCAAGGCCATGTAAGTGAGACGTTTGGCACGCAAAGAGAGATGAAGGCCGAAAACGCTTCACTTCCTACATCGACTCCCAACTCGGCCTATAATATTCACTTGGCTTTGGCTGGACTACGGATTTTGGCCAGGACGCATCTCAAGACCGTGGAAGAACCCATGGCCCAGATCTTATTTGCGTTAGACAAAGTCACTCTGCAGGCCTCAAATCAACAAGATTCAAATTCGTCACCTCTCAAATACCCTGATTTATATGTCAACTTGCGCCAAATTAGTCTTGACATATCTCGTGGAAAAGAAAATGCGCTACGGTCCTGCGGCAATCTGACAACCGGTATCAATATCTCTGCAAGCTCTCAGCGCGGTGACGATGGAAGGGAAGACTGGTCTTTACACTTCCGCAACGATGATTTAACTCTCAACCTTTCCCCAGAAACTGTTTCGACCATTGTTGATGTTGTTGGCTACATGGGATCCAAGATTAGAGATCTGGACACGTCCCGTGAACTGGAATATCTTCGCAAGTTAAGGCAATCCAGACCGAAGATCAGGATCAACGACGATGAACAAGATTTGGGAGAAGAAACAGATATTTTCGAGTCTGTTCTATCTTCCATTACATACCGATTTGAGCTGCGAAATATTCGCTTCTGCTGGGACGTGGCAGATGGGACTATTGATCTCGACTATACCAAGGAGGATCTAGTCCTGTCGATCAAGTTGATTGAGTTTGGTACCCGGACTCGAAAGTCTGCAAGACTGACAATTGAGGATTTCCTGCTGCAGACCGTACCCCCTGGTCAGGACAAGACCATCAGATCTCTACATTCTGCTCTTTTGCCCGAAGTCATGTTCAACGTGGCGTATGTATCAACCGCGGATGCCCGCCGTATGGCATTTCAGGCCGTTGGCGACTCACTTGATCTTCGATTGACCTCAGCGTTCATTGTGCCCGCTGCAAACCTCATACAATCCATTTCATTGTCCATGAAAAACGCACAAGCGGCGTCCTCACAGTGGACAATTGAAGGCCCAGCAGCTGTCGAATCCCTCACGTCTAAAAAGACGGAAGACTTGACACCTCCACGACAAAGTCAACGTCGCATGTTCGGAAACAAAAGACTGGAAAATTTGCTTGTTGACGCAGACTTTGCAGGTGCTGTTGTCTACGTATCAACCAAAAGGAATGCTGCCAGTGCCGTGTCGGAATCAAAGTATAGTCAGCCATCCCTCGCAGGAAAATACGGCCAGTTTAGTGCGGACGATTCAGGCTCAGGGGCTGTATTACGCAGTCCGGGCTTGGCGTGGAAGGCGGAGTATCGCGATAATGGTAACGAGGATCCGTCTCTTTACGGAGAGATCAAAATCAACGCGTCAAGCAATATCCTGTATCCCTCGGTGGTTCCATTGGTTCTCGACATTTTGTCTTCCGTGAAGAAAGTTGTCAGCGACAATGATGCTAATGCCGATACGGAGCAGAAACCAGAACAGTTGGAACGACCGAAGCTAAAGCAGACCAAATCTGGAGATGAGGATAACTTTCTAACCGCCGATCCAAGTACGGTACTTGGACGCTTGAGGCTTAATCTAGGCCTCCGAATCTGCCGACAAGAGTTTTCACTAAGCTGTCAGCCCATAGCTAGGGTGTCCGCTACAGCTTGTTTTGACAGTATGTACTTTACACTCATAACTGTTACTTCCCAGGAACAAGGCAACTTCTTCGCCATATCAGGCGTGATAGCCAAGCCCCAAGCATCAGTGCAACATGTCTATTCTCGGGATTCTACGGCCAGCTTCGAGCTTGATTCAGTCGCCATATCTTTCATGAATAGCAAGCATTTCAGCGGCACAAGTGGTGTATCAGCCATTCTTAATGTCAGCCCAATGAAAGTCTCGGTTAATGCAAAGCAAGTACAAGATTTTCTGCTGTTTCGCGAAATCTGGTATCCAGAAGAGCTACGACAAAAGTCGGCGGTGCAGGTCCCCAAGATGCCAACAGAAACTTCTCAAGCCCACTTGGTACAACGCTATCAAGAGGTTGCCGCAACAGCTGCGTTCCCCTGGACAGCAACGATATCCATCGCAGCGCTTGACGTCTGCGTAGACCTGGGGCAGTCGATTGGCAAGTCAGTATTTCAGATCAATGAGTTCTGGGTGTCGTCCAAGAAAACCTCCGACTGGGAGCAGAACCTTTGCCTGGGCTTCAAGAAGGTTGGGGTAGATTGTACTGGTCGTCTGAGTGGCTTCGTGGCCCTGCAAGACTTTAGACTGCGATCATCGATCCAGTGGCCACAGCGAGAGGAAGCGCTCAACGAGACGCCACTTGTGCAAGCATCACTGGCATTTAATGCGTTGCGCGTCAAGGCAGCATTTGACTACCAGGCATTTTTGGTAGCAGACATTACATCTCTCGAGTTCCTGATGTACAATGTCCGAGATGGCCGTGACGGAAATGGGGACCGACTAGTTGCGATCTTTGATGGCGAAGCTGTGCAGGTGTTTGGAACTACAACATCAATAGCACAGGCTGTTGCGCTCTATCAGGCGTTGCAGAAACTCATTGAAGAGAGGAGAGAGAACTTCGAGTCGTCACTGCGCGAGATTGAAAAGTTTATGAAGCGCAAATCTATCAGCTCACGCACGATGTTGCAGACTCCTCCAGCAGTGCCAAAGCTCCCAGTAGATGATACGCTGTCCAAATCACCAATCTCCCTTGATACTGATGTGGTGGTGACTCTGAAGGCGTTGAACCTGGGGGTTTTCCCTAGTACCTTTTCAGATCATCAAGTATTCAAGATGGAGGCTCTCAACGCGTATGCCCGATTTGCAGCTAGTATCGAACAGCGCAAAATCCACAGCATTCTACGAATGACTCTTGGTCAACTACGGATTGGTCTGGCTGGGGTTCGAGACGCCGAGGCGCCAAAGATGCTCAACGAGATGACAGTGGAAGATGTAGTTCAAAGAGCTACAGGCTCCCGCGGCGGCACCATTCTCAAGGTCCCCCGCGTCGAAGCCGTGATGGAGACTTGGCAGAAACCAAGCAGCAACCACATCGACTACATATTCAAAAGCGCCTTCGAGGGCAAAGTAGAGGTGGGTTGGAATTACTCTCGCATCAGCTACATCCGCGGGATGTGGGCCAACCACTCCAAATCGCTGGAACAAACATGGGGGCGACAGCTACCGATGACGGCAGTCAAAATCACTGGCGTGCCCGAAACCGAGGGTGAGCAGCAAAAGATTACAGCCGAAGTCAATGTCCCCCAGTCCAAGTACGATTACCTGGCGCTCGAACCACCAGTGATTGAGACGCCGCAGCTGCGCGATATGGGTGAAGCGACGCCACCGCTGGAGTGGATCGGGTTGCATCGCGATAGGCTTCCCAATTTGACTCATCAGATTGTGATTGTGTCGCTGTTGGAGTTGGCGGGCGAAGTCGAAGATGCGTACTCGAGGATCCTGGGATCTACCTAGGTATCGGTGTGAGTCACGCCTGTGTATAGTCCTAACACTAGCAGATGGATGTGGCGTTGCAGAGTTGAGGCGAGACGAAGAGAGAAATGTAAATGTAAATTACGGCTAGATATATATGTACAGTATGACTCATTGGAAGTTTTGAAATGAGATGTGGCTGTGTCCATGAATATTTGTACTCTGGTGCTAGTTGAAAGTTGTATTTTGACACTCAAGTTGGCGATGGAGAACTGGAGGCTGCTTGGAGTTGAGCAGAGCTGACAGGAGCTTGAGCTAGCTTGAGTGTTGCTGTGTAAGCAGCTCTACACCACACCAGCCACACACAGTTAGGTGTGGCGAATGGGGAGCTTGTTTCAGCTTCTCGCCACAGCTCCAGTCTCGCGATGCAGACAGCTCAGTGACAGCGAGCAAAAGGATCGAGGAATGTATGTACTAGTAGTCGGTGAACAGCAAATTGAAGAGTCAGCCGGTGGTTATGAGAAGCAACAGAGGACATCAAGTAGTCACAATGTCAGATGTACGAATGACTCCGTGTCCGAAGATTGCTTCATGACACGCCTCAAACTGACGGAATACATTTTAGGAGCCCTCGGCGTGACAATGGTGGGCGGAGGGCTGTTGCCCTCTTCAGCCTCTCAAACTTGCATGAGCAGGTGGCGGATAACGAGAAGCATCAAGCTTGGAGGGTTGGCGGGGTCGATTTGCCCCGCCAACCCGCCTGAGGTGCTCGCGCTCTAAAGTCTGGTCCATCAATGGTGGGGCTGCAGGAGGGGCCTTTCAGATATGCTCTGAGCACACATGGACAGAGGACTGGCAAACAGCACAGGGCTGGGCAAGGCGGGCAGGGCCACGAGCAGCATTGAACTGACGCAGCTCACACTAGCCAGCAGCTCAGAAAAGAATGATGGGCACCCATGGTAGGGCCATTGAGCGCTAACAGTGACCGAGAACATCGAGCACACAGACGGCTCTGTTGACAAGGTGCCGTTGACCAGCTAGCAGGATGGCGGCCCACCCGCAGGTTTTTTTCGCACCACATTTTCCGTATTCCCTCGCCGTCTGCACTCCTCTCCCTTTCCTTTCCAACCTCCAAACCCGCCCAAGGGACCATTTTTTGAAAAAAGATTGACAGTCCGCCTGTCTCTCTTTTTTTCCATTTCGCCACCTTTATACCCTTTGGTTCCGTGGTTGAGTCATCTTTAGGGTGGCCAACTAGGCTTTGCTTCCTAAGCAAACCAAATACAAAAAAAAAATACAAAACCTGAGCGCGGGGTGAAAATCTTCAACCCCGCTTTGCTCAGCAACGAGTTTTCTCCTCCTACAAACAACAATCACATAGCGAGGTCGCCCTCAACAACACCGCCAAAATGGTCAAGTAAGTGCAATTTTGCGTGATGGATGCCTTTCTTGACATGGTGCTGGAGGACTTCTTTTTGGGCATGCATCTTGGGAGGCGGCATTGTTACCAGGGATCGTGGAATGGCTGGCAGATCTTTTTGTGTCTTGCCCTTGGTCCGTTTTTGGCGGGCGCTGCTTGTGTGCTTTGGCGGTTGACCCCGCCCGGAGTTAAGCTACTGAGCAGTCTTTGGGCGACGCCCAGTGAGAATATCCAAGACGGCCGGGTCACGATGGGAAAAAGAGAGCAAAGCTTCCAACGAACAAAATAACTTGTATATTGCTGCAGACAATGGCTAACATTTTTCACCACAATTTAGCTTCACCATCGACGAGATTCGGGCCCTTATGGACAAGCCCACCAATGTCCGTAACATGTCCGTCATTGCCCACGTCGATCACGGCAAGTCTACCCTGACCGACTCTCTTCTTGCCAAAGCCGGTATCATTTCCACCGCAAAGGCGGGTGATGCACGAGCAACCGATACTCGTGCCGACGAGCAGGAGCGTGGTATCACCATCAAGTCCACCGCCATCTCCCTGTATGGTCATCTTGACGACCCCGAGGACATCAAAGACATTGTTGGCCAGAAGACCGACGGCCAGGACTTCTTGATCAACTTGATTGACTCGCCCGGTCACGTTGATTTCTCATCCGAAGTCACTGCTGCCCTCCGTGTCACCGACGGTGCCCTCGTTGTCGTCGACACCGTCGAAGGTGTGTGCGTCCAGACCGAGACTGTGCTCCGTCAGGCTCTTGGTGAGCGTATCAAACCCGTTGTCATCATCAACAAGGTCGATCGCGCTCTTCTCGAGCTTCAGGTCTCCAAGGAGGATCTGTACCAGTCCTTCTCCCGTACTATCGAGTCCGTCAACGTCATCATTTCCACCTACCTCGACAAGACCCTCGGTGACGTCCAGGTCTATCCCGACAAGGGTACCATTGCCTTCGGTTCTGGTCTGCACGGCTGGGCCTTTACCGTCCGTCAGTTCGCCATCCGATATGCCAAGAAGTTTGGTGTCGACAAGAACAAGATGATGGAGCGTCTCTGGGTAAGCGAAACTTCCTCTGATCAAACCTCAAAACAAGTCCACTAACGCAGCACAACCCTTTAGGGCGACAACTACTTCAACCCTCACACCAAGAAGTGGACCAAGAACGGCACATACGAAGGCAAGCAACTTGAGCGTGCTTTCAACCAGTTCATCCTGGACCCCATCTTCAAGATCTTCAATGCCGTCATGAACTTCAAGAACGATGAGATCACCACGCTTCTTGAGAAGCTCAACCTCAAGTTGGACGCTGATGACCGCCAGAAGGAGGGCAAGCAGCTGCTCAAGGTCGTCATGCGAACTTTCCTGCCCGCTGCCGACTCCCTGCTGGAAATGATGATTCTCCACCTTCCTTCTCCCGTCACTGCCCAGAAGTACCGTGCTGAGACTTTGTACGAGGGACCTCTTGACGATCCTGCCGCCATTGGTATCCGTGACTGCGACCCCAAGGGCCCTCTCATGTTGTACGTCTCCAAGATGGTTCCCACCTCCGATAAGGGTCGATTCTACGCCTTCGGCCGTGTCTTCTCCGGTACCGTCCGTTCCGGTCTCAAGGTCCGCATTCAGGGCCCCAACTATGTCCCCGGCAAGAAGGAGGACCTGTTCATCAAGGCCATTCAGCGTACCGTTCTCATGATGGGCGGCAAGGTCGAGGCCATTGACGACATGCCTGCTGGTAACATTGTCGGTCTCGTTGGTATCGATCAGTTCTTGCTCAAGTCTGGTACTCTTACCACTTCTGACACTGCCCACAACCTCAAGGTCATGAAGTTCTCCGTCTCCCCCGTCGTTCAGCGTTCCGTCCAGGTCAAGAACGCCCAGGATCTCCCCAAGCTGGTCGAAGGTCTCAAGCGTCTGTCCAAGTCCGACCCTTGCGTCCTGACCATGACCTCCGAGTCTGGTGAGCACATTGTCGCCGGTGCTGGTGAGCTGCATCTTGAGATTTGCTTGAAGGATCTCGAGGAGGACCACGCCGGTGTTCCTCTCAACATCTCGGACCCCGTCGTCCAGTACCGTGAGACCGTCCAGGGCAAGTCCAGCATGACGGCTCTGTCCAAGTCCCCCAACAAGCACAACCGTCTGTACATGGTTGCTGAGCCCATTGATGAGGAGCTTTCTCTGGCCATTGAGGGCGGCAAGGTCTCTGCCCGTGATGATTTCAAGGCTCGTGCCCGTGTCCTGGCCGATGACTTCGGTTGGGATGTCACTGATGCCCGTAAGATCTGGACTTTCGGTCCTGATGGTACCGGTGCCAACTTGCTGGTTGACCAGACCAAGGCTGTTCAGTACCTGAACGAAATCAAGGACTCCGTCGTCTCTGGTTTCCAGTGGGCCAGTCGTGAGGGTCCTGTTGCTGAGGAGCCCATGCGCTCTATCCGCTTCAACATCCTCGATGTCACCCTGCACGCTGATGCCATTCACCGTGGTGGTGGTCAGATCATTCCCACTGCCCGTCGTGTCCTGTACGCCTCTGCCTTGCTGGCCGAGCCCGCCCTGCTCGAGCCCGTCTACCTGGTCGAAATTCAGGTTCCCGAGCAGGCCATGGGTGGTGTCTATGGTGTCCTTACCCGCCGTCGTGGTCACGTCTTCAACGAGGAGCAGCGCCCCGGTACTCCCCTCTTCAACATCAAGGCCTATCTGCCCGTCTTGGAGTCTTTCGGCTTCAACGGTGACCTGCGTGCCGCCACCTCTGGCCAGGCCTTCCCTCAGTCCGTCTTTGATCACTGGCAGGTCCTGCCCGGTGGCTCTCCCCTTGACTCCACCTCCAAGGTCGGCCAGATTGTCACAGAAATGCGTAAGCGCAAGGGTATCAAGGTCGAGGTTCCCGGCGTTGAGAACGTAAGTTTATTTCATAGCCCGCAAATCGACTGACGAGAAGTATGCTAACGTGTTATGCTCACTTCTAGTACTATGACAAGCTGTAAACGGCTTCCTTATGTGCTGATAGAATCAGGTGTCGTGCCTACACTGGCACATCTCGTCAACCAGCTACTCGTACAGGTATGGAGTGCTTTCCTCGCGGAGCCCCAACCGTGGCAGCTATGAAAGGCATTGACCGGGGGTTGGTCGGTTCGCCGACCAGGAAGTTAAAAAGATAAACACAACAACCGAATGCCAGGTTGAGCCTATAATCAAGGGAAGCTGTTTTGAGCTTTTCATATATGTAGTTATGTCGTCTCGGATCAATTAAATGTTCAGAATGAAATATGTGCATGCAGTGTGATAAACTGGGTCCGTAACTGCAATTGCGTTCCAAGCGTTAAACTGTACTGGCGTTTGGAGCTGTGTCACGGGATGATTACCAACAGTACATCCACGAAAAAGAATTGATTGCTTCACAAGTGAGTGTTTAGCAGACTCGATAGGTGCCTAAGTACCCGGTAGTTAGAGAGGCGTTAAATGCAACGTTGTTACAGCGACTTCTCATACGATTGTATATCGGTCTTCAGTCTCCACAACTTTGGGTACTCCGTAGTCCGCGCGTTCAGCCAATAAGGATCCACAAAGTCTAAAGCTTCCAGAACAAGGTCACTGCTCTCCATCAATCTTTCTACACAGCCTGCCTGGCAAACGTTTTTGCCTTGACATTTCTTAACCCCCTGGATGAGCTATATGCGCCCGAGAACGAGCTCACTGCGAGCCCTTTTTCACGCACATATTGTCGACAATGCTATTCCCCGAGGAGGACGCGCAACTGCTCAAGGCGTGGATTGTGAAGCGCATAGAAAACACGTGCGTCATATCTGGCGATACCCTGCGAGGAGCATGACAAGACATGAGAAACGGAAAGGCATTACTAACTCCCAATAGATCAGATGCCGACTCGGACGTACTTGCGGAATACGTGATTGCGCTGCTGAAGCATGATGGGGATAAGGAGAGTGTGAGGAAGCTGTGTGAGCAGGAGATTCCGGACTTTCTCACAGAGGGTGAGTCTTCCTGTGCAATGCATGGAGTCCGATACAGCTTCTAGTGCTACGGCTATCAAATTTTCTTACGGTTACTGACGCTTTAGTCACGGACAGATCCTAAGGCTTTCCTAGACGACGTCTTCCAAGCCATCGCGTACAGGTCTTACCTCCCCGGTGCACATCCCCCGCCGAAATCTGCAGATCCTCTTTCCTCATTACAAAACAAAAGCCCGGAATCTTCACGTAAGCGACGCTTAGAAGAATCCGGCCCCTCAGACGATCCTGAACAGAATGGCCCTCAAGGTGGACGCGCATTCAAACAGCTTCGAAAGGGACGGCGCGGCCGCGAGGATAGAGCTGATAGAAATTCAAACGGCTATGGCATGATGATGATGCCACCCTTCGATCCGAATAATCCCATGGAGGCGATGATGCAGATGCAAGCCATGGGGTTGCCGTGGCCAGCAATGCCAGGACAGCAAGGCTGGGGATTTGGCGGTGGTGCTGTAGGAAGAGGGGGCCAGAGGAAGAGGGGGAGGGGGAGGTGTAGAGATTTCGACACTAAGGGTTTCTGCGCGAGGGGAAGCACATGTGTTTATGATCATGGCAATGGCGGCGGCGATGGGGGAGATGGTAAGGTCCCTGTTCATTATTGTGCGGTGGTTTAGTCTGTGCCTGTTTATGGTTGTGATTGTCCTGCTTCCGTCTAAGCACAGCCTCGGTTACTCGCCAAGTGGCAAGTCAGCCAAGTCCTGCAGATATGAGACATTCACGATATTGACGGCGCTACTAAGTCTGAGCTCGACAGATTGCTGACAATTGGGCAGAATACGATCCCAGTAACGCCATGATCAAGCCACTGAATCCCGAGACGCCATCTCGTGGCCGCAAAGGGAAGCGAGGAGGGCGCAAAGGCGGCTCACGAGCGCCATTTTCCGCTGAAGGTGCTGTAAATGATCGCTCAAAGAGCACCATCGTCGTCGAGAATATCCCCGAAGAGCATTTTAGCGAGGGCAAGGTCAAGGAATTTTTTGCACAGTTTGGAAACATTGTCGAAGTATCAATGCAGCCCTACAAGCATCTAGCGATTGTAAAGTACGACAAGTGGGCGGCAGCCAATGACGCATACCGCTCTCCAAAAGTTATATTCGACAACCGATTCGTCAAAGTTTTCTGGTACAAGGATGAGAAGGACAAGTTGCCGGCGTCAGTTTCAAATAACCCCAGCTTCATTCCCGGCTCTGGACTAGACGAAATGGACGCCGAGCCGGAACTTGACATGGAAGAGTTCCAACGGAAACAGGAGGAGGCGCAGAAGCAGCACCAGGAACGGGAAGACAAGCGCAGCGAACTGGAAAAGAAACGGCTGGAACTGGAAAAGCAGCAGCAAGATCTATTGGCCAAACACCAAGCTGAGTCAGAACGGTTATGGGCCAAGCTGGCGGGGAAGAATGGCGGCTCCGAGACAACTGGTTCCTCGGGGACTGATATGCTCAGGGCCAAACTCGCTGCACTGGAACAAGAAGCCAAGATACTTGGCATTGATCCCAACGCCGAAGTAGACTCGAGTGAATATCCATCTCGGGGTGGATACAGAGGTCGGGGTTATCGTGGGAGAGGATTTGCGCCCAGGGGAAGGGGTGCCATGCGAGGAACAGCAGGGAGGCATGCTGCTTATGCTCAGTTTTCCATCGACAACCGCCCGAAGAAGCTGGCAATAACGGGGGTCGATTTCACACCATCGGAAAAGGATGAGCAACTCCGCCACTTCTTGCTGGTAAGTTCCCAAGCTCAACAAAACTAGGAGGGAAAAAAAAGAAGAAACTAGGAAATCTAACATGTACAGAACATGGGTGAATTCGAATCCGTCGACACGAACCCCTCCGTCACACACGTGTCCTTCCGAGACCGCAAAACCGCCGAAAGGTTCTACTACTCACTTCATGGGAACGAACTGCCCGGTGTGGAAGGCAAGCTTGAGCTGTCGTGGGTGAATTCGCCGCTTCCCCCGGTGAACTTGAAGAAGTCGGCGCACGAGGAGAGCGGGACCGTCACGCCGGGGGATGCAATGGCCGGCATGGATGATGCCAGGGAGGAAGGGGAGGTGCGCGAGAAGGAGAGGGATGCCAATGCTACACCCGTGAATATGGATTATGAGGTGGGCGACTATGGATGGGAGTAGTTGTACATGGTGATGAGTATGCATAACTATTTCAGGGTGGCCACTGAGCATCTCATACGTGTAGTTGACTGTCTTGGCCGTCCACGCCGTCTGGATACTTGCCAGATGCGCTGATTTACATGCGCAGTGAAGTAAAATTCGGGCTGTGAATACCGCGGGTGGGTGTCTCGTTATGGGTAGGTGTAGGGTAGGTTACTGGGTCGAACAATGTAGACTCTGCAGCTAGTTTGCTAGATGGCACAAACCGATTTAGAAACTATCCATCAAAGATGTACCCGGATCTAGGTTCGTGACGAATACCAACGCCAGGCGTCACATGTCTTATCTCGAAGCCCTGCCTATACCTCCGAGCACGTCCATGATTGACTTTAGGCAGGCGGCGATCCGTACATGGCCAGCTGACAATAGAGGCGGTTACCATGATGAGATACAGTTCGCTGTCAAGTACATACTCGTGTAGACTCTAGCCTCAAAGTTGCCCTCGTCAACTAAACAAGGGCTTCGATATCAAGACTTTTTGGTCATAGTCAGCATGGCACACAGCAACGGGACTACAATTTTCACGCCAAGAAACAAGTAGTAGCTGCCGTGGCATGCCTCCAAGGCTTCATTTATATTGAAGCTTCTATTCATGGCGCCGTCTGTATTTATTTTATTCCATTTTTAACTCAAATCTCCTCCATATTTGCTCGCTTCCACCTGCACCTGCACCTGCATCACCACTGCCATTGTCTTCGCTCTGTCTAAACACATCTGGCTGTGCATAGGCGGGGTATCGTTGAGATATTATATGCAATTTGCTGCAAGAAATTCAAAATCAATGGGGGGTGAGGAGCCAAAACCGGGCTTACATCTCAAACCCCCTTGCTGCATGATCGTGGCGCGTATACTCTTGGGTCGTTGTACCTTCTTCACTCCTTTCTCTCTCCCCTTGAACCTCACCTTTCAACCAAGTCATTGTTCATTGCGTCTGTGTAGCTTTTTGTTGAAAAAGTCACGCCTTGCCCCCGCCTGTTTGCCGTATTTTTGTGCTTAAACGCCGTCATTCATGCATGCGCTCCCTGGATAAGAAAAAACAATCAAGAAACTAGATCAAAAAATGCACCAAAAAATCAAATGTCAAAAGAAAAGAGGTAGGGACATGAGTTAATGCTTGCCCCATATTGACCGCAATCGCTGTCAATGCAAAAGCCTTCTGGTGGAACAGATCGGCCAATTGAGAGATAGGAGGGGGAGATGATGGTGTGTGCGATTCTATCCTGCTCGCCTTATACGGCCACAGGAGTGTCGAGTCCATTGACTTCAAGTCCCTCAAAGAGATCAAAGATAGTTTGATTCTCGTGGAAGTCATTGTTGACTAGTAAACGTTAGTCAGCCGCTATATGACACGACAAACACAATTTCATTCACACTTACCAACATTGACCAAATACCACTCGTTCATGATTTGATCAAGGAGAACTCGGCTAGGCGTCTCGGACTCAAAGCAGTGGGCCCAATCCGTGCCCAGTCTAAATGCCTCATCTCTCCACGCGAGGAAGCTGATGCTCTCCACAATAGTGGGCTGGACAATTTCCTTGCCGGGGAAGACACCCCAGGTTACAGCGTTGGGTCCATCTGATGGAGCGTTCGTCTTGAGTTCACCATCCTTGGTAACAGCGTAGTAGGTCAGGGTTGGTTTGTCCTCGACACGCTTTACCATCTCGGTGAAGATGGAGGCAGGGACAAGAAGCTCAAGGTATGCCTTTTGGTAAACGTAGCCGTTAGAAGGACCCCAGCCGTGGATGGGGTGCGATGACTTGACGCCGTCAACCGCAGGCTGCGAGTTGATAGTTAGAAGGCCACGCTTGTTGAGTTGGATAAGATTGTCCTTGATGGCATTGGCTTCACCAGTAAGAGGAGCCTCACTCCAAGGGAGCGACTCAATTTCTCGGTTGAGATACTTGACGAAAATGCTGGCAATGTCTTGGACAGTGGTTGGCTCTCCCCATTTCTTGCGGTTGGCCTCGTTGGTGCCGGTCAGGCCGATACCGTAGGCATCCAGCTCTCCGAAAGCAGGGGACCGAGAATCACCCCATCGACCGTTGGGAAATTCGTCCCAGTCCTGCGTGCGGAGAACATAGGACTTGTTGCGGTTGCGCCAGAATATAGGTCGCACATCTTCATCTCGTCGCCCAAGGGCCTTGGACTGCTTCCAGGGAAGAGCCTGCTGAAGGGGCCGCTCGGCACATGGTGCCCAGGTCAGTTCCTCGAGCAGCATGCGCGTAGCTTGGGCCAAGTTCATGGTGTAAAAGTGCAGGTGATAAATGCCATTGGCCAACAGCTTGCGGCACATCTCGGCAACCAGAGTCTTTCCAATCTCACGGACAGCAACGTCATCATTCTTTACTGGCTCCAAAGCCGTCATCCAGTGGTCGGGGACTTTGCACTGCATGTGCTTGGCCCTCCGCAGAAAGCTGGCATAAGTAGCAATGGGCATGATACCAGGAAGAATAGGGATGTTGATTCCACGCTCGCGAACCTTGCCGACCCAGCGAACAAAATTGTCGGCATCGTAGAACATCTGAGTCACGATGAATGATGCTCCCATGTCCACCTTTTCTTTCAGATGGTCGAGCAGTTGTTCTTCATCCTTGTTGTCATCGCAGCCTTCAGGATAGCCAGCAACGCCAATGTCGAAGTGGTCGCCGTAGGTAGCTCGAATGTGCTTGACAAGATCGCGGGCATAATGGAATCCGCCTTCGGCAGCAGTCCATTTCTCTTGGGCTCGAGGGGGGTCGCCGCGGAGGGCAAGGATATTGGTGCAACCAGCCTTGTACGCCTTTTGCAGAGCAGCGTTGACCTTGTCCAGTCCCATGTCGGTGCAAGTCAAGTGCATGCAAGTCTCGAGGCCGTAGACTGACTGGGCTTGAAGAACCATCTCGCAGGTAAGCTCGGCAATACGGCCTCCAGCTCCCCAAGTAATATCTATAAACTTGGGTCCAAAGTTATACATGCGGTCGATTCGGTCGTAAAGATTCTGGACACCTTGAGCAGTTTTGGGGGGGAAATACTCGAAGGAGAAGGACGGCTGGCCGCCCTTCTCGGCTTCGGCTAGCATATCCTTGATATGCATCTTGGTGACGGTGGTGGAAGAGGTGGTAAGAGAGAGTTGGAGTTGTCAAAATAAACTAAGGGGGGGGTTGAAGACGACTCGAAGCACCCAGGAGGTCGGTGACAATGGCCCCGGCAGGGCCTAGGCGAAATTGGTGAGACGTATTCTGTCCGAACAAGCGGGACAAGTTGGTTGAGGTATTCACGGCCTGGAGCCAACCGGAAACAAGGTCGGGGCTTCACAGATGTTGTCGACGTGTTCAATCAGCGTACCGCAGGGGGCCCCGAAGGTGCAAATTAGTACAGTTGTCCTTGCAAGGGCCGTCCGACTTAAATTGCCCTCACAGACAACCACAGAGTCAGAAAGTGCAATGCTTATGGCAAAGACGCAAATCTAGGAAAACTTCTCGAGGACAAATGCCACCGAACGTCGAGCGAGAACGGGGGCTCCAGTGTCAAAGGTGGGGGGCGCCGACGCCGTACTGGAACCTGTGAAAAGGGCCAGAGGGGTACATATGTACCTCCGATGTGTACGGCCGCATGTACAGTGGGTGTAGCTACATCATTTGCTTTGTACCAGCTCGAGAGCGGACCAAGACCGCTCGATCTGGGCCTGGAGAAATGCAGTCGGAATGGCCAGCAAAAGTGCTGATTGGGTCGACAGATCCACTGAAGCAGTAAGATGCGGTACCGTTGCCGGTCCCTCGGCGAGCGAGACGGCCAGACTCATTCGCTGCGCGAAAATCAGAGCAAAAGGCTCTGGTGCTATGTTGGACTGGCGGTGGACATGCATGCATGTGTGTTTGTCAGCGGACGACAGAGCATCGCGAATCTCGACGTCTGGAGTTTTACATCTTCCATGGCGCATCAGGAAAGAGCCAGCTTGTCCAGCAACCCATGTCCTGTCCCGTGCTCCATATCCAACATGTCTTGCCGTGCCCTCCTCAGTTGCCCGTAAAAGAACCCTCCGAGGCAATCAATCAGCTACTTAAGTACTTTACCCGTCGTACCATGCCTGCTGAGCAACTGGGTACTAGGTACTTGAAGTGCCCTAGGCAGGTACCTTCCATCCATGATGCCCCTCCTTTCGAAGTACTGCCCCCCTCCGATACCCCACCCTACCATACCCAGGTACTCAGGTGCCTGTACTGAGTTCCTCCGAGGTCAACGAATGACGCCACCAGTGTACCGTCAGTCCCAAGGTTGCACCAGTTGGCCTGTTTGGGCCGGTGATTTTTTTTCTGTTGCTGAAATCCTCGTGCAGTTTCTTGGTGGTCACGACTCACCCACATGCTCAATCCATTTGCTGGCCGTATTCGGGTTTCCCCTCCCCCTTGTTGATCAGCCTCTGAGCGAATTGGAGACGCCATCATCAAAGGCTTCTCACGGGTTGACGGGCCAAGTGAACACCTACTCGGCTTCTAGGTGACGTGGCTTCTGCAGTCTGCACTCAAAATCTTCAGCCACTCTTTTCTTGCATGCAACGGAGCACATGCAGCCAGCCAGTTGAGATTCCCCGAGGAACCACCTACCGCCCCAATCATACCTTCGGCGGCATGTGTTTCTATAAGCCGGAAAATAACTCGGAGGGAGTCGGTGTTTGCCAAGTGACTCCTTTTCGCAGAAGGCCGATTGATTGGCGTCCCAATGCCTCGTTCAGAGTCCTTTGGCGGCCTTGATGGTGTAGATTCACGTCTTGTACGAATGGCATAATCGACGACGACAATGGACCATGCAGGCCATTACAAATCGCACAATGTTAAGCAGAATATTCAATTACAACAACTCGCAACACGCCAACGCTTGCCCTTTAGGCTTTCTCTGCTTCAGCTAATGATTTATCAGACTTGGATGTTGATGGCATTTGGTCCCTCGTCATTATAACTTCGAAGGCCTCCTGACTGTCCAACCCGAATTCGCGTCCCTTGTGCTCTGGTCCAATAAAGGTCGTCATCACCACCAAAGCTATAGCCGCGCCCAGAAATACACAGATGACTATGCCATAGTCATAGCGCTGTTGACCAGATGGACCTGGCGGAAGTGGGAAATAGCGTTCGCCTATTTCAGACTGAATTGTTGCCGAGCCGCTTGACGCCATGGTCCCAAGTTGATATGCAGTGCCTACCACAATGGACCGGATGTCTGCTGGGGACAATTCCATCAAATGACTTGGAAGAACTCCAAATGCACCTTGTGTGGCAAACTGGAGGAAGAAAGCAGCCACCGTCAGACCCGGCGTCTGAACTCTTGTGTACGGGTATAGTACTCCTGCAGCCACAGTTAAAGAGGCCATGATGGTTAGCCGGCGCCCGAAAATCTCGGACAGATTGCCAACACAGATGGCACCGAGGAACCCCCCCATATTTGCTACTACTTGCGTGACTGTCAATTGATTCGGCGTAAGCTCAAACTCGGTAGTGAGCATTGTCGGGTACAGGTCTTGTGCGCCATGAGACTGGCCCAATCTACGGTCAGTAAAACACGTTGGTAAAAATGAGACGTCTTGAAAATACTATGACATACAACAAATGAGAAGCCGCTCATCAAAACCACCATGTATAGGATGGAAAGCCAGTAGTCCCGGAGAGCAATCCATGCCTTGTCCATGAAAGTAGGGGTGTTGTCGGACAGAGTCTTGGAAATCATCTTGCGATCTCGAAAGGCTCTCGTCTCAGAGAGCCTCAACCTCCATACGATGATGAAGACGGGCGGGCAAGCACTGAACCAGAATAGCGGCCTCCATCCATATCTTGTCGTGTCAACTAGAGCTCGGTTCATTGCCGTAGCTAAGACATATCCCAGCGGATAGCCGGACTGGAACAGGCCGGACAAGAATCCTCGCGCTGGGTGAGGGCAATCTTCCAGGGCCGTTGCTACGGAGTTGCCATAAATTCCTCCCATGGCAATTCCGAAAAAGGCCCTGCAGACCAGGAACTGATTATACGTTTTACAAAACCCAGTCCCGAGCTCGAGGAGAATGAACATCAAGTTGTTGATGACAAACGGCCACCTGCGCCCGTAGCGATCGGATAAGAATCCAAAAAGAAACGAGCCCAGCGGCCTAAACATCAATGCCAGGGTAATGCCCCATGTCATGTCGGAGTTTTTCTTGTTGAACTCGGCTGCAAGCTGTGGCAATGTCAAGCTGACGGTGAAGAAGTCGAAGGAATCCATAATCCAGCCACTCCAGGCACACTGCGTATATTAGATGTTAACAAAATACTCGGTCAGGAATCATATCCCGGAAACTCACCCCAAAAAAATTCCATTGCTCGCGGTCGAGCATGCGAAGAGCTTTTATAGGACTTGTAACTCTGTCCATAGGCGGCCGCAGGGTAGTTATTCGCGACAGGATATAATCGCAGCATGTCATGGTGCATGTGCGTTTCATTCCGTCACTTTGACCGGCCTCCATTGCTCTTTGGGTTGTTGTTTGTCTGATGCTTGAATAATCCGATAATCAGTGTAGCCCACGCAATAAGAGACAGTGAGTTGATCACCGTGCCGTATAAACAAAACAAAAAGTTGGCAGGCGAACTTGATAAACTGGCATGGTAGGATTACAACTTGTCTCGTATTTCAAGTTCATATTTATCAACGACATGTCAGCTATGTGATGTGATGGCTCGGCAGTTTCACAACCGAACGCTTGGTCCCTCGTCGATCCACAGCCCATAACTCCCGTCAGTGCGGTCTCCTTCAACCTTGAAGATAGGGATTCCCGAATGGCGTTTGGCACTAGCCGGTTCAAAGCTCAGACATCTATTGGACACACTCAATCTCTGCTACATATTCTTGGAACAAGTCAGCTGGAGCTACTGGGAGGATACGCCAAGTCGGATCGGGCGGCAAGGTCAAGTCACGATAAGATCGGACGGATCTGAGAACCATGGTGTTTTCTGCCAATCGGCACAAGCCTGCCGGTGGTCTTGTTTCCAAGTTTCGTTTCAAGGCGGCAATGCTCGGCAGTTGTCGTTGCCGCCAGGGAGTCGATAAGAGCTTGAGAATGCTCGGTGAGCATTGATTGACCGGCCGCTGTGCTCTATGCCACCACCATTTCCCACTCGTCCAAGACGTCCTTTTCTTTGAAGTAATTGCTATCGACCATCTGGAATCCCAGCTTCTCCAGCACTCGGCGGCTTCTGCTGTTCCCCTTTTGCGTCTCAGCAATAAATCGCCGGGCACCTCTCTCCTCAATAGCCCACTGCATCACCACTTTGGATGCCTCAAGAGCCAGTCCTTTACCCCAGTGCTCGGGGCTCACGCCATAACGCATCTCCAACATTTCTTGCCATGGCGGCAAGGGAGCCTCCCCCTCGTCAAGGGGCGGGAGTGCTGCCGTGCAGTCCCGGGCGCAGGAATAGCCAACCCACTCGACGTCGTTCTGCCAGCTTGGGTTGTCCCATCGATTGAGCTCGATGACGCGGATATTCTCTGGCGACTTCTTCAGCTTCCTCCCTTCGCCGGAGCTGAACAATAGGTTTCCCGTGGCTGTGGTTGGCAGCAGCCCGACGGCAAAGTCGCCCATGTTCCTCTTGTTCCAACGACGAGAGATATCCCCCGCCATGAGCACATTTCTGATCTCATCGTCGGTCCAGGCCCGGGCGGGAAATGCGTCTCCGAATCCCATGTCGCAGAATGAATGGTCTTCATGTAATCTCTTGAACAAGTCTCGGTAGCCTTTGATGGACTCGGACATTGGCGTAGGCACAAAGATGAGCCTGTCGGTGACAAGCACGAACGGTGTAAAGGACATGGTCTACGGCTGGGGCTGTTGCAACGGAAACTAGACAACAAGAAGCAGTACACTCTTGGAATTGATAAATCAAGTCAATTTCACAGCGGAACCCCGTGTCTTTTCACGCTGGGCAAAGCGGGGGATTGGAATAAATGTACGGGGACTAAGCAAGGTTTGACTCATCGGTGACGACTGTGGAGATTTGAGCTGACTGCGCTTCGTCAAAATAGTAACCCAGCATGCTTGGCGTGGTTGTTGTATTTATCAAATAATCACCGTCTGCGTGGTGCGATAACTCAGATGATGCTTGAGAATATCAACCGCAACACCCTTGACATCCCTTCCATCCGTGGGTATTCGCCGAGTCTAACTGCCCACCGTCTTATCCAGTATATGGGATATTCTGGTGCTGCTAGCCAAGCAATGGGCTAGCTCACTTCTCATTTCCCTCCGAGTCGGCGGCGGGTTCCTCAGGAAACATTGCATCGAGGTTGTCGCCGTCGAAGTCTTGCTGGAGCTAGCTCTCCCGGAAACACGGGCAAGTTGAATATTTAAGGTGGCGATGATACCAGGACCCGGCTCATAGTTGGCTCGAGCCGGGGGAGCAGCGTCTTATACACTACACGTATCATCCACAGCCGCAGCTATCGATTGACAATGAGTCACAACCGGCGCATACATACTCCATCAAGCGTAGGCACATCAGATATGTTGGGCGAATTTTGAAATTTCTGCCCGTGGTGAGTAAAGTATTGGCTTGAGAAGTTGAGGCTATATTCAATCAAGAGCCATACAAAAAGCAAAAAGCAAACACCTGCTGGCCAACTCCGGGATATTGCCTTCTCTGTAACCTTCTAAAAATAAGACACGATGAAGCGACTACCTCTCTTTCCCTCTCTCTTTCTCATACACACACATACATACATACGCAAGCTAGCTCGCTCCCCCAAATAAGAACGCACGTACATTAGTTTTCCACACCAGGAGCCGTCAAAGCCAGCAGAGGCGCCCCCCGTAATCTCCTCCACCGGTTGCTGTTGTCGACAATGTCCCGATCAAACAGGAACCACCAGCGCTGAAACAAGACCTGGCCGACCTCCCAGCAATTGGGGTCGTAAGGGTCGGAGCCGTAGATGCGCACGCCCTCGGCATTGTCCTCAAAATCGTAGGCGAAGTTGACGAGGGCGAGCGGGCCAGAAGCGGTGGGCGGGCGGGCGTCGTCGGGGAGCGAGAGGATGCCGATGATCTTGTCCCGGACGCTGGGCCAGGGCAGGAAGTCGAAGAGCGGGTGGTGCGGGATCAGAACTTGTGAGGGAGTTGGACGCCATGGCCGGGGAAGTTGATCTGGCGGTGTCGCGATTCCTTGATTAAAGGGCGACAGAGCATCCAGGCTCCAAAGTGAGCCCTTGCATCCAAGCCGGTCCGCTATACGCAGCATGGCACGCAGAAGTGTCAGTTCATGGACGGGCAAGAGGTAGCTGTCGGGGAAGCTGACATCGGACGATGAGTTTGATGAGCTATCTAGGGATGGCGGTGAACCAAACATTACATTGGACATCGTGGTAAACGGGGGGACTGAGCCCGACGAGGAGGATGCCGTGAGGATACCATCGCCGCCGCCACCACTTGACCCGTCATCGACGGCCGCGGCCGTGGGGAAATCGGAAAATACCCCAATTACATCGGGCATCATGGACGAGAGAGTCGGGTCGGTGAGCATGTCCCAGTTGGTAAAGCACATGTCGATGCCGAAGATAGAGCCGGGACTCTGAATGCCGGTGTCGACGGGTTCTATAGTATCGACGGGCATCTCCTCGACCAGCTGAGCGTGTTCATCTTCGGGTTCTTGTGAGGTGCTTTTTGAGTCGCTGCTCCCTCTCATACGCTTCTGTCTCTTCTTTTCTCCTAAACGAAACACAAGACGACATCAAGAGATGAATATGCCTCCTTGAACAACACGCGGGGGTGGGTTCCAAACACGTACGATATCTCCGTTGCGCCAGCACATTCAATATCCGTTTTCTCTCTGCCGCGTCCTCCTCGATATCCGGTACCTCCAGCGGCGGCGGAGGCTTATATACCCTCTGTCTTGTGCGTGGCCTCGAGCCAGAGCCCGAGCTATTCGGCTTGTCGCCCATATTCACCTCGACACGCTCGCTCAACAGCTTCCAGAAGATGGGAGGGGGGGGGAGAAGAGTCAAAATACGCCTTCTTTCCCAACTCGTTCAAAAGCGTCGATTTCTTTAAGGACCACAGGGTCCTCTTTTATACCATGACCACTTGCGACATGGAAATGGAGCTCTTACAGGAAGAACATGGGACAAGCCCCCAGTATTATAAATGCACATTTGAAAACGACAAGACAAGCACGTACATCCACTCGCTTTCTGAAGCGAGAGCCGCAAACCGAATCCACTTGGACAATCTTGATGCGCCAAACAAAGCGCTTCCACCGACTGCGTCTACCATAACGCTCCAAGTGGAGATGACGCTCGATACAAGTCGTCCAAGCCTTACGGATAACAAGCAACCTCGCCCACCAGCTGAATATCCCCAGTGGACCTAAGTATCTGCTATCAAGGGAGAACCCGGCAGCCCCCCGGGGTCATGTATCGGGTAATCAGTGCGACTCCAACGAGGAGCGGCTGAAGGTGGCAGGGAGGGGGAGGTGACGGGACCCCTGGCTGTTCACGACTGCACATGGCTGCGCCCTACGAGGCTGGCCGAAGCGTGAATGAAGATCTGGATGCGTCGTATAATGCCACAAACAGGCGTGACTAACTGATGGTGGGCTCAGGGTACGTGTCGACCTTGGGCGAATCTGAGGACGGCCTGGGTCGACCTAGGCACCGACCTTTGGGGCACATTGCGTCAGACGGGCTTGATCATGATCGGGACTCCAGCACGTAAGTGGAGCGATTGGGCGTGCGTTGCGAAGCAAAGATGGTGGTGTGCCACTGTTGTTGTGGCCAGTGTGCAAGCGAGCCAAGCCATCTGTATTTGTGGCGTGGGTTGGACTGTCGCTGATGCACCGAGATATACTTTGGAGCTTCTTGTGGCTTCTTTATGACGTGTCTGGACAGAAGGGAGTTTGGGGATTTGATGGTTGTTAGATAGACGTTGCCATGGTGCTCTAACCATGGACAAGAGCGAGACTCGTCGTCAACTCGTCTCGCCTGACTGACGATGCCCATGCTCAACGTTTGGATATGTATGTATTTTGGTAGGGAACCGTTGGCATCTGGGAGAGCTCGAGTGCTGTTCCACTTGGCTGTCTTGACGTTCTATTTTGAGTTGACAACCCCGTTGATCAACTCCCACTAGTATAATTGCCGGGGGAATATGCGACGCAGTCCCCAAGCTAGCACATGGCATGGTCCCAGTCAGTTCAGCCTTCCCCCGGGACCGCTACCCGTCCCTCGTCGGCTCGCACTCGCTTTTCGAGCCCTTGGCTCATGACTCTCCAATAGTTGACCTAGCCGTCGGCCCTATATTCCCAACCTGGCACGATTAAAGGGTAACCAGTGCGGGGGCGCCAAAGAGCCAAGCCAATGACCCTGTTGATGACAACGGATGGAGTCACCCGCGGTATTTTGGGCCACTGAGCCTTGAACTCGTCCAGCCGCGCCCGGGGTTGGCTCTCTCGTGGCATCGTCGGGTTCGTCGGTTCCGCGATTGACCACTTCTCATTTCCCGCCGTCGACTTGCGCTCGTGGCTGTTGCCATTCCTATTTTGTATTAACATGGTCTTGCCTACGGCGGCCGTCGCAGCAGAGCGCCAGCCCCCCTTGACCAGAGAGAGTGTCGTTTGTCCCAGGAATCAAGGAGCCCTTGGGATGTGAAATTGTCTGCCGGGGAAAGTCGCTCGCGCAGCCCAGCCCCGACGCATACGTCTCCAGAACCGTGGTGCAGAGTTCTTTATCCCTTTGGCTGTGCGCAGGTGCTATTTTTGTAACGACCAGGGATTAACTAATTAAAGATATTACTAGTATGTTAAAAGATACTCAAGTCACCTAAGAGTATTTAAAAAAATCCCCATGCACGTGAAGCTACTGGGCACATACAAGGCCACCCTCGCAGCTGGCAGTGCTTGGCATTACAGTTGGCCCCAGCTGTTCCCGGCTGTTAAAGTCACATGTGGCAGGCACCATCTGTATATAACACCAACCAGACTTGACTTCTTCCTTTCGCAACGCTTCATCACAACACTGCTCCTTCACAACATTTGGCCAGTATCAACAATCATCATGATAGCTCAACTCGCGTCTCCATCGCACTATACCCCCCCTCCAGTAGGGCATGAAGATCCGTCGTCGGCATAGAGTCCCGTCAACTCTGCTACTTGGAGCCCCAAACCACCAGCACTTTGCGCGTTGCGTCCCCTGTCCCCGCCGGCCTATGATCTTCAAGAACTAGATGCCCATATACCAGATATCGGCCATGAGCTTCGTCCTCCATCGGTACTACTGCCATGCCATTTAGCCCCAGAGTCGGATGACTTCCTTGACATGGTGGATCGTGGGCTGTGTATCAGCCCTTCGGCCCATGCATGCAAACCATCGAATATCTGGAGTGCCTCGTCTGCATATCCGTCACCTGGTCATAATACGCCGCGAGTCCAATCTCCAGTATCAGAGGCTGAGTACTGCCGTGGCAATAGACTCAGTCTTTCTGGTTTTTCATTGCCAAATCTCCGATCAAGTTCACCCTCGTCGAACGCCATCGCCGACACCAGTAATCGGGAAATTATGGCTCCAGGAGATGGCTCTGACCTGTTCTGGTATGATGGCACTATAGACGCAGATCGACGAAGCCCAGAGCCCAAAGATGGTCCTACTTTTGCGCGTGCTGCCCAGACCTTTAGTTCCAAGCGAAAGGCCTCGCAGTTTTCTCTTCGCAGCCTGACCAAGTCATTGTCCAAACGCCCCCGCCTCGTGGCCTTTCGTCAATGGGCGGTGAATATATATCACGACAGCAGCCGTCGCCTGACTGAGGCATATCGTCGCCTCAAGCACCAGCGAAGATTTGGTGAGTTTAGGGCATGGACAGGAATTGGGCGGCGGCGACAACGACCACAACCAGCTGATGATGTGAAGGACAAATCCGCCCAGCCATACGGGGTCTTCAAGTATGAGAGTGGTCCAGGGAATCAAGAGTGGTGGAAAGATGGGGTGACGAGATATCGAGCACCGTCCTGGATGTTTCGTGCTAAATAATCAACAGTGGGGACAGTGTTAGAGGCATGATTCAAGGAGCTTTTATAAATAATTAGACAAGAGGCAAGAGCGCCATTCTCATCACAACAATACAAACTTTGCCATCATTGTATGGACATTTTACAACATGTACCTGAAGGAGTGAGCTGGCTCTGTTTTCCGTTTCCCAGAGGCAACAAGCCCTTCCTCCTCCACGGTATACTCGTCGTGCTCGCTGTCCACCCCTCTCTGGTCCATCTTTTTGTTCCTGTACCGCAGATACCACCTCAGAACAACGGCCAAGACGGCAACGGCCAACATTGCCAAGGCACACGCACCCATGCCGCTCGTATAATAGGGCGCGTCTCTATCCGGATACAGCCTCGTGCCAACCAACGGGCCACACTGGCCTATGAGCTGCAGGACGGCAAAGCCGCCGCCCTGCCTCGTCTGGCTGGCCTGGTTGTTTATGCTCCACGCTATAATGAGCGTGACGACGTTGAAGAAGCCCACGGCGGCGGGGTACACGGCCAGGTACCTCAGGAACGGGGGCAGACGGAGCGGCCCGGCCAGGGCCAGCGCGCCGTAGCCCGCGGCCGAGGCCAAGGCGTGCAGGACAATGGGGACGGTGCGCGCGCGGAGGCGGTCCGACGCGTGGGCCGTCAGCAGGACGACGACAAAGGCGACGAGGTAGGGCGGCGCCGAGAGCGCCTGCGAGGCCAGCGCGTCGTGGCCCATGTCGGCCACGATCTTGGGCAGGAAGACGGGCAGGGAGGAGTAGGCCATGTTGGTGAGGAAGAACATGGCCGACGTGAGCCAGGCGACGGGGTCTGCGAAGACGAGCAGCAGGTCGCGGGGCTGGAGGCCCGAGGCGGGCTCGTGAGGCTGGTGCGAGGAGGGGTGGTGGCGGGGGGGGGCGCGCGGGAGGGGCGGTGGTGGTCGCGGCGGAGGCGGAGGCGGGCGACCTTTTTCTCGCGCTGCGTGAGGTACGGCGCTGATGAGGGCGAGTCCGGGATCGTGGTGAATGCGGCGACGGCGGCGAGGACCGACGGCAGGCCTTCGAGGAGGAAGAGGAGGCGCCAGGGGGCGATGGGCGAAAGGGACGCGAACTTGACGATGATGTAGGCGAGTGTTGAGGCGAAGCTGGTGGCGAGAGGGGCGGCTTTTTTTTTTGTTTTGTTAGTTGTTGCGGTTTCGGGGAGCAGGGCTTCTTTGGTGTATATGTGTGTATACATGTATATATATTCATATACCTAGGTGTATGTGTAGGTTGGGGTGCGTACCTGATATGAATATGGCTGTGCGAAAGGCCAGTTCCTCCCGTTTGAAGAAGAAGCTCAGATAAAAGGGGATGCCTGTGAATCCCGCCTCGCCGATGCCGAGGAGCACCCGCAGCGCGATCAGGACCGGATACGAAGGCGCAATTGCCTGCAGCGACGCCGTGAGGCCCCATGCCAGGACCGTCATGGACACGACGACGTGGGCGGGCACGAGCTTGAACAGCAGCGACATCCACTCAAAGGCAATGTACGAGATGTAAAACGCCGTCAGGGCCCATTCGTACCAGTCGTCTCGGGGCGGCGTCGTCTGCAGGTCCTCGTCCATGCCGGCTATCCTCGCATTGCCGATGTCTGTGTACACGGCGTCAGCTTGCGTAGGCGAATTGCGTCGGGCAGGGCAGCGTACTCGACCGGTCCAGAAAGCTCAGCAGGTAGAGGAGGGCCACAAACAGCACCAGCTTCCTGTCAAACTTCGTCCGCACCGCCAGGTCCTCGTCGGGCGTGTACAGCTGGAAACTGGCGACGGTGCTCGCGCTCATGCGTCTGCGCGCGGCGTCCCGCTCGACCATTTCGTAGGCCTCGACGCCGCGGGCGGCCTCATGGCGCAGGTCGAACTCGTCGATGACGGCCTCGTCGTCGCTGTCGTCGAGCCTGAACTCGGCGCCGGTCTGTGCAAAGGACGGGGACGCCTCGCCCGGGTCCAAGGGGCTGCGGCGGCCGGCGTGGGCCATGGGATGTTTGCTTGCTGGGTGGTTGTTTCGGGTTTCGATAATGTCGGGGCACACCGAGGCCCCGTCCCGTCGGGAGGTGCGACGGCTTCAATGGAGCTGGCCGGGGCCGCCGCCACGCACACTGCTTGCGGTTGTGCGCTGGGGGGATGCCGTGGTGAGCCTTACATGAGGATGGATATTTGGGCGTTGGGCGTGGGCAGAGCTGGATGTGAGAGTGAGGGTGAGACGAACATTGAACCGACGGCGACATGCGAGGTTGGATGCCAGTTGGGAGCTCCACACGTGATGGCGACGTCATTCGGCCGCGCAGCAGATCAAGGCAAACATGGCGGACATGATGGTGATTGAATTACGGGATTGGGATTCAGGGCTGTATATCCAGCCGAGGGTTATGACACGAATGCCAATGCCTGTCTATGTGATGAGCAGACGCCCATGTCGAGACAGCCCATCTTGGTTTCCCAAGTGTCTCCGACCATGGATTGTATTTATATACGGCCAAGTTCACTAGGACATGACGTCGCCTTACAGGGCCTTGGGAAAGTTTTTTTAAAAGAAAATATTATTTTAATGTACAAATAATCTCACATTCGCCAGCGCTTCACCTAGATTACTTTTCACAGCACATTGTGTCCCGTTACAGCGCGTCACTTGGGAAAAACTTCATGACCAACGCCGTCTAATTCCTCCTTACGCCTCGTGCCCGCAAAGTTCGTATCGCGTCTTCATCATGGCCCTCGTCAATAGGAGACGTTTATTCACGTCTGGCTATGGATCCTTCTTGGAAAATAATCGTCGTATGGATAGCTTCTTCTTTAATCGCGGAGTTGGCGGCAGCTCTTTCTTGAAGGGATCCTGGCCAAGGAACTTGGGCTTCATTGGTACGTCCGGTCTGCTCTCTGGCGAGTCGTCCAATGCGTCGCCCGAGTCTAGTCGATCGCCTGCCAAGGACGACGACGTACCTGTCCTTGATAATGAACCTGCCTGTGGTTGTGGTCGTGGTCGTGGTTGAGGTTGAGGTTGTCGAGCTGCTTCCATCTCGGGCAATTCTTCATCTCCGTCGTCGTAGTCTTCTGGTGCCTCCCGATCTGTGTCGTCACATACAACCACATACCACCGTGATTGCTCTTCCGCTTGGACTTGGGCACGTAGCTGTTCAAACCACTGCGACTGAGTTTGCTTGACCGTCTTCTCGTACCTTGCCATTTCTGCCACAATGTCTACCCCGAGATCCACCCGGACAACATGATCGGCCACGTAGGCGTATGGCCTCGCAGCATGTTCCGCTTCCTCCACATGGTATTCCTCCAAGAGCTTTACTGGTGACCATTCATGTACGAGTACACTGTCCTCGGCGGCAGACACCTTGGATACAGGCATGTCCAAATCATCGTCGTAAGACTGTGGCCGCTTCTCTCGTGTGGGCGTCGTCTCGTTGGACTCTGGTCGCGTGACGGTGCCGTCTTCGTTTTCTAGCCTTGGTACAAAGTCAAACGACTCGGCGAATTGGCTGAGAATAAAGGCGGCCGTGTCTCGTCCGATGATCCAGTCTGGCGTGCAGTCGTCGAGGTCGTTGAGAATGATGAAGATACGGATGCTGCGGCGGTACCACCGAAATCCATGGCACAAGTATGTAGGCATGGTCCCTGCCGAGCCAGGCAGTGATGCAGTGATGCTCCTGGTCAAATGCTACTCGAGCTCGCCCAGGGCCGCAGGCAGGTGGAGGGGTTGGTTGGCCCGTTGGTCGGATGAGAAGGAAATCTCCCCGTGTCTGAGCTAGCGGCGACGGCAGGACACTCAAGCGTCTGGGAGAAGGCGCTGGCGAGTGGTTTGTGGTCAGATGCAAGGAGAGCACTTGAGCCCTGGTGGCGAGGCTGTCGAGGGGCATTGGCAAGCCGGCACATTGTACGGAGTAAGGGTCGACATGTTGGAGTCGACAATCCGTATGTACATGTGCTGTCGAGGCTGGCGCACCGAGCGCTGGTTGGTATTCCCGCTTGCCACCGAAGCTGCGCAGTTGGGGCAAGAGCTGTCGAAATCCCCACCTGCCGACTCCGTACTCCGCAGCTGGCCGCCTATGTACCTATGTACCTACTCCGTCCGTACTTCTGAACCTGGCAAGTGTGTGAACCCGTTTGATTGTTTGTGGACACAAAGGTACATATGTACGCGATATTCATGCCGCCATGCGACAGATTGACTCTTTTCCCTGTCAACTGGCCCTGGTGTGGGCCTACAATATGACATTTGTATGCACATATGTACTAGTACTACTACTACCTACCTAGGCAGGTACATTTGCACTCGTTGGTCGACAGTCAATCTTGCCCTGGTTGTATGTTGCAAGCCAACAGCAACATTCAAGACGCCACTAACCCAGTGGACACATCCAGCGTCCAGCTCATCGTTGATCCGGCGGCTCGGCACGCAACCCCAAGCAACAACCTTCCTGCCCTTATCGGCCTTAGCGGCGCCGCGGCGTCGCCATCAAGTCGGGCGGCCGATTCAACTAGATGCTAGGCTGCAGAGTAAGTTACTTGCGACGACTTCTGGTCAAATCGGCGGGGTGCGTGGATGGAGGGTGGCAAGCTGGTTACAGTTGGTTGGTTGGGCGACATCCATGTTGGATATTGCATGGTGATCTCCAGACGTGCCATGCGAGTTTAATTGCGCCAATGAGCAGAGCGATCGATTGATTCAAAACACGGCTAGCTAACTACCTAGGTACTACGTAGTAGTGCTGCTAGGTACGAAATACAAAACGCCTTTGCCACCCATCATGTATCCAAACACTAATATGTTGAGTATGCGCCCTTCCTATGATAGGTATTACATCGACGAGTCCACTTCAGGCCTCCCCCCTTTTATGGTGATTCCAACTCCGCCGTTTATTCGTAGACAGATGGTTCCTGGAAAAGGCTCACCCCACCCGACTCTTCATCTTGTTCTTGTAGACCCGTCTCCAACGCATTGACATCAAAATCAAAGTCCATGTCGTTTAATATATCGCCCAGCTCTGCGTCGGTAATATTCATGTCCATATTCATTGGCAGCAAGGAAGGCTGCTGGCTCGTCTGGTCGTCGTCGGCGGGTAGAGCGTGTGGCAGTTGATTCTTCATCCAAGCTTTGAACTTCTCTAGCAGGACAGGGTCATCGGCCGCTGTCTCTATTGCGTTGACAATGTCCTTTGCACGCATCTGCATGGCTGCATCCGTAGGTAGGCGCCCAGTATCTGTGACATTCTTCTTGACAAATTGCACTAGCCCAGCCTCCAGCTCACGAGAGCAGAACACATTTGCCGGGCGGCTATTTTCGGATAGCAACGTTTCCAGAAACTGGTTTGCGGCGTCATGTCCAGCCTTAAACGCCTTGGCGCCATCGCGCATGTTGACTTCGACGTCTTCAAGGAACGGTTCAACGCTGCCCTTGGGATAGGCATATGGTGGCGCAAACCCCGATCCGCCTTGCGATAGTGACCACGAGTAGCCCTTTGGTAGACCTGGACCTGGGTCCTTAGCAATGCCAACATCACGTTTGAATCGTTGAAGCCATTCAGCATTGTCGGCAGCGGTCTGGTTCCAAGGATCATCACTGTCATGTGTTGGTTACCAGTTCGCTAGAAGTAATAGGATGCGCTCATGTGGACTTACTCATCATATAGAATCCATCGTGCTTGATATTGCAGCTCATCGTCAGTCGGGGTGTGCCGATTGGGGTTGTTGGGAGACATGGTCGACTTAACCCAACGTCTCAGTTCCTTGGCTAGACGCCGGTAGCAATTGGCATCATTCAGAAAGAAAGGCATGGCCCTGCCGTTCCTATCAATCGAGAGCAGATGTTGAAAGTCATTTTGGGTCAAATGATTTGGGGGCTCCTCAGTGGACTTGGGTGATTTGTGACACGACGTTGGTCCGGTACTAGCTACAGTGGTTGTGGCAGGGTAAGAGTCTGTCGTCGTGGTAGGCGCGTT
This sequence comes from Metarhizium robertsii ARSEF 23, assembly GCF_000187425.2. Lineage (NCBI taxonomy): Eukaryota > Fungi > Ascomycota > Sordariomycetes > Hypocreales > Clavicipitaceae > Metarhizium > Metarhizium robertsii. Next base: position 1,472,057 of record NW_011942226.1, read on the forward strand.
ATTGGGGGAACCCCCTTCAGGGTGTCGATCTCTGAATGATTCAAGCCAGTGAATACTGTCGGCAGCTGTTTGATTCCATCCATCATCGAACTCGTAGATGATAATACGAGCTTGTCGTTGCAGGTCCTCATTCGTTGGCTCATGTCCAATAGACCGCTGCTGCCTGAGGTAATCTGCCAGCTCCCGTTCCAAGCGAGAGTGGCTGTGGATAGTCGAGTCGATAGATCTTGGGTCCTTGGACCGAACGGTTTGGTGCTGGACGTCTTCACTTCGTGGCAAATTGGCCCGACGTCTAAACGGTTCTAGCCATTCAGTCGACGAGGTAATCAAGCGTAGGAGCCAATTGGCAACCGTCTCAGACGGATGGGTGCACACTTCCTCCACCCTACCGACAATCTTACATGCTTCTTCCTGCAGCTCGTCGTCCATAGCCGTCAGCCCCAACAGCCGCTTCGCAGTGACAAAGGAATGCAGCTGTCGTTCCATAGGACATTCCTCGAATAAGTTGTCCTTGCCGTTAATCTTCAAGGAAGCAAGTCTGCTTTCAGCGGCTCCACGTAACGGACCAAACCTTGCCTTCTGTGCGATGTCCGCGTTGGACATGATGAGATCACGAAGCCACGAATTCTGTGTCGCAATACCTTGCAGGGACAATAATTCTGAAGCGAAAATGATACGGCATCCTTCCAGCCGCATGTCGTCGTCGTTCGGTGCTCCGTGGTGTTGCTCCCAGTGATTGGCGCCGAAGTAAGCCAGTTCCAGTTTGATCAGGTCGTAGGCGTTGCGCGGCGATTCTGGCGGGGAGTGAGAAGCTACGTATGGCAGGGGAGATACGCGTTCATGATGAATCAGATCTATTTCTTAAAAGTTAGACACCGGCAACTGGTCTACGGGATACTGCAAAGGCCTCATACACGGGGGAATAGAGTTCTCAACCATATCAAGAACAGGCACATCAAAACCCCAGTCACCCTTCCAGTCAGCCATGGAGTAACCTGTCTTGAAGTGTTCCGCCAAGTGGTCAACTCGGATGGTCCATGTATCCATGACGATGCCGCAGAAACCGCACCGAGACCGAATCTCTGGTGTTGCCACCTTCCATTGCTTCATAGCCCAGTCCATAAACTTGACGTTGTGTACCAACCGCAAATGTTGGTTCAGGTGATCTTTGCGATAGAATGTTCGTTCTTCAAGGGTTCGCTCTTGGCATGCTGAGTGGTTGTGAGCTTCGATGTGGCCATCATCTGGATTTTCGAGCCCGCAAAAGACGCAGGAAAGAATGCCAGAGTCCGGATTGACTGCACGAGGGCCGTCCGGGGCGCATACCCAGCGCTCCAACGACAAGTGCAAAGACTTCTCATGCCGTTGCCAGTCGTGCTTTGTTCTGAATGTTTCGGTACAGAAAGTGCACTGGAAAGTCTTGAGGGGAGGTGCCAGGCCATTTGTGCCGTCACTGGTAGTCTTGGGGGCTGCACGCCTACGCCGTCTCCGGCGTCCACGGGTACTAAATGGGGCCGAACCAAAGGATCCCCAAGAATTGCGTGATCCATGAGAGTATGCAGATCCTCGAGATCCATTGCTGGAGTGAGATGTACCCAAACTGCTAGTCGATGACTGGTTGCAAAGCGACCTGCTTGAGCCGTCATCGGTATAATTGAAGCTATAGGGACTGTTAAGACCCGACGACAAGGCCGACGACGAAGAAGCCGTGACAGCCCTTGCAATGGCGGTCACAGACGCTGGTTCGTGTTCGGGAGGTGAATGCTCCCAACGCTGTAAAGGGTTCATAGCTTCCAGGGCTGGCGTCCCGCGTCTCTGAGGGATGTCGATAGATGCCGCCCAGTTGCCAACATGAGGTGAGGTTGAACGAGGCGGTTGCACCTTGCCTCTTCGCCGGGCATTGGCCAGCCAGTTGGTGATCTGAGTCTTATTCAAGCCCGTCTGACGTTGCAATGCCTCCTTCTCCTCATCGCTGGGGTATGGATGTCGATTATGAGTAGACAGCCAATTCTTCAAGATTCTCACAGATTCCCTGGAGAACCGAGCCCCAATCTTGGGAGGTGGCCCTGCTCGAGGGGCCCCGGAATTACCACTCTCATCGGCCGGTGTAGCCGACCTGTTGAGAAAGTCCAAGGCTGACGAAGGAAGAGAGTTGGGTTGCGCCATATCTGGGAAAAGCTCTTGGGTCGTGATGGTATTCGGATGATTGCCCATAATGGGCCATGGGTTAGCCGGGAAAACGCTAGTAGGAGCGTCGATGTCGACTGCATCAGACATGGCTCCTCCGAAGCTACACTCGACCCGAAGAGCAACACAGCTCGTACAGTAGCCCTTGTAACGACCTTCCTGGATCTTTTTGCAGGAAAAGCCTCCCGAGGCACAGTGCGCACACGGGTTTGTAACATGCTCGGCAAGGTCTAACGCGGGTGTACCGTCCATGGGCAGGTCAGCTCCAAGAGGATTGGGGTTTTGTGAAAAATGCTGCAAGGCATGGAAACTGAAGTCATCCTCATTCACATTAGCCAAGACGAGGCCAATGTTTTCTGTATCCAGGCCGTCATCCATGCCAGCAAGGGTCGCTTCTTGGGAGAAGCTTTCTGTGCCCACACAGGCACCAGCCTTGTCCCAATTGACGAACTCGTCCATCTCGTCAACGAAGGCCATGTTGTGTGACATGTGTCAAGGAACGAAGGAGACTAAAAGCTGCGACCACAAAAGGGCGCGCAATACCAGATGCTTCCTTCAAGGAACCGGTGGATGTCCCATTCGTCAATGTCAAACGAGGCCCTAATAAGTGGAAGGGCGCACAGGAACTGGGATGTGGCTCAAATAGGGACGCCGGTTGGTTTCCGAAGGCGGCAAATGTGATTGCCGCCGTGTAATTGTAGAACAATAAAGCCGTCAACGGCCCCAGGTGGTTGAAAGAAAGGACAATGCTCAAGCGGCTGCTGCGGGTGATGACGCTAGCCAACGAACCTGTCGTTCCAATCTAGATTCAAAAGGACATTCGCTTTCAATGAGCGATGAATATGATGAGAATGTAGCAAGAAGGAGGGAATGATAAGACGGATGGGGCCAGCCTCAGTTTTGTTCAACAGGCGGACAGTACAGATTAGGAAGGATGGACCAAGGAATTCTGTTATAGCCGGCAGGTGCAACTCCGTACATGGGCTGAGGAAGGCGCCGAAAAGTGGAGGCAAAGACAGCGCTCTCAACTCCCGTTTCCAAAGATTCGGTCACGGTTAGACGCTTCTAGCACTGGGGGAAGCGAAGAAAGAGTCATGAGATGCCAGGCGGCCGCGCATCGGTCGACACTCTCGACATATGCAGCCAGGCCTTAGTGTTCGTGGGGCCAAGGCGCTGGTCCCCAACACTGGCGCAGGCGGCTATCGCAGGGATTGAACTTGCAGAACCCGCTTGGATTGGCCAACCCGGCCAACATGTCAATTGCGCGCCCTTCTCTTGACAGTCGTTGCGTAGTATTTCCCCACATGTTGTCCTCGTTGCGTTCCGCGTTGCCTCCTTCACACCAGCAGGCTGCAGCATAGACCACCACGCCGGACGCCATCAGCATCTCCATCTCGGATATGACTCCACGCTGAATAATAAAAGGAGTAGTAGTTGAACGCTTCACACCCAGTCGTGCCAATCGCGTGCGCACGCAGCTCCAGGCTGGCAAGGGCTCCAGTGGCTCAGTATCCTCACCGTAAGATGCAGCCTGGTTCCCTTGATTTGATACCAAACTTTAGTCTTCTTCTTTACGACAAGCAGAATATCCCACTAACCTCGACTCAACAGAAACACGATTCCATATCTCGACAGCCAACATCATATTCATACGTGAGTGATGTTGCAAGCACATGCCTTCTGCAGAGACGCCCTCTATCTACACGTAGCAAGCCCAGCAGCCAAGTTATTCTAGCACCGGGCTGCCGTCATTGTACTCTCTCCAAGGCATATAGAGTCAATCTCTGTCAAACAAAGGCACGTTAGAGTAACTATGCCATGGCTCCGGGGACATGCTCCGTGCATGCCCCGGTTATTATCTCACCACCGTTTTACTCTAGTCGCACGTCTGCCGGGCAGATCGCCATCATATTCACCCTAAGCTGTCACGGCGCATTCTTGCACCGAGACCGGTCCGCCATAGACTGCAGCGTACTTATATGTACTGCACTCGGAGGCTTCTACTCCGTACTGGGAGAAACTTCGGTGCTCGGTGCTCGGCGCTAGAGTCTAAAACTTGTACGAATGTTAGCTGTTCTCGAGCTACTCCGTACCCCGTATTGACTCCCGTCATTAAATTCGACCCGGTTCTACCGGGAAGATGCATCTAGCCTCGCTTTCTCCCATGTACAATGCTCAGCGGAAGCATTCCACCCAAGGTTCCTGCAACCCTCAGTCAAGGGGTAGGGCAAAAACACCACATGGCCAGAATGAGTTTATGCTTCTTTTTCTCTGGTGCCGCCGTTTCCTAGTCACCTTTCTCAGCAAAGCCAGTCATTCGCACAAACTACTAGTACTGTTGGCGCCCTGGCTAACGCCATTCCTGAACAGACGGCTCTGGAAGGTTCCATGGGTCAGCGTTGTACCAAGTTGGCGACGGCTAACAACAAAGACTGGGGCTACTAACTCGGTTCAAGGCAACAGGGAACTAACTATAACCGTAAGAGCATATTCACCAAACCACAAACTTCGCTCTCGGGTTAGGCTCCGAGTCACCGGAGTCACCACCGCGTCGGAATTTTGGTCCTACTCTCAGGTTAGTGAGACATACACAGTAGTGGACACTACAGTTTCAGTCACACGTGGCCCAGCAGGCCAAACGAATACTCCGTACATGGTTGTGGGTGGTTTTCGTCGCTCTACTGCATGACAACTCTATTTCCCTCGCCATGGGTGCGCCTCCGATCCTGGCGCCGAAGACGCGGGACAAGTCCGTGAAAATCGGTGAATTGAACATTTCCAAGTTGACCACATCTCACAAGTAAATCCATCGAGGACTTCAATTCGAACCACAGTCAACTGCAGCAAAACCCCTTTGTCAGCAACACTTCCGCAGGTACTAATTGTTATCAATGAAATGTTTGATGTACGGCTGCAACTACATAGTGTACTCAAATCCGGTGATGCCAACAAATCATCGCAACATCATCGACGCCAGCCATCCGTACATCCCTTCTGTCCATTTGCCATGGCGGTTGCAGCAGCACAGACAGTAGCAAACCTTATGTACGTGCGTTCTGGCCAAAACTTGGATCATCCACCATTCAGATCCCCCACTTCCCGCCTCATGCAGCCACAGCGTGGTCGCATTATTAATTCAACCCTGGCCGAACAGGCAGCCGGGACGTTACCATATTAGGATCCTCCCATGTAATCGACAGTCTTATATATTGACTAAAGACGATTATAAAGCAAACTCCATATGGCGGACCATCACAACGCCATCAACAGAATCCATAAAGAAATACATCGGTCGGAGTGCGGCTGATACGCACTTCCCAGTTCTATCACCACGGTTGATCAGCTTTTCAGGCAAACACTGGTTATCACCTGATACTAGCAGTAATCTAATCATCAAATAGCTCTATTGGTGTAGCCGTAGCCGTGAGACGTTCAAGTGGAGATATTGCAGGGGAAAGGTTATTCCACTCCTCGCTCATAGAATCGACATGCCAAAATGGAGTGTTTCAATACAGTCGTACTGTTAAATTGTGGCAGCTTAGGCCCAACTGTAGACCAAACACCAAAATCACCCTAGAACACATTAGTGCAAAGTAGGATTATAGCAAAGGGGAACAATATTCCTGGCTTATCCAAGCAACATCTATTCGATTATACTGCTCGATTGTCCACGACCTGGCCCCGCGAGGGGCGCGTTGTGCCGCACCCAATGCAATGCTAAACCATAAAAAACAAACATCGGGCAGTGATTTATGTTGATGCCCTACAAGTGGCTCTGTGGTGCCATTCTCTGCCTGATCTGGTGACTCCGTACTCCCTGGCAATGAAAGATAATGACCAAGAAACCACCCTGGATAAAGGAAAAACATAAGCAACTCGTGGCATCGTCGGCACATGAGTACGTGCCAAGGTTCACCGCACTCCATTACTCTCGCAAACCGCATCCCTCATGCAAGACCATCCAAGGCATTAGGCATTAATTGTTTCACAGTTCCATCAATTCCCGCTCCTTGGCGGCGAGCATTTCTCTCATCTGATCCGCTTCTCTCTGTAGTGCTAATCGGCGCTCTGCCTTGAGACGTTCGTTTTCAGTTTTGTCCGCATGCCCCTGTCCGTCGTTCCGTGACCCCGCACCCGGGGACACATCCTGGACGTGTGGGTTCAACAGTCCACCGGCAGATCTGAGTGGCGGCAGTGTATAATCGTCCATATCGGCGCTACCAGGTCGATTCATTCCACCGCTGCCTGTCGGGTTCAGAATAGATTTGATGGAAGAGATCCGTTTGGCACTATCCGGAACAAGATCAGCGTTACTGCCCACCTCCGTGTCTGTTGTCGAAAATGAACGCTTTCTTCGCGGAGAAAGAAAAGAGGCAGGAGACATGGAAGACTGGCGCTCAGAAACGGCAGCCATGGACGACATCGGCGGCAGTCGATTATCTTCATTCGCATGGCTCGACACACTTTGTGAATATCCGCTCCTCTGGTGATATGCAGAGAGATCCGACGTTGACGGTAGTGGAGACACCTGACCGCTAGATCTCATTACTGCAGGCTGGGGTTCAATCGTCAATGGATGTGCATCTGGTCGACGTCGGGTTCCGAGGTTGATTGATCCATCTTCGTTTTCAGTTCCTCGTTCTGGAGTTACCTCCATCTTAGGTGCCTCTGGTGACTCGGCCATATCCTCCATTTCTTCATCCTGCATGGCAGGTATGACTCGTTTTCGTCGTTTGATTGTTGGTTTCTTCATCGTCACTGGCCGATGAACGCCATGCAGCTTATAATAGAGGCCTGCACTTGACATTAGCATTTCCATCATTGCAGGATGCCATAGCAAACTATGTATGTATACGGCAGTACACTCAAATCACCGATGACACTTACCACAAGCATTGCAGATAGTATGCCCGCTCTCATCCCTTCTCCATAGAGGCGTAATAGTTGTTCCACAATTTTGGCAGGCAATGACCATGGATGCATCTTGATTTTGCGTTTGTAGCGCATTTACATCAATAGGGACAGGTTCTGAATTGGATAAATCTGTTCGACTTCCGCAGCCCCCTTTGGATCTTTGCATCATGTTGAGCTGGGCAGTTTTTGACACCCTGTTGTTAAAGGCTGGGCATCCGTTACATCCCTCGGCACCTCCAGTTCCATTACATCGTCCACCTCCAGGGCAGGTGCCGGTAGGCATTTGTTCAGCAGAAACATAATTTCCGGAATTCACATTCGAGGCTGACTTTGGTCCAGAGGGTGTCGGCTTCGGCGGCGTAGAGCGGGATGATCCAGCGGCAACAACATTCGGTGGTTTCTTGAGACTTGTCGGCCGGGCTGTATTCCTAGCTTTTTGATAGAGGCCACATGCGTTACATATCGTAGCTCCTTGGGGAGATCTCCTCCACAGCGGTGTTCGGGTTGTTCCACAGTTGCTGCCCTGGTCAGTCGCATACCTCATATTGGCTTTTTTTTTTTTTTTTTGGAACAGCGATACGAACCTGCAAACCTGTCCACCGTGACCGGGAAGGTTTCCCCCAGTCGATTTGACCTTTGCGGCAGATTCCGCAGCGGTTAGGACGGGGCTGGGTCCTCGCGACGACTTCCCACCATCGTCGGACGGGCTGGTTCTCAAACCAGGGGAGGCACTGCCATCATGGCGCTGTCGCACACGGCTATCGTGGTCAGACGACTGTCGTTGGGAGGACGAGTCGCGATGCTTGGGGGGCATGGGCCTCGAAGGCAGAGCAGTCCTCATGGAGCCTGGTTCGCGCTGGTGGCCCAAAGGTAGCACGGTTGGTAGCTCACTCATCAGCAATCAGTTGCAGGCGCAGCAAGAAGCCAGACACGATTGGCGGTTGAGGTATCTCGGCGTGATGTCGGGATTTGCGGTGGCGACAGCACCCGTAGCGATCAGATAAGATATGAGCGTCGGGGCGTGATACTCGGCTTAGACAGAAATCTCCCAATGTGCAAATGCGCTGGTAGTCAAACGTCAGGTCAGTTGTCAGTGGTCGTTTGTTTGATTTTCAAATGACAAACGTAATGAAAACAACGAGGAGGGAGGGCGGAAAATGGGTGTCAGATGTCGACTTGGCCCGGGCAAGATGCTTCGAGAAAAGAGGTCGTGAGCGTGTGGTTGTCCTTGTTGAGGCGAATCGGGTGTGCCGAGTGCCGGCCGCGCCAAACGTGGTTGGCTGACGAAACAGGTGAGACGGCAGGAGCAGGTGACTCGTGGCAACGCGAGAAGAAACCGTCAGATTCCTGCCTGACTGTCGGCGACTCCAGGGGCAACCGCGGAAAAAGTATAATGAGAAAGGAGGCAAAGACAAGCTCCAGAAATGCACCTGCCGCAGGCCCAAGTCCAGCATTCGTGACGCCGCAAGGATGGGAAGGAGGGGAGAGCATGTAAATGGGCAAGGGCAGGGGGGCAAGGGCGAACGGGCAAATGGCAGATGGCTGATAGCTGATAGCAGATGGTAGGTACATAGATGGTAGATGGCAGATGGCATGGTTTGGAAGCCAGATGACAGGCGGTCATTCAATGGTACGAGGTGCAGAGCACTGACCTGGAAACCCTGCGCGGGCGAGGTGAGGACGGCGACAGATGGGTGAATGACTGAATGAATGAATAATGGCAAGATAGGGGATAGCCCTCGGGGCGGTCTGCAAATAACCGATACGGAGAACGGAGTACTGTGTTTTGAATGCATGCACCGCCAGGAGCCCTGATTGCATAGCGAGTGGCCGGAGAAACGCAGAGGCGCCGAGACGCAGCCAAACGACAAATGAAGGCCGCGTGTGGGACGACAATCGTGGCAGGGCAGACCAGATCAGCCCGCCAGCCAACCAAAACGTTGCGACGCACGAGAGCTTGCTCCGGATTAAGAGAGATGTGCTCCGGATAATCGAGGGCTTTTTTTTTCCTCTCGTCGTACAAGACGGGTCGGGGCTGCACACCAAGTTCACCTGTCGGCGGCGAGCGGGCGGCTTGGGGCCAAGATGAAGATGCAAATCCACCACTTGCGCAAAAAACATGCGTCTCTCCGTCACCCCCGACCCTCCAGAGCGTCACTCGGCACCTCTGACAAGTTCTCAGGTTTGTGGGGACGCGATTGAGAGCCTTTCATCGCCGGTTGATTATATTAGCCACTGCATCATTGGCCAGAGCCATCGAGTTCATTGCGCAGGGACTAAGAGCAAAATCGGACATCGGTAAGGCTAAGCCTAATTCAGTTGGGTCAATTTACGAGGTCTGTCATTGGCCGGCTGTGCGCCGTTCTTTTCGCCAGGCTGCGTCTTGGCTTTTGGCTACTGAGTCGCTACCTGGTCTGCCACTACTAGGAGGTTGCGAGTACCTGGGCTAGGACTCTGCAGTACGTGTTCAGTGCCAAGCTTGAGGTGGGCACGTAGTATGGAGTACGTACTTAAGTACACACAATGGAGTGGCCCCTTGTTATCTTATCGATTCTATCAATCTCATCTCCCTTGAGCCCAGCCAAATTGTCATGTAGCACGGGCTGCTGTCACACACACACACACGCACGCATGCCGTCACGCCCATCTCGCCTAGCTGCATCTTGTGGAACACTCACTGCTAGCCGCCACCCGCACCCTTGCTCTCCGTGCGAAACTGCTGATAAGATTCGAATCTGTCCCTGTGCCGTCTGGAACTCAGTCCAAGCACGTTTCACTCCCTTCCGCTGGAATCGCAACAGCCCAGCACTCTGCTGACCATGGCTGCTGAAACCGGAGCCAGCACGGGCACTGAGATTCCCAAACGGGAGCCAACTCCTCCCACGTCTCTCGGCTCAATCCCTCAGAAACGCGCCTTCGACGATGATCACAGCCCCGCCGTTCCATCGCCTCTCAACCCAGACGTCGCCAGTGCCTCTGAACTACCTCCCCCCGATGACGCGTCGCAGTTGAAGAGCTCCAAGCCCGCGCGAGCGAAGAAGGATAGCTTCAAGAAGCGAGAGACCAAGGGAGGCGGCCGTGATAGCTCTCCCGCGACGCCAGATCACAGATCTGTCAAGGACCAGAACAATGTTGACTCTCCTCTACGATACAAATTGGCTCCGCCAAAACCATCCGACTTTGAGCTTCCCCGTGGCCCTGTCATGACATTGCACCACGAGGTAGATGGCTTGGGAGGACGGGTAGAATTCTTCGAGGCCTCTGACCAGTAAGGCTCCATCTGCCCAACTTTGGATCACGGTTTTGGTTATACTGACCAGTGCTGCCAGTGTCTTCAATAAAAAGAACTTTCGCTACACCCGTTGCATTGCCGACCCTCTCTTCCCATCCACCCTATACTACCGACAGACCGAACCCGAGCCGTTCGGACCGCGCTTGAGCTATGAAGATGCAGCTACGAGCGTGTTTTTTGACAAGTCAGGACGAGGCGTTACAACCGACAAGGGATTCCGAATGGCTCGTGCCAACGTCGCCGTCAGAGAAGGGCGATGGTATTGGGAATGCAAAATCACAAAGGGGGTGCGAGAAGCCGCTGAACCCGGCGCGAAACCCGAGGGGGGGAAACACGTTCGCATGGGTTGGGCCCGACGCGAGGCATCGCTGGATGCGCCAGTCGGATTTGACGCGTATAGCTACGGCATTCGCGACGTCGCAGGAGAAAAGGTCTTCATGTCGCGGCCAAAGGCCTTCTTCCCTGCAGGGGACGGCATCCGCGAGGGCGATGTCATCGGTCTCGAGATCCAGCTACCATCAGAGAACATGCATCGAAAGATCATGTCCAGCACGTACAACCCCGCCATCGACGCCCCCGACGACGAGCCCCCTCCCGCCGCAGAGGCGCCCAACATCGTTCGAGACAGGGTACCCATCCGCTTCAAAGCTCACACTTACTTTGAGAAGATCGAGTACCACACCACCAGAGAATTAGAGGACCTGATGAACCCATCACCAATCGGATCCGGCTCGTCGTCGTCAGAGAGCCCCAATCCCCTGCACACAAGCCCAGCCCTCCGGACCCTCCCCAACTCGAGTATCAAAATATACAAAAACGGCCAGCTAATCGGAACCGCCTTCGAAAATCTCTTCGGTTTCCTGCCCCCGGCATCAAAACCCCAGCCGCAGGTCGGTGCCCGAGAAGGCCTCGACGACGGCATGCTAGGATACTACCCGGCAGTGAGCATCTTTCGCGGCGGCGCAGCAGAAGTCAACTTTGGCCCGGACTTCTGGTACCCTCCGCCGGAGTACGAGTCTGCTCCCTCTGGCGAGGAGGACACACCAGAGTCAAGGCGCAAAAGGCTGCGTGCTGTTAGTGAGCGATACAAAGAGCAGATTGCCGAGGACATAGTGTACGATGTCATTGACGAGGTGGACTTTTGGATGCAAGATGGCGGCGGCGCGACAGATACGACGGGGGTGCAGGAGAAGAGCGAGGCGGTAGCTGCTGCGCCTGGAAGGGAAGAGATTAAGGAATTGGTGCAAGATGATTGATGATTATGTCTTACTAGCATTTAAATCCATGGAGTGAAGCGGGGATTATGACAAGATACCCATTATATTTACATGTATATATTCAAAGTACTATCCGTGCTGATACAAAGCATCTCAAAAGCATCGCCGCCGTCCAATCATGAATAATTTTTTTTCCCTTTCGTTCAAAGCGTGTCTTCATTCTAGTCTGGTCCATTACACACATCTCTACGCAAGTAGGCTTACCTGGACAGGTTTCTGCGCCCAGGAGCCTCAACCACCTCGGCGTCTTCGTCTCGCAGCGTCGACACCCGGCCCGGCGGCTCGGGAGCCGGCAGCGCAGGATCATCAGCCAGCTCCTCGATACGATCGCTCCCGTCGACGGTGCGCTCGCCTTCGAGGCGGGCTTCCCGGCCCCGTTTGTGGCAGTACCACAGCACAAAGAGGAGAACTATGCACCACTCGTTAGCATGGGCCCTTGTAAACACGGCCTGTCTAAACAGCCATGGTGCTAAAAGAAGAAAAAAAGAGGGCGACGTTCTATTCTAAAGAGTCGATGGCAAAAGGGGGGAGGAAATTACTCACGGGACAAAGCAACCCCCCACATGACATTCAGCCCAATAAAGGCGGGCCACCTCGTCTTGAGGACCTCGACAATGGCGCGCAGCATGCCGACAATGGCGCCGGGCTTGGTGACGAGCTGCAGCAGGTTGGCGGGCACGAAGACGCTCTTGGCGGCGCCCTTGAGCCCGCTGCTGCTGTCGGCCTTGATGCCCTGGCTCGCGGCGGCGGCGGCGAACAGCTCCGGCCCCAGGGAGGAGGTGAGCTTGTCCGGGAGCTGGGTGACGAGCTTCTTGAGCGAGTTGGGCAGCTTGTCGAAGCCCTTTGCCAGGGCGCCGTCCTTGTCGTCGACGATCTTCATGAGGTCGTCGTAGGCGGTGGGCACGCCGTTGACGAGGTCCTTGAAGACGTTGGTGAAGGACTGGAGGGCGGCGGACGAGTCGGTGCTGATGACCTTGTTGTTCTTGACCGACAGGTTGAGGCGGTCGAGGACTTTGGAGAGGTCATTTTTTTCCTTTTCCTGCTCGGCGGGCGCCGTGGTGGGCAGCGGCTTGAGAGCGTCGTCCTTTGGCTTGGAGCGGGTGAAGAGCGCGGAGATGCGGCTCGGCTTCTTGGGCTCCTTGTCTTTGTCCTTGTCCTTGTCATTGTCATTGTCATTGTCATTGTCCGCGGGCTTGCCGGGCGGTGGTGGTGCTTGCTGGCTTGTAGACGGCGTGGCATCGTCCGTGTCGGAGGGCCAGTCTAGGTCTCGGAGGTACAGGCGCGGGGGCAGCGGCGGCGCGGGGACGTCATCGTTGGCGAGCAGTTCCTCGAGAAAGCTCTCGTCGTCGGGTCGAATGACGGCTTCGTGGCCGTCGTGGCGGCGGTGCCTGGTGTCGTGGTCATGGCCATGTGCGTGTTTGTTGTTGTTGCTGCTCTCGGCGGCGCTGGTGTCGGTTCGTGTCGCAGCTTCGGCCGCCTGTCTGGCTTCTTCCTTCGCCGCCTTCTCGGCCTTGTGCTTCTTGACTTTTTTGTACGTGAAGTACTCCAGCATCGTGACTTGATGGCGGCTGTTGGTTCCCGCGGAGGGGGTGGGAATTGTGGTATGCAGGCTGGTCTGTGAGATGCAGACTAGTTAGCTGCAGCTCCCAGGTGCGGCTGGTGGCTGTTTAAATACGCTCCCTATTGTCGACAGAGCTTGAACCCCTTGCTGTTTGTTCTTTAGCGTGTGCCGTTTCATTGGATGGGTTCTTTGTTTCGAGCGCTCCCGCGTTCCCACGTTGCGCGCTTGGAAGCGCATCGAGTCGTCAACTGTTTGCTGGCTGTGCGGGCGGGCGGCCGCTTTTGCACCGCCACGCCGTACATGATGATGTCACGAGCCGCCATCCAACCTGGAGGTTTGTGCCCGGTAGGTCATCGAGCCATCTGAACTGGTTGCATCTGCACACATGTGACCCCTGGCGGTTACAGTGGCATTACGCAGTACGTGGGTGGACATGTGCGGTCTCGTCATTCGACTCCAAGCAACGGTGCTGAAACATTGTCACAGCTCACACGCATAGTGGGCTAGCGATGCTCTTGAAAACACGTCCACTTCGCAATATAACCTTGGTCTCAATTTTTGCTACGGAGTACTCATACAATCAATCACTGTCTCACTTGCCCTCCGCCACATCACGTCTCGTCGTCCTCATCTTCCTCGTCGTCCTCGTCGTCCACATCCTCCTCCATCCCCTGCTGCTGGATAACATCGTCGGCCAACGTGCTCTTCCTCCCACCACTCCTTCTCTTCCCCTTCTGATACGCCTCCGTCGTGGTCACTGCCCTCTCGCCAATATACCGGTCTCCCGTCCACTCCTTCTGACACTTGGGACAATTCTTCGACCTCCTAGCCCGCCAAAACGCATCCTGGCACATGTCGTGTAGTCTCAAAGTGCAACTGGGCTGGGCACACCGCCGCCCGATGGTGACAATATCCTTGCACGCCTCGCAGAACTTGATGCGCTGCCACTCATCTGCCTCAGCATCAGGGTCGTTGTACGTCTCCACCAGCCAGGGACGTAGCTCAAGCAAGGCTCGTGGAGTGACTGCGTAGAAGCCGTCCCGGCTCTTCTCAAACCACCCTCCCTCGATGAGACTCCTCATGACGGCTTCCACCTCGCTGTGTTTAAGGCCCTTGTCTGCTACAGCTAATTGCGCCTGCGTCTCCGTCGAGTCCTCGGGGTCCAGGTGGCTCTGCCGACGGTTGGGTGGTCTGGCAAATTTGATGGCCTGCATTTCCGTAATGGCCAGCACCTCCATCCGCGGCGTGTTGTATTTGTCAAACATGCCGTCAAGGACACGTTTGATAAAGGCTAGTTCTTCGGGGCTGTATGTCGTGGCTAGCTGTGTCTGGGGGTCGGATTGGGTGTTTACGAGGGCGTACACCCGGTGCTTGGTGACTTGGTGCATGATGCTGCGCACTTCATAGTCAAAGAGGGAGGCGGCGTCAGAGGCTACTTCGATGTATCTCTTGAATTCATCTTCGGTGATTTGCTCTGGCCGGACAACTGATTCGTAGGTGCCGGCGGCGTTGAATATGGCAGCCAGGACTGGTTGTGCTTCTTCGAACGTGAGCGTGCTGTGAGCGAGGAGGGCTTGGAGAAATGCTCGGTTACTGTTGTCGTAGTCTGGACCGAGGACCGACTCCATGGTGAGCAGCAGCTGCTTAAACTCGGCAGATGTCTAATGGAAGAGCGTCTGGTTTGTTTTTGTATCGAGCAGCTATCACTTGATGGTTGGATGCGCCAACGCGTCTGATGAAGCTGAAGTGGAACGCGAAGAGGCGTTAATTGATGTGGCGGTGCGTAAGTAGCAATCACGCTCCTTGCGAAAACCCTCCGCGAGTGGCTACATTTGATCAAATTGAGTGAATGGAAGGAAATACCGAGCTGGACTCAATCCACTCTCTTGTTAATCTAATTATGTATCTGGATTTTCAGCCCCATGATTGGTTATATGCGGCTTGCTGACCGTTTCCCATCGTCCCAAGCTCGTTGTGCAGCGCCACCCATCAGCGGCCAAGTGGACGAGCCACTTAGAGTTAAGAGATGAATGCATTTTGCTTCAAATTGTCCAAAAACAACACGACACAGACCTGGAGAATACACAAACTTCCGTCATGCATCGCAACCACACATACATTGGTACGTAAAACCAAAACTTGCGCCATCAGACTTTGACATTTACAAACCAGGCCGCGTCTAGGGTAACCAAAGTATTGCTGACTCATCGCATTTGAGAACAGGCTATTCGACAGCGGCTCGTGCATCTATCAGGTTGACATTTCATCTCATCATGGTGCCGTGTCAGCGACATCGAATACCTGCAATATCATTCCTATCATCGAAACAATTGTTAGCTACATTCAATTGATCCATCTCACATTTCCATTCCGAACCTTCAGCAGCGTGAAGGGTAGCACATCTCACTCCCCTCTGGAACCTGGCTTCCCTCCAACCCTCGTCAGTTGATGCGTCAAAGCATATAAAGCAGTCACCAACCCACGGGAGGCGGGCCGAGGGTGTTGTTCTCGAAATAAACGGGGCGAAGAGACACAAAGACCTTAGTTCTCCAACCGTTGGAGACATTTATCCAAAGACACCCGCAGCCCGCAAAGCTACGGCCATGGCAGCAGACACCAAAGACTTTGACGTCGTCCGCATCGCTCGCAGCGACGGCGCTGACACAGGCCCGGGATATTGGCCCTCTACGAATACGGCCCCCAAAAGGACTGGCAAAGATGTAGCGGCGGCGGCAGTTGAAAAGACGCCCCGTGTGAAACCACAAATGACACGGCTGGCCGAAGACGATCCCCGGTTCATCGAGTGGCGCATAAAGCTGGGGATTCTGCTCAAGCAGGAACTCTCACCAAATCCCGACGGTGCGCAACACCTCCCCTACTCTTTAACCCCAGACGAGGAAAGGCTAACTAAAGACGTAGAAGGAAACCCGTGGTACGTACAGTTTCCCAGGGGATACTGGCTGTATGAAAAGTCCAAACATCTCTGGGTGTCAGGCTATCCCATCAAAACCAAGCTCTACAAGAGCCCGCAGGAATTCGGCGTCCACCTCATCTGGCTGCTTTCTGCGTCCAGAGACTACAAGGACTGCTGCTGCGTACACTGTAATCTCCCCAATCCTGCGAAGCTTGCGGCGTCGGTGGAAGAAACACTCATCATCACACCCGGTGAAACGCCTATCCCCGTATCAGCAGCTACGGCGTCTGGCACCGGAGTCAAGTCCTCGTCCAATACACCGATGCCGGCTCCTGTCCCAGCTGCCGCGCAAAGAGTCACTCCCGTTCCGTTGCCTGCAATCCCAGGACAGCCTGGGCGGACTCCTCCCACCACGTCCGCAACACCAGCTACCAAACCGCCAACTTCAAAATCTACATCGACCAAGTCCACGAATCATTTCATAGTAGCTATACCCTCCCGGTCAAACTCCAACACACCACAGCCAACACCGCAACAACAGCAACAACAGCAACAACCTGTACCAAAACCAACACCACCACCGTCACAACAACAACAACAACCTCAACCCGTCCGCTGGTCCCTCTCAGGCTCGCTCCTTTTCCGCGCCGGCGAACTAACATGGTACCAAAACGGCAACACCTGGCGTCTCGGCATCGTTGCCTCACCCAGTCCCAACCCATCCTCCCCAACCCACACCATGCTGCCTCTCGGCCACGCCCTCGTCCCCCAACAACCCGTCACAAAACCCCAGTCCGACCTCCGCCCCTTCCACGCCTTCTCCGTCCCGCCCGTTGCCGTCGCAGAACTCAAAGACAAGCCATTCGACCAGATTCCCTGGGACGCCCTCTTCCACTCGGCGGCCAACGAGCCCCCCAAGCGAGAACTCCTCGCCCTCGACGCCTCCAAACTTGCCGCCTCCCGCATCGACGCCTCCTATTCCCTCTGGTGTCCCCTCTCCGACGACCCCAACGCCGACACCCTCCCCTACTACGGCTGCTTCTTCGGCGCCGAACGAATCGAAATAGGCGACTGCCTGCGCATCAAGCCCGTTCCGTCAGAGCCCTCCGTGGGCGACGCGTCCATCATGGGCCTTCGGTACATATTCACCAAAAAGGAGTACCCGGGCGCCGTCTTCTTCCGCGGAAACGTGTACCGGCTGGCCAAACCCGACTCGCCCCCGGCAAGCGTCGTGCCAGAGGACCAGCTCCCCGTTGCCTTGAGGGACGAGACGTCCTGGCGAAATCAGCTTAACCCCGCCAACCCGCGGCGCTGGGTGCTGGTAAAGGAGAACCTCACGCTAAACGAGCAGCTCGTCAAGGGACGCTTTTACCCTTCTCATCGGCTGATGCCTATTCTGAACCCTGCGGGCTTCAATGCGGCCCTTGCGCAGGGAAAGGTGGATGAGCAGGTGCCGTACTTGAATAACCGGATGGACGGAGGCGTCGGCGGCCACATAGGCAGAAAGGCGAATAGGATGGACAGTCTGGGCGCTTCTGTGCCCCAGGGATCTATGATATCGCTGGAGCCTCTTATCAAGGAAGATGGGCTGCGGGTACAGGGGTAGTGTTGTCCGAAGACTTGTCTCGGTGGATATGTCATTGGCCGCATGTGTCAGCAGGCTTTGTATTGGAGTTTACTGTCAAAGTGTGGCTGCAGATATCAATCTGGCTTGGTATTAATTTATGTACAGAGAATATACTAATAAAAACGGTAGATCACTCCTTGCTCATGCTTTTTATGTACCCAAAATCCCACCCAGAACACACTGAGACTTGCCGGGGAAAAAAGTTCCTGTTCCGTGCCCGTTTCCCGCGCCGTTTCCCGCGTCTAAAAGCTCGGCACAATTGCCATTAGACAATACTCCTAGAGCCATTGAAATACAATATGGATAAAACAAAGTGCCGATGACTCCAGGGGTAGGGTGCTCCAAGCTATCCATATTAGGCCTTGTCGAAGCCACGTAAGATGCCTGCATTAAAAAAAAAAGAAGAAGGGGAAGCCAAGTGTTGTCATCAAGGTCGTTGCTGTCGTTTTGAGCGTGATAATATACGAAGACCATTCGCCAGACTGCTTGTCGGACGTGTCCTGTCAAGGATACATCCTGCATAGTGCTGCAGCCTGGATAGTTGCCAAAATACCATGTCAGGTTGAGTCCTTTGCTCTCAGTCCATCCAATCTAGCCTGTAGCCTGCTGAGAACTTCCAGGTCGGGAGCAGGTTGCACTTTTCGTGGCAAGGCCCGAGGCGACTCGACAGATTTTTCCAAGCCGCACATTATGCAAGGAGTGCCATCCTCGGCTCCAGCAGGATATACCACCTCGCAAGAATGGCACTCGAATCGTGCATCAGAATCTGGTCCAAACGCATCACCGGGATAGCCGAATGGGTACTTGTCCTTTTTGGGCCTTGCAAGAGTATTAGCAAATGTACTGGTTTTAACAGACACGAGGTGGCAAGACTTACGGGTCCCTTGGGCAATCAGTACAACGGACATGGTTGCAGTTCTCACACTTTCTACTGCCAGTAGCAAATAACGTCTGGCATTCATGACACGTCCTCCTAACACGCTGTCGGGGTTTTCTGTGGACCAAATCCTGCCCTCCAGTCTTGCTTGGCCGTTTTAATTCTATTCGTTCGTCACCCCAGAAATAGTCCGGCACAATTGGAGGATTTTCCTTGTTGGCCTTGAGCTCTGCCTCCAACTGCGCAAGATGGGCCAAATATCCAGCCTCGCCTTCCTTGGGCGGATGGCGGGGGCATTTCTCGCATCGAACGTGCTGACACATGGTACACTCATTGCCGATTGTAAATGTCGTGTTGCACCGGTGGCAATTGCGCCGCACGCGCATCCGGATAGGTTTGTCCACTCGCAAAACCGTTTCCTTCGGAGAGTGGCTTAATAAGTCGGATGATTCAATGACCAGCCCGAACTTTTCACCCATTTTCTTCGCACGCTCCTCTAAAATTTTCAGTTTGGGTACCGCGGAGGCAGACGTTGATCCTTGGCTCGCATCTGATCGGGTGTCGTCCCGTGGAGAAGAAGGTAGTTGTGTGTTCGAGGCGGCAGCTTCCCGCTTGTCAGACTTAAATGCGTTCTTCACTTTGGAAATAACTCTCCCAACTCCCTTGCCGTCTACATCCTGCCCCGGCATTGAAGTCGTTCCTGTACCGGGTTGACTCATTGCCAGCAAAAAGCAGGCGGTGGGAGTGCTATCGCCGGCCAGAACAGTTGGGTCACCTGGTTTCTAGCTTGAGTCATGCAATGAGCTTGCGAGAGCTGCAGACTCGTTCAGAAAGTAGGTAACAAAGGCAAAGAAAGGGGTTGTGCTTCGGGCCTGACACTCTCTGGGTTCCGGATGCCGATTTTTGCCATAAAGCTGGGCGTGTGAGCCAAACGTAACCGTCGGCTTCTGTATAGTTGTGAAACCCTGAAGGGTCAAGACACTGCGATGCTGAGTTTCCTCTCTTTTCCTCTCTCACAAGCGCAAAAGGCCAAAAGTACCAGATGGCAGCAGAAGAAAGTGCTTGGAAAGGGGTTCGAAGGATCGGAGCAGGGGAGCAAGAGGGAGACAAGAAAGGACGAAAATGAAGCGTAAACTGAGGAGAGCGGCTTGTGGAGTGACGATGGCCACCCTGGGAGCGAAAATCCCACCACAACGGAACGGACGAGGCGGCAGCTAGCTAGCGTGAAAATTGTCTCCAGTCGATAGACTGGACGTGTACTCCTGGCAAACAAACGCAACCACACAGACTAGAGAACTCTGCAGCTGCAGGAGCTGCATCGATTGCGCCGGTACTATGCATAAAGTGGCAATAGGCGCTGTGGTTGTGGTCCGTGGTGTGGAGTCGCATCATGAGCCCACGGAGCAGGGCGATACCGATGAGCGGGTTCCAGTGGGTTGGCGACCCAGCCTGCTGGCTGACCGGTTGCGTGGCTTTCTTTTTGGCTGTTGGTCGTTTGATGACGGGCGGCAGCGCCAGGGTCACGGAATGGTGGTGGGGAGAAGGAGAGAGAGCGGAGACCAATCTATGTTGTATCTGCCTGGAGAGAAGAAAGAGCCTGGCGTCCCAAGGCCAACAACGCCAAATCCCAAGCCAACAAGACCAGCCGCGAGAGGCCTTCGCCTTTCCAGGAATGAAGAGCCTTGTCTGAGGGCGACGGCATAGACACCATCTGGTACTCGCAGCGGCAGGGCCAAGCATCTCGTCCAGCTGTGCCCTTCTGCGTCGGAGTAGTGCTTGGAACATTTACGCCATCGACGTCGTGCTTCATCTCTCCCATCGGCCGCCCTGGGAGAGCAGGGATGGACCCAACCAGAGCATCGGAGACGGACGCTGTCCGGGTGTGTGGGCCAGCCGTCTAGCTAGGACTCCGTACAATAGCTTGTCTTTGGGCCCGAGATTCTGGGATTCGATGTCTCGTGCCATTGGTACCGCTGGGACGGAGCTACTACTGCAGTCCTCTGCACAGAGGCGTCAACTGGTCCGAGAGGGATGTGCTGGCAAGCCCGCCAGGATCCATCAGGCCACCGGCCCAAACGCCCCATCTCTCATCTATTCGTTCGAGCAATATCAATGTATGTATGTACTAGCCAGGTAGAGGGGGGGTGCTGCTTTCCTGTCGTTGGTGGAGAGGGAGCAACCGACAGTCTGGTGCCAATAGCCTTTGCAGTCCCAGCCCGCCGCGGTGCATTGTCAGGATGCCGCAATTCATCCGGTTGTTGTTGCTTCTGGACAGCCGAGACGGGGGGAGAGATGAGGGACGGGCAGCGATGCAGGGGGGTTGTTACGAACGATGCATGGCCTGCTCAACACATGGTGACTTGTAAAGCGACTCGTGAAGCTGTAGAGACATCTGCTGGACTGTAAGAAAGTCGCACAGTATGGGGGGCTAGCGAGAGCACCGTGTTGTATGCATTGTACGTATGTTTTTTTGCATCGTATGCATAGAATACGGGATCCGTGATTGGAATGCATGAGAAATGTATGTGCTCAACGGTGAGAGGCGTCAAGCAAAGCATGCCAGTGGTGTATTACGGCGGGCAGAAAGAAAAACCTGAGACGACAGACTTCAGCGCTGACGGCGGCCCTGGGGGTTAGTCGACGCCACCAGAAGCCATCGTCTGGACCGAAGGAAGGAGAACCCCAAATATTCTACTCAGTACGGAGCACCTTTGGCAGATGCTGCGTCGGGAGGTACCTACCTCTAGCGTACTTAAAAAATATAATTCCGTACCGTAGCTTACGGCCCGCCTATGTGCGCTACTTGCCGGGTACTCCACTCTCCAGTAACGCTATACTCGGCTACGAAAACTCAAGCGCCATAGTGTAGTATCCTGTTACAGATGCGGAAGGAGCCATCCAGAGTCGGAGCTTGGTGCCTGCTCTTTTGCATCATTATTTCCTCAACGCCTCCATCTCACCAAACTCTGGACGCAAGATGTACTTGGTACGGAATTCGCTGACAATTTAATCACTTCTCGCTTCGCTTCTTGTCTACCGCCGTTCAGGGCAGTCAACTTGAGATCAGACGGCCTGCATGTCCCTCAGCCAACACTAAAGCCTGTGTTTCATTACTCCGGGGCCTGGTCAAATTTCATCAAGTTGCCTCGTGCTTCAAAATCTTCGACGCTCAAGCCGCCTTCTGGCCGATGACTTTGTTCGCTCCTGGTGGTTGCCGACTCGAGGGACAAGCTTCGCAAACGAAATGGTTACTATTAGCAGGGCTAACGGAACCAAAGCCGCTTCCAATGCATCATCATTGAAGCTATGGATTTCGGAGTGCTCCGTACAACTTGCCATATCCCCGCATCAGTCAGGACCGAACGACCGAGCGCCCGATCGCGCACAATTACTCCGTGCTCCGTGTTCTGCATGTATTCGTACCGAGTACGGAATACTAGTATTTCAGCACAGTACTCCGTACGGGTCGGGGATAACGGGGTCCTGGGCAGACTCCACGTTGACGGGCTGGGGTGCCTGATGTCTCAACGACCGAAATAGCTCCCGACCACCACGCGATGCTGGGTGCCAAAATCTGATGTATCAATTCTCACCAGCAGGGTCCTACATTTCTCCTGCACCACAGCCTTTGGGCATGTGGCCCCATTGCCTCAATTGCATCGCCATGGTTGTGCATTATTACGGCGTGACTTTCGCATCCAGCTTCAAAAGGCCCGAACCGTTTGTCTGGACCTGGTCATGATGCGACATTGCGGGCGTGCCTCTCAAAACTAGGGAAACTTGAGGATCCGTGAGGCTTCTTTGGTGCATGGTGCTTTATGGCCAGTGGGCTTTGCGACTTTGCACCGGGCTGCCAGAACTTGTCTTGCAGCAATGTCTATTCCACCTAGGCCGGTTTAAACCAAATATATGGAAGATGCAGAATGCCACATCCCTAGTAGTGGCCCATGATATTTGGGTCGATGACTACCTTGTCGGTGGACGGATTTCACCTGGATACCACTGCGCCGGTGAGAACCTATTGCCGCCCAAAACGTACTCGGCGGGTGGCGCTGACGTACCGCGCTCTCGGCAATTTACCTTAATAGCGGCAGGTGATTTGTCCAATCGAAAATTTGGCGTATTCTCCAGTCCTCAGTGGTATAAGTTAGATGTTGATTTGGGATGGACCACCACTTTGCTGCTGGTCCACAGGGTATTCATCAAATCCCGCCACGAAATGCTTCCGCCCGCTCCATCCCACGGCTTTCAGGGCGTGTCCTTACAGAATTCAAGGTTATGCACAAACACATTTTCCGACTGAAGAAGGAATAGACGCCCCCGTATCGTTGGCTTGAGCAGCACCTGCAAGTCAATATCAAGAAAAGCCATGAGTTGCCGCGTCAAAGGTCCGTGGAGGCATGCAGGTCAGTAGAGTGCTGCGCCCAGTTATGAGATGCGACTGGGATCGCCCACAATCGACATATCATTGTCCCTTCCAAACATGGATAGCACGGACTTGGATGAAACCTGTCACTTCAGCCTTGATGCTTTGATCATAATCCGTCCTCGACAAGCTCTGGCTTTGTATCCCAGAGAGTGCGTGCTGTTAGACCATAGGCAAACGGGAGTCCTCGTACCCTGGACGTCAGCAGCTTTCTTCCCTTCTTCTGGACACAGCCGATGTTGCCGTGTTATGCTTGTGCTTGGTGCGGGCATTATTTGCCCTGTTTTTCCTTTGTTGGCTCTGGGAAGCTGTCCTTGGCTCCCAGCTCCGCATATTATCATCGTTCGTCAGTAACGCACAGGCAAGCAAATGCAACCCACCCACTGGGCAACATGCATGATCCAGGGAACAGGGAGGGCACTTTCCAGGTTTCTGAGCGGACGAACCTGAGTCCAGTAACGGCACAGTGAAGAACAGGTCCCACCAACTGGTGAATATGTCGTCACCGCGCTGCCATTGTGGCCCAGTCACCATCTCTGACCAGAAAGTCGGAACGCCAGTCTACTCCGTAGGCTCACGCACGAGGTCTGAGGCAGCATTTGCAGAGCAGAGAAAGTCTACCTGACAAGACCGCGGCAACTCAGTCTTCATGACCTCCGCACTAGAACCCGTGATTCATAGCTCTTTTTTGAGAGTGCTGGGTCAGTGCATTCCTATCGGGCCACGAGCAGTTCCCTCCACTTGTCTCTCGTTATTAAACAGCCAATCTACGCACCCTCTGCACGGTTGCATCTTATGCGTCGTAAAATAAATAAATCGCAACCTACTAAAGAGAACCAAGGCGCCAACGCACCATGGGGCCTTGATGCAATAACGCAACAGCTCATGGGTTAGGGTCCAGAAGGCTGGCAAAGTGGCGACCCGAAACCGGGATCCAGTTTCCAAGTTCCAACCAGGCGGTTCTCGTCCAAGACATTAGACATATGGCCGGGTCTGGAGCTACACGCCTTTCACTCTCTTCACCGCCTGAAGGCTAAGTTCTTTACGTCTAGCTTACTCGAGCGTCGGTGCTGAAAGCTTGACCGGTGTTTTCCGTTGCTGCGGGACCGGCTGGCAAAGTAACACAAGGTGGCTGAAGCTTGGCAAAGAGATGCGAATATCTTCGGTATGGTGTCCGCGATGATTGATAAGTATTTCCGCAACAACTTCATGATACCGGGGAACTGGGCTTCGTGGATCAATGGTATTTTGCCGCAACCTGAGGATGGATTCACTAAGGCTACGATAATTAGTGGCTGACGATGAAAACAAAACAAAAAGTAGCTCTGAGCAGCCAGGCAGCACAAAGAGTTTCATTCGTCTGTTGTCTCCCTGTCGCCTCAACAAGCCGAGCCACAACTTTCCAAGAGGTCATCAGTCTGACAGCGTTGATAATTTCATGCCTCCTGATACCGGACATTTGGGTGCCGATCCAGACCACATCTTAATGCCACATGCAGGTGTTCTTTTTTATCTTGCAGGGATGCCCTGACTTACACCACGCGCAACAAAACAAATGCGTGCGCCTGGCCTGTTAGCCCACACGATATTGAAGACTTAAGAATAGCCAGGCAGCCCATGTCTGCTACATTTCACGGGAAATATTGATGTGCAGCCATACAAGCCATGGATCAGTAATTCAATTAGTACTATCAATGGGAATATTGGAATTAGTAGACGTGCCGCCAAGGGCGGGTTTAAAAAAGAGAGACACAGGTGATAAGTATGTACTGTAGAAATCCGGTACAACATTTGCCCGCGCCACAAGTAAGCCGATCGATGCGATATCCACGGCATCACTGTAGAGGGGGCCTTGGTACCAGGTAGGATAAGTACACACAGAGAGATAGATAGCATGGGGACTGCCAGAAACATGATTTCATTTCCTGTTTTAACGCGAGACAAAATTGGGCACGGAAGGGTAGCGAGAACTAACAAGAGGTGGTCAAGTCACGAGGGTTGTGATGTCAGTCGCAGATGCGCAGGGTATTCGCCTCGTCATAATACAGTAATGCCATGACGCTGATGTAAGAATGAATATAAACAGCAAAGCGGAGGGAGTGAAATATGGACCGTGGTGTATATTCGAACTGACATGCATCGCGTTGGCGACGTGGGAACGTTGGATGTGGAGTTTAGAGAGCTTGCTCCTTCGTTTGCCCCTTTTCGGAGTTACACCGGCAAAATAAGCACTTGCATCCGTGGTGTCAGGACAGTCGCGTCATGAGGTTCACAAGGTCATAGTACTTTTCTACTTGACACAATTCTCGCTTATCGCGGCCCATCACGCACAAGACCATATCAATCATACCGTTCAATTGGTTTTCATCCGTCAACTCTCTCCATTGCCTCCTAAGCCCCCGGCCGATTCTTTTCCACGGACTGTGCAAGACATCGTGCACAGCCAAAACACTCGTCGCACCTCTCTCTCCGCGCTTAGCTATATGCAACGACAGCCATCCGAGTCCTCAGAACAGATTTGCCAGTCCAACAACACCCCAGCTCCAAGCTCATCCTCTCAACATGGCTTTCTTCACCATGGGCCCAGCGACATCCGTCAAGTCCGCTCCGCAAGCTCTAGCTGTGGCTCACACAGCGCCTCGCCGCACTCTGTGTCGGAACTTGACCGTGAACCTCGCGATGCAGTCGATGCCGATAAGCTCGACGAGAAACTGCGTGGATTGAGTCTTCACGGGAAGCCCAAAACAAGTCGAAATCGCCCTATCACTGCCGGTCAGAGAGTTTCAGACTATGAAAACGCCCT
Source organism: Metarhizium robertsii ARSEF 23 (assembly GCF_000187425.2). Lineage (NCBI taxonomy): Eukaryota > Fungi > Ascomycota > Sordariomycetes > Hypocreales > Clavicipitaceae > Metarhizium > Metarhizium robertsii. The sequence goes on from NW_011942226.1 coordinate 1,497,935, forward strand.
TACGCCGCCTACTCCAAGGCAAGCTCTAGGGTTCAAGGTCATTCGACGCTCTGACTCATCTGATGGCCCTCAAATGACAGATTTTCCGAATGGTTAGTTTTTGCGTACTTGAGTTTTGTTTTCTCGGCAGAAGCGCTTGCTATCATGACGGCTACATCACAGCTGGCAGAACAGCCATCCGCCAACGTATTCTTGTGCTAACCGCTGGCCGTTGCAGAGATCCTGACACACATATTATCACATCTGCATCCTGATTCCCATGCCGCCGTGGCTTTGGTGTCGAAACGTTTCTATGCGCTGGTAACGACTCCACATGCATGGCGTATGGCATTCATGCGATACTTCCCCGGGCATACTTGTTTGGATACAACATCTGCGAAAAGAACTGCCGATCTCTGGGCCGGGTCGACCTCTGATGTCGTGCGATCTGACATACGCTACTTTGGCCGCCTAACCCCTCTTGCCACTTGGCGGAGCGAGTACCTGTTTCGAACTCGGCTGATGAGAAGTTTGGCACGAGGCAAGCCTGGAAGTAGCTCCGGTGGTATTGGTGCTTCCGGAGGAGCAAACAAATCTTCCAAGCGTAGGAGTGCTGTCCTGACATACAATTCAAAGCTCCCATGGCTGGTTACCAATCTTCATGCTGTCTTCTCCAACGGTAAGCGGCCCCCGCGCGCCATCCAGGGAGCTGGTGATCTTGGTGTTGCTACCATGGGCGATCCGACAAGTGGCAAGATTGAGAAATGGGGTCTTGAGGACCCATTCTCGGCTGCTCAGTTGGAAGAAGTGGTGCCCAATCTTGTTCCCTATGGTCTCGGAGACGGACCCGTCGCTGTCCCCAATGTCATGGATGTCAGTCAACCGTATGGTGTTATAGCTGGCGAAGGTTTCCCAGGCGGTCGCGCTCACTTTCGAGGCATCAATGAGTCTTGTGGTCGCTACCTTGGTGGTGACACTGGAGTAGTTGACACGTACCCAGATGTACCCAAGATTCCAGAAATGTCGGATGCCATTTGCAGTCTGTGGATTGCAAAGTCGCCGGCCGTCCCAGCCGCCACCCAGTCTATGTGCGGTATGTTGACGGGTTCTGCCTTGGGCGTTGTCACTGCCTACTCACTTGGAAGCGATCCTAATGGTCCACGATATGCCAATGGCGACATGACGGCCCGATGGGTTCTCAGCCCCGGCGTGCCAATCATTTCACTCAAGGTTGATGATAATTACAGTGTGAAGCGAAAGTCGTCGTTCAGAGCCTGGGCCGTAGCTCTTAATGCTTTAGGCGAAGTCTACTATTTGACAGAGAGCCCCGTGACTACACTTAGTCGCGGCAAGGGAAACGATGTCATTAGACATGCATGGCTTGCCGGTAGGACAGCATACTGGCACCTGATAGAGTCGACTAGGCGGACTGCCAGACCGGATGAGTTGGACAAGAACGTGGTACGAGGAGCCTATACGCCACGCTCACCATCAGATGACATGATCCTTAGCAAAGAGCAACTCGCAGCTGAAGCTCGCGAAATCGAAAAGTACCTTCGCTACAAGCCTTCCCACTTTCGCAAGGTATGCGAGGGCTGGGATATGAGACGAAGGCTCGAGGTTGATTTTGCCGGCGATGATGGCAAAGGGGCCGGAGAAGGCATTTTCGTCATTGACTGCGGACTTGCTGAGCAAACACCTGCTCGAGTCCTGCGGTACTGCCGGTCACTGGCTTCGCCCGTAGTGCAGCATGAACAGAATGTTCCAAAACGAGGCGGTTCTACAGCAACCGCACAGATCAGACCACGACCATCGCTCTTTGGATCGACGGAAATGACTACGGCAATGAATTGTGCAACCCCAGAACCTCAATCGCCGCACCCGCCTCCCCCGACGCCCATGTCGCCGTTGCGTGAGTCTACAGCCAACCTGCACGACTGGAACTGTACTGCTTTTGCGCTCAAGGGCGGCCAACAGGCAGTCAATATCACCGCTAGCAGTTTAGACTGCTCGAGTCTCTCTCTTCTCACGCTCAGCGAGGACCCCCTGCACGTAGCAGGAGAATCTACTGCTGTACCTGGAGTTTTCACTGCAACTACGACTACCCCCACTAAGACATCAGTGGAGAAGGCTGAGCAGGCTGTTACAGAGATTCCGGGGCGTCGGGCCCGTCTGCTGGCCATTGGCACTGACACTGGAATTATCACGGTATGGAATGCTCGCGATGAAGTCGGACACCAAGCGGCACAGCCTCTGCGTGTTTTACACACGGATTCTCCCAAGATTTCGTGCCTTGCAGCGTCAGCGTTGTACTTGGTCCACGGAGGAAGTGATGGCCTCGTGCAAGCCTGGGATCCCCTTGCATCGACTTTTGAGCCTATCCGAACTCTCAATGCGCGATCCAATGGCCGTGTGCCGCGCCACATGATGACCATGAATCCAACGCTTCGGGAGGGAGACTATTCGGCAGTCGGTGCCATCTACCTAGATCCAGACCCAACGGTTCTGCGGGGCGTTGTGTCCTTTGGCGCATTTCTTCGCTACTGGACATACAGCTCAGCAAGTCACCCGACAGGCCGGAAGCGTCGAGCCAGACACTCCGATATCCACGGACGCATTGCCAGTCGCAGACTTGGCGGCACGGTCTCGGGGTACATTGCTGCAGAGGAAAGAGAGCTCCGTCGTGAAAATGAAGCCCGCGCCCGCGAGCAGGCGCACCTCCGTAAACGCTTTGGCGTTGGCGCTCTAGGCGACCTCACCGAAGAGGAGGCCCTTCGATACGCGGAAATGGTGTCCGAGGAGGCCTACCTCCAGGAAGAACAGCGTCGAGCTAGCGACTCTGCCGCTGACGCAAGTCTAGATACAGCATCATCCATTAGCGAAACCACGGTCGACACCATCACTCCGGAGCCCAGCGTCACGGATGTGAGCCCTCCCATGGCCAGCGTGACCGACAATGATGAGAGCGAATTCGAGCAGCAAATCCAGCAAGCGATTCGGCTCTCGCTGCTGGAAGGCGTAAATGATCTCGGTCAATCCCCGCGTGGTAATTCTTCTAGCGATGCCCACTTTCCTATCCAAATCAGAGTCAAGACCAAGAAAGCCAAGGGGTCTCGTTCGACATCTACTTCGCCCGGACCAACGAGTCACACCCCCGTCAACGGGAGTCGATCCAATTTAAACACTGAAGACGAAGATCTTGCCTTGGCGATGAGTCTAAGTATGCAGGAGCAGCAGGAGGTAGGGCTAGGTGTGCATGTCGGGGGTGAATTCCCACCCCTTGATACGGAGGGTGTTGGGAAGGGGAAGGGCATTAGTAGGCAGTAGATGGATATGGTTTGATTCAACGCATTGTGCTTAATTCAACATTGGCAGCTTTGTTTAAATTTACAATTGTTGTTTTCCGCTCTACAACGTTGATTTCGTTTGAATATGCTTGTGTCTGCGGCCGGGATATTTCATGCTATGCATTGATGGTACTACATACTACACGCGGGGAATACCAGTCTCTCGCAGTACTTGACGGGCGAACCCCGACGTCAATTTTTAAAAATAGTACAGCGCCCCCCTTTTTTTTGGCCTCCTTTAATAAGACGGTCCAGCCAGCGGCGTGCAGAACATCGCCAAGGGAATTGATTCAGCCCCGCTGGCTCGGAAATCTAAAAGTGCCGCAGGTCCATGACACTGCGTGCCTGGATGGGAATGGCGAAAAGGCAACTGCACAGAATCGCATGCCCGCAGGGTGAAACACGCGTTCAAGAAATGGCCATGGTGGATGGCGTACAGTCTCGGCTGGGCGCGGTGAGAGGACAGTCGCCGCCGCTCGTGTCAAACATATAAAATCAAGACCTTGGATGGCGCTGTGCCCGGCCCGGCTGGGCATATTTTGGGGCAGACGCGGTTTACATGAGCGAACGGCAGTTACACTCCAATTACGTTGGTCCCGTGGCACCCCCTTTATGTACAACTGTTTGAGGGGCGCGTTGCGGCTCAGACTGGCGGGATGCTTGTCTCAGGAGTCGGGACACGGGCGAGATGCGTGCACGGCTCATTGTTGTCTCAGCGCAAGTCCTTTTCAGAAATGGCAAGCAACCTGAGTACCTGGTGTACTTGGTTGATATATTAGGTACAGGCTCACAGCCGTCCAAAATTATTCATACATAAACCAAACCAGTCCAATGGCCCAAGAGGGAGACGGGCCATCTCCAATGCACCTTTCCAGTATTGTCGTTTGTATTTAAACGCCGAAAAAGAAAAGATACGGACTGAGGTTGGATAAAAGATAGGAGGAGAAAATGCAAAATACCGTCCCAATTCATCATCATGGTTTGATTCATGTCGATCCACCAGTTCAGAGGGGTCTTCCTGACCGTATATTCGAAAAGGACATAAAACAAAAATCATCAAGTTTATGCAAATACTAAAACGCCAATCGCTATGCAAAGTGCCACGCCCGCACAGGACAGGCTTGGTCGTATAGAAGGGCCCATACTATCATCATCGTCGTCCTTGGGGGAACGACTTGTCTCTATGGGAAGCGTATTGAGCCAGGTACCCGTCGGTGCGATGGTGGTGACGACGGTCGAACCAAATGGGTACGATAGGGTTATGGTTGACACGATGACGCCCATGGGGCCGAGTGTGAATTCTTGGCCGGCAATCACCGTGGTTGTGAGATGGGAGCCGGGCCCGACGGTGAACGTGTCGCCATTGATGATGGCGATGGAAGGGGCAATCTTGGTTACGGTCGCTCCGCCGATGATCTCGTATTTCGTGTCCGTCTCGTTGGCTTGGAAGCCGCCTAGCACAAGGCCATGCACACGAACGCCTGACGGACCAATCGTGACCGTGTCGCCCTCAACAACTTCTGTAGTGATCGGTGTATCGGGTCCGTACGTGATTGTCTTTGAATGCACAACTACGACGCTTTTACCCGCAACTGTGAGCATTTCGCCCCCCGCAACTACAACTTCGGATTCAGGCAGTGCTTGGACTGGATTGAACTTGAATGACCCTGTTCCGACTATAATTTGGTTGGCGCTGATTGTCACGCTTTGTCCCTGTATATTCGTCGTCGTGCCATGGGGCGGCATGGTCATCGTAACGCCGCCAATGGCAACCTGTGAGCCGGACAAGGACACGTCTAGTCCGCCGACAGTGGCGTTCGTCGGCGACGGGACGCCGAATTTAGTCGGGGCAGGGGGTGGTTTCGCAACAGTGCCTCCTAAACCGACAATGGCTGTGGGATAAATCGTAAACTTGCCCCCATCAACGCTGACGGTCGTGGTCTGGTCGGGTTTCAGCGAACTATATATCTCGCTGTTTATGATGACCTCATTCCCCTTTGCTGTGACATGAAACGTGGGTCGCGGTTGATTGTTCCCCTCAGGCGTCCGTCCCAGGCCGCCCTGGCGGCCTAGACCGCCCTGATCACCCTGATCGCCTTGATCGCCTTGATCGCCCTCAGGTGGCACAGATTTGTGTACTATCGGATTTGGGTATGGATCAGACCAAGTTGCGCTGTAATTGGGTGGAGGGTCAGAAGGGAACACGACCGAGGGGTTTTTGTCTGTCGTGATAAAGGTGACTTTTGGCCGTATGAATGGCGTAAGGGACCTGAAAAAATCCGTTGTGGTTCCTGCTGCGACTTGGGTAACCTCAGGAAAATCTCCCTCTGGCGTTAAAGACGCTGGCGATTCTTCAAATTCCAAACAGTACACTGGGGTCTTGATCGTGGAGTATGGTGGTGTATAGTCAGTTCTATTGCCATAAAAAGTCACCGTCTTAGTGTGAACAATCGAGTAAATCGTCATTGGCTCCTCTTCGTCACACAATAGGGTACATTTCCTCGTGATTGTTGAAGTTGAGACAGATTCATCCGCAGATTTTGGCTCGCCAACTACATAGCAGTCGTCGAAACCTATTGGACATTCCATCGTGACTGTTGTCTGGGCTTTGGCACGGTTGCGATGTGTTGACAGAGGTCGAGTCCCCGTCCCAGTGATGGTGTGATTGAATGCATGCGTAGACCATGGTGGATGCCCATTCTTCGTTCTCGAGGGAACCAGACTTTCTGTACCATTATTCGTGCTTCCATGCTTATCAGATGACGTCTTTCCAGAAGGTCTCTCTTGCGACGTAGAGAAGGGTCCACCGCTTGTGGAAGAGTTTGGTGCTGTGGCTGATGCGATGGGGTTGCTCAGACTTGATGTTGATGGCAAAGCTGAAGAATTGGAGGATACTTGTGGGCGGCTCCTTGATAGGGTCTTCAGAGTGCTTAATTCCGATGGCCATGAATCAGTAGGTTTTGGTGATGGGTCCTGTTGGGAAGGCGGGTCAAGTGATGCAGAGTCATTCGAGCTACCTTGTGATGATGCAGTCGTAGTTGATGAGGATGAGGCTGCGGTTATAAGGTGGCTTATCGATGATGATGATGCTGTAGCGGGGTCTGATGAAGGTCGTTGTAAGCTTTGCTCGGAACTAATAATCGTAGCATTGAGCACTCCACGCGGATATTGAAGGCGGTTTGAGACGTCTGAAACATGTCCATCGCTATTAGTTGAAGTTCTATACACGAGGGTAAGACGCCATGCGAAGGCGCCAGTATCTGGTCCCAACCGAACATACCCGCTCCAGTCCCTGCATAGATAAAGCATGGGAAGAATAAAGAGGAGCCCAGCAGCGCTTTCTTGCCGAACTTCATTTTGATGGAGAACTGAAGGACTGAATAACCACCGCGTCCCAAGACACCGCGTGCGCCACGATAGAGAGTTCCAGTCGCAATGTCGATCAATGAGACATCACCTATGAATCAGCCCCGACAATCGGAGATGGTATCCTCGCATGACTGCCAACCATGAACTGGTCTTCTCCCTCCAAAAGCCAATCTAACCGTTTGGTGTGAGTCGGCGGTAGCAAGTAGACGGTCGATTAGCTCAGATAGGCAACCGCTCGCCAGGTTGGTTCCTAACAAGACCCGAGCTTGGCTCTTCAGCAATTACGAAGGAAAATCGCTGCAAAAGCAACACCGACAAGAAATGGAGAGACAATTGGAAATTAAAAGAGAAGTTGGAGGAAGTGTGTGTCTTGGAAGCAAGCGGGACTCTCGACTGAAAGACTGACAAGGGCAACGGAGGACCAGTCGACGGCCCTCGCCAACTCGCGTACGCGGGTGGCTCAAATGGCTCAAGCAAGTGGGAATAACGGTTCAATAATCCAAGCATTGAACCAGGGGCCCCCAGCTGATGCAAAGACACGTGAAGTAGAGTCGGCGCGGGCGGCATGGCTCGCCTCCTCAACCAAGGACTCCATAGTCCACTTATCAGTCGGCAACGAAGGGCTCTCGCCGTACGAGACGACCAGCCCGACTTGCTGTTGCCACGCCGGTGACTCGTGGCTAGTCCAAGTGAGCGAGTTGCGGCGTAGCGTGCGTCTTCAGTGGAACACAACATCCACAGCTCGAAGCATGCTTGGTGCAGCTGAGGGGCTGGTCCATGGCCAGCTAACAAATTCGGACATGGGTTCGGGCGAACTGCCAGAACGGCACAGGGGCGCTTCCACCAAACGTCAACTAGTGGCTCTGAGGTGGCGGCCTGGGCCTGAGCATTGGCTGATGACGGGCTGACGGGCTGATTGTGCAAGTCTACGGGTCGGCAGAGCCCGCAAGAGCCTTGGCTGCCCGAGTCGAGTCGAGTCGAGTCGAGTCGACCATCGTCGCTTTTTCGCTGTCTTGGCCTCATCAGTCGTTTGCTCTTCACCACAGACATCCATCGCCGCCCGGACGGCATATCGTGGATTGACGCCACATGTTCCCCAAGACGTGCAGCGTTACGGCGTACTCGGTATATTTGGTTGAAGAGATTCCAGGGCTCGCTCTCCTCTGACAATACGACACATGCAGTCCTGGCAAATGAGTTTGACATCTTTTCGCTGGCATGTGGGCCATGGTGCCGTCGGCTGCCCGAGAGAACTTGGAGCCTGTGCTCCCAACTAAACGTAGATCCCGGTCCCCGGTCTGTGGGGAGGAAGATTGATTGCATGTTTAAAGCCAGGTAGTGCTTGCTTGCGAATGAGTCTCGGACGGTTTCACTCACTGCTCTTGAGTTCTAGGCCGTCGAGCCGTCCGCCTTGGCTTTGAAATTTTTTGGAGCCAGTCCAGTCTAGGACATGTTAGACGAGATTATTTTTCTCTTTGGGACGTTTTCACTTGGCGAAACCCATTCAAGAGCCTGTCGTCGGTACGGGGCTCCGGGTGAATCACTAACACGAGCACGTGTTATCGGCGCCTGATGTTCTGCTTGAAGATGTGGAGTGCTTTATTTGTTTCCCATTCATACTCCGTACGGAGTACTATTAAACCGACTTAGCACTTCGTACATGGGGTGCAATGCCAAGCGGATGCCGAGTGATGCTGTCAGATTTGAGTGATTGGCGGCATTGAAGTGGTGGAACCTTCCTTCAGTGGAACAACAACCGGATATTGTCGCGCGGCCGATGAGCCGATGCAACTTTGTGACCTAATTTGTGTTGAATGACTGGAGCCGCTGACTTCCTTTTCTGTAGAGGTGCTGTCCAGTCAAGTGTCATTCTTTTTTCATGGCAGCACACAATCTTCCGGGAGCCATACTTGAACGTTGATGCCACTCGGAAGGGTGGCCACCTGAGACTTTGCCAATGTCAAAATCGCAGCGTTCTGGTTTGAATGTAACGAGTTGATCTTTCCTGGCCAAAGCGACATTGCCGAATATGACGGATGGTCCGTCTGTTGGCGACTTATGGCTGTGTACTCTACAAGTCCACTCCGAAATTCGTACTCCGTTCGCCGTATGGTGTCAGCTGATACTGCATATCTCTGTTCGTGTAGCACGGTGACGGATATAAAACAAGAAGACCAAGAAGAAAAGTTACCTGATTGGTACTCCTGGCTCCGGACTCCGCACATGATAGACATATTCCAGAAAAAAACTAGACCTGCCGAACTGCAGATGTGATGCAACAACACAACATGGCTTGAAGCCCCGAGCCGCTTGCCGTGAAGTTGTAGACGACCTCTTTTTCTTCTTCTCCCATCATTTGCCTAGCCTGCATTTGCCAGGTTGCGTCTTCCCTACCCTCACATAAAAAACCCGCCCCCAAAGAGGCGAAAGTGTGTGACACTCCGACTATTGACGTACGAACCCCCTTACCCTAATGCCCCAGCCATGGCAGGTTTTTGAAAGCTAATCGGAGGCGATAGTCTTGCCAAGCAACCCGCCATTAAGTGTTGAAAGAATTGACTCCAGGCAACAGCAGATCCTATACCCGAGGTATCTTGATTCATCACTGAGATTCTTACACGATACTTATGGCATCGTTATCGAGAAGAAAAAAGACCAGCGAAATCGTTTTCGTATGTTGCCGATCTCAAACATGCATTGGTCTAGAAATTTGAAGGCCGCAGAGCCAATGACAGTTGAGGATGAGTCCACTCGGAAACAGCACCGGGGATCATACTCCATACTCTTCTTTGTAATTGTTGAATGGTCTTCAGCCCTTCAGCTGGGTGCTGTGATAGTCTCCTTCTAATTGCTTGAAACGTACTCGGTCGGAGTGGTCTGTACTTGGGAAGGAGCTGTCAGTTTGAGATGACGGCCCTAACCCTGATCCTTGCCTGGCCATGTCTGATGTCTGATGTTTCCTTGTACGTACCACATTCAGCACCCTGCCTGAAACTAAACACTTGCCTTTTCGGAACAAACTGCTTGGGTTAGGGTTAATATTGTAGTCCCGCGCATGAACGCCTCCATCAATCCCCCAGGAATTCAAATTTGTATGTATCAGATTTTATTGTTACGAAATTGAACCATTAAAGAAGACGTGTGGTTCTCGCAGAACTTGCAATTGCCGTGTTCGAAACGCTAGAGGCTATGGTAAGATAAAGTCTACTACATGGCGAGGCGAGACGAGCCGTGATATGTTGCTGGACAAGGGCCAACCGTAACTGCTTGATGAGAGCTGGTTATGGAGCACTCAGTATGTGTGCGGGGGATTCTCCGTGTAATTACCTTGCTAGTCTCGGCAATACGCTTGCGAAAGATGTACTGAGATGTCGCAAGTCAGCCTAAAAGCCGGATGTGTAATAGAGGTTGCGTTTTCTGGAAGCTTGCGATCCACTCCCCCGTGCCACGCGTACATTCGGAGGGACAGGTGACGAGAGTTCTGCAGTGGCAAGCTCTTTCGAAGGGCAGTTCCGGCCGTACAAGCAGTTCATCGATAGCGCAAGCATCTTGCAGCGTGCATAAAAAGGCGGCAGTTTGTGTTGTTGTGCATGACTGATTGGCGCGATGTGCACTCCGTAGTTATCGACCTTCTCGATTCTGTCGCCTGGCCTTCCAGATCTAGATTGAAGGCATAGACCATGGCAGCGTGGTGGTGGATAGGAGGCCATGTGGCTGCATAATGGGGGCGGGGCACACCAGTCGAGCGACCAGGGCCCAACTCGGCGATGGGGCGTTGATTTCCTGGGCCATGGACGGACTGACTACGTGTTGTAGACAGTCGACAACGATTGTGCCATGGACCCGACGTACATGCGCGGAGAGGGCTTTGAAGGTGACCGTTGTCGGCACGGTGGAGGATGGCGAACCAGAAGAGACGAAAAACTTTGACGTACGGAGTCAGCAACGCGAACAAAACGGCATAACTACGGAGCCAGGCTGTGGAGATTTCCATCTTGGCAGGCAGGTAACGTTGGCTGGCCGGCTCGTGCCTGCCATCTTGCCAAAGGTGGATGGAGACTCACGAGGTGCGCGAAGCTGTCGAGACCCCGCGTATCTGCTTTGTATTTCAGCCGACCTTGACATGCATATTTCGTCTCCAATGCACTGACTCTGCCCATATACGAGTGAGTTCCATATTCATTCACACAGGACTCGCAGTGACGGACTATTATTGAAGGCAGGGTAGGGCGGTCAGGAATGTTCATCCTTGGATCTGAACTCTGCGTTGATGATATTCGTTTTTTTTCTGGCGGTCAACAAGCCTCGTGCGAATGCGCACGGTGAATCGCCAACCTTTCTTTGAGAATGACATATTGATCAATAGAAGACATGGTACCAATATTAACCCATTTCAGGTGCTTTCAGCTCCCTCAACACTCGGCCCTGAGACATTGCTGACCAACGAAGGGACAAAATCGCTTCAGCGTTGGCCCTGAATTAGGATTCATCCATTGCCCTACAAAACGAAAAAAGAAGCCCATCTGGCTCAGTTAGCCATAGCCATTTACCGATGTCTCATAACTTCTGCCCTCCAACAGCAAGTTTGCGAGGTTTCTCACAAGTTGTGATGGAAAGCATCGTGGGAATGCCTCGCCCAATTTATTTTTTTCAAAGGGATGTGGTTCGACATGGATACATCGTCCAGGCTGGCCTGATCTAATAACCAATGACTAAGACTCATTAATTTGACCCTGGGAGAAAACAGAGTCTGGCCTTTTGTCCATTCGCCGCTTAGTACTAGTATCACAATACGGAGCATTCACTGCTGGCTTGGCAGCAGACAGCCTCGGCCAGGCCGATACACGTTCTTGGGACAGATCTTGCCTGGCATCGAGCTAGTGAAGCTTTGATACCAGAACATGACGACAGCTAAGGATAAGGCGCCATCTACCACCTCCCATACGGCATGTGGAGGATAACTGGGAACTGACACTTGTTGTACTCCGTAGCAGGCTCCACGGACGCCAAAACGGACCGCGCCCTACAGACAAGAGATGACGGCCGATATCTATGTCTTGACCGTCTTGCCCAGTCTGTCCGTCAAGAAAACGACACAACCGCTGCATCATGGGCGTATTTTTTACGGAGATTTAAGATATAACGGAGCAGGTGCCAAAGCCATACGTACACATGGCACGTAATTGAACTTTGCTACCCCAAGGTGGCAGCTCGCTGTCGCACCGCCTTCTACGACAGGCAGGTCATATCTCCACCCACAAGAATGCAAGATGGAGTGAAACGCAATGACCAACCTGCCTTTCATAGGAGCCAAGCTCGAATAGAGTCCTTTTTACTGGCTTCAACTTTATCCGTTAACAGTTGCCCAGGCACGAAGAAACGTTTTGTCCGTATCATTTCGTACCTCCACGTCGCGATGTGACACTAACAGCGCCACTTGCATTCTTGACACCTGCAGTGTCTATTCTCAGTGGCATTAGTTTGGAAGCAAGACACGGTGTGCGCGGTGTTTAGACACGTCCGTTTGAAAATAGTTTGCGCGACTACGGAGTACCCTTTTAGTATCCGTTTACTAGCTCCGGGATGTCTATATACATGCAAGAATGCTCACTGGTCGCCACATCATGGGAAGCACCCGAAGGTCTACTTACCAGTCACCAGGATGGGTGGATGTCAGACAGCCCAAGGCGTCTAACTCAGCAATTGCCATGGTGGATGGTCCCGCCCCGGCGAAGGGGGCGCCGGGATGCCGGGGATGGACTCTTTTCCTTCAAGCACGGGACGGGAGGCTCACATGCCCGAAAACCGCGTGTATTATGCGATGGCGCAACAATATGAAGTCGTTTTCAACAACCGTTATTCCCATTTCGGTCCTGCGGGCTTCAGATGTCTCTGCGAGCCGGTCATGCTGATTATGATGAGCCGGCTGAGAAATGACCATCACTTTGTGAGCCGTCCGTGGGTTGAAACGGTGGAAATTGGGGACAGGGAACTGATGCGTCTTTTGACTCACTCGGATGGCTCCTGTGCGCTGCTGCATTCCTCCTCCCTTGGGGGAGAATCCACCAGCGATACCCGTGTCCCTGGGATCCAGTCAGAAGCCTGGCTTGTACTCCGTACCGTACTGAGCTGCACCTGTGGTCTCAGGTGACGGGCCAATCAAGCTGGTCAGGGCATGGCCATGCCCAGCACAAGCTGCCCTTGAAGAGCAAAATCTTGTCATGCTCCCACCGTGGAGCGGGGAGCGAGAAATCGAGTCTAATGCCAACCCACTTTTGTGTCTGGCTTTTTGGGTACAGCCCCCAGTCGGCCAAGTACGCAGTGGCTACTCGTTTGCTCTGGACTATGCTCCCGACCTGGTATCATTGATTGCATTGCATCACGGGGTACATTTATTTGCAAAATTCTGGTGCGCCAAGGACAAAGGGAGAGAAGTGGTAAGAGAACAGTCGACAGCGGCGTGTACACACAAATAGCGGATTACGGAGTGAGGATGTACCGAGAACACCGTACCAGACATATCACGTACTCCGGACCTACCTTAAGTACGGAGTACCCAGAGGTACCCATTACGGGTCACACGCGGTGGTGACTTGCGTCTCTGCCCTGGATCAGCCTGCAAACTCTACCATCTAGATTCATGTTGCCACACCACCCGATTTACAACGGTGAACGGCTGCTGGCTTCTCACAACCATTGCCACCCACGCGCTAGCGGTGCACCTGGCCTTGCATTCTCCAGTCTCTTCTCTCTGTCTCTCGTCTTGAATTCTCCGCCCAACCCCTGTCACATCGAATGGTCCCTCGATTGCGCCAGTGGCTCTCTCCCCATATCCCCCATGTCCCCGGTCCCAGTGACAGCCCTCCGAATGCTGACTTTCTGGATGGACTTTCATCTTCCACACTCACTTCTTCGCCAACTCATCTGCCGATCAACTCTCCACGGCATCCCTTGACTAAGCTGCCCGCGGTTCCTCGCCCCTACCGCCTATTTGGACTCGCATTCTTCAATCCTGTACTGAGCCGATTACGAAGAGGACCATAAAGGACGGACTGGTTATGAGAGCGTTGGAACATTCTTCTTGTATCGCCAATCGCCATTGAACTTTACGCGACTACTTCAATGTCTACGCCGCGAATGTCAAAATAGAGTCGTTTCGTTCAGACGCCCCTTCGATGAACCCCAGGACAACCTGACCAACTTGACGGTGACCTGGGGGTTCTTCAAATTCGCAGAAGCTCAGCACCAGCTGGCACCAATATTCGACCCACGATTATACGAGGGGCGAATTTTCTACCTACGATATGAGGGCGCAAGCAGCAGTAACGACAGTTGCTGCTGTCTCAGCATCTGTTGCCCCGATCGTGAAGGCAACAGAGCCACAGCCCGTGGCCTTTTACCCTACCGCGTGGTCAGTCACTGCTTCAATATAACTCTCGACCGAACATTGCCAGGGTGCAAAGGAACGTTTATTATCTAAACATGGGTTCTAACTTATGTACCACAGGCTGGGAGTAGACGGAAATTGGTCGACGTTCAGCTTCCTAGTTGGCTCCAACAACGTCAATGTCCTGTTTAGTACGGCGCTATCGGAATTTTGGGCTGTGGGACCAGGAGGATGTAACAGAAGTATGGCGTTGCGGATTTCGCGAACAATCCTTCGTCGTGTGCTGACGTGTTTCGCTACAGATGACCCTCATTGCAGCTCAAACAGAGGAGGCATTTATTATCCATCCGACTCAAAGCACTGGTCTGGTCTGGGAACATGGGAACTTGGGCTACCGGACTTGGGGACAGGAGGCAATGGACAATATGGCTTTGACACCATAGCAGGTCTCAATCCCATGACCAGTGTTGGGTATCAAATGTCCAACGTTCTCATATCAGCTATCAACTCGACAGACTACTTTCTCGGATTCTTTGGCGTTGGAATGAGATCAGGCAACTTTGGTGATATCGTTGCCACCCCTCCAATGAGACAAGCCGTGGCATCATTTGGTTGGGTTTCCAGCTACAGCTACGGATATACTGCTGGGGCATCATACCGTTCGTTCCTGACTGATATATTTATTACGCAGCGAGAAAGTGTAACATGTACTGATTTGCGACTATAGGCAACACTGTTGGATCGGCGACGCTAGGTGGCTACGATGCGGCCAGACTAGCCATGCACGACAAGACATTTACCATGAATCAGACCGAAGGTGTTCCCAGACCCCTTATTCGAGGCATTGAGGTATCCTCGTCAAACGGAAGCAGTTGGAAATCAGCCACCCGGATCTTGTTGGATTATAAAAATGCCTTTACGGCCGTTATTGACACGACAACACCCTACCTCTGGCTCCCCCCCGCGTTGTGTGACAACTTTGCCAAGGCGCTTAACTTGACATACAATGAAACTTTCCAGCTTTACACTTTAACAAACGAGCAGTATCGCCAATATTCATCCAACAGCTCCCTTGCTTTTGTGTTTAGCTTCTCAAGCATGGACAATCGCGATAACTTTGGGGATCCTCTTGATGTTACTGGTGTCGTAAACATTACGGTGCCAATCACAGCCTTCGTGAGCTTATTGAGTTACCCCTTTATGAAGGGAGCTATTGGATATACCGACCCTGCCGTTCCATATTTTACCCTTAGGAAAGCCCCTACTAACAGCACTGCGATTATTGGAAACGCGTTCATGCAAGAGGCCTACCTCATGACGAAATATGACTCTGGGGTCTTTTCAATACATCAAGCACGGTTTCCCAGCGATCCGATTGGAGATGCAAAGCTGACCAAGATAAATCGTCCAAACAACAGCCCATACCCGCCGCCACCAGACCCCAATGGCGGAAATGGTCTTTCGACAGGAGAGATGGTTGGTATAGCTGTTGGTGCCGTGGTATTCTTCAGCACACTTGTATTTGCCTTCTTCTGCTACAGACGCCATAAACGACAACAGCGTGAACGATCGGGCGACGACTTCGATGATGGCAAAGACTCCGCATCGACACTCACACCAGACTCCCCCAGGAGCCCCGTATACCGAATGCTTTCCAGGATAGTTGGACGCAGACGATCTCGGAGGGCAGGAGCAGCCATGACAGCCGGCGGTGACCCGTCGGAAGCCCCTGATCACCAAATATACGAACTTCCAGCTCCTGTAGCCCCCGCCGAATTGGATGCTGGAGGCAGCGACGACAACTCCATTTTGGGCGAAGCAGACCTAGGCACAGACAGCACACAGCACCTTAGCGCCTACGAGATTGCAAGGAGAAAATTGGATCGGCAGCTTCAAGGTCCTGTGCCGGAGTATACACCACCCGTTGACGGAACTGTTGTGCAGCTGGAGAAAGCTTCTGTGCCTGAGCTGCGGCCAACTCTTCAAACGAACATGATAGACCAACCATCACCAGTTTCTCCAACAAGATCTCGTGGCGCTGATTCAACCTCGAACACTTTCCTCGTATCGGAGCCATCGCCGGTGTCACCAAGAGGAGACTGGAACTCAGTTGAACTGCCTTCACCTTTAACGACATCGATGCCTCCTAGATCATTTTCATCAGGCACTAGAAGCGGAGGTCAATCTACAGCAAGCCGATCTTTGTCCGTAAATTCCAACACGCCAGTATCCCAAGCGACTGACACAAGACCTCCCCCAATGCCTGCCGCATTTCAACGGACCCCTATTGATCCCTCCAAAGTTGTGTGCCTGGGCCCGTTGCCTGAGAGCGTTCACTTGTCAGGCCATACCGTAGGTA
This sequence comes from Metarhizium robertsii ARSEF 23, assembly GCF_000187425.2. Classification (NCBI taxonomy): domain Eukaryota; kingdom Fungi; phylum Ascomycota; class Sordariomycetes; order Hypocreales; family Clavicipitaceae; genus Metarhizium; species Metarhizium robertsii. The sequence goes on from NW_011942226.1 coordinate 1,514,376, forward strand.
CAGGCTCACGGATTGTGAACTCCGATGGGCGCGATATACCTGCCAGCATGTTTATTGCCGGATCTCGCACATCTGAAGGAAGCCTGGGGAGCAACTTTACAGAAGAAGAGGTCAGAATGGCCGAAGAAAAACCATGTTGCATCAACCATTCGAGCATGAGACTAAGTCATGGCCACCGTGGAACTTTACCAAGTCAGTGGGAGACAGATCGACAATCACTGCCTTCTCAGCCAGGAGAGCATGGAAGCGAAACAGGGTCCCCCAAGCCAGTACATTCAGATGAATCATCTGAGGAAGGTCGCATCGACCCTGGTCGCGATCTAATCCACGTTCCCCAAATGGCCGATAAACGATACAGCTGGGAAGAAGATCGATCATGACAATGCTCCAATCAATGATTTGTGAGGGGCGAAATCGCATTTCACCAACACGATTCTTTATTTTGATGGCTTCCACATCTTGAGCGATCTTTTATACCGTATTTTTGTAATTTTTTTTTGAAAGTAACAATAGCGAAGGAGTTTTGGTAACCGTCAAATTTATTTCGACAAATATGAGAAGGGGTGCAATCTGGAACCGGAGTTATTAGTCTGTCCTTTACATTCATTGCAATTTGGGACTTGAATGCTCTTCTCGCTTTTCTTTCCTCTTTTTTTTTTTTTTTGGATTTTGTTCTGGGCACAAACTTGGATACTCGGAGCATGTGGAGCAAGGTTCGTTCGCCATATATATCCTTACGTTCTTATGAGATGGAATGGAATTGAGCAAGAGATGTGTTGTGGAGGGGACGTGGTAGGTGCAGAGACTATGGCATGAAGAAGGGGTGTGAACTGTGTTCAGTGGCACCAAATGGCAAGATAGATGGTAGACGAATGCTGAATACCGACATCATCATCAGTTGGAGCACCGATTTGATTTGCACCCTGTCATCTTGAAATCGCGCGAGGTCTCGAGACGTATGTTGCAATTGTCTCGGTCTATGATATGGATCCACCCCTTACTCTTGAGTAAAGCGTGTCTGTAAAGCGTTCTAGTAAACTGATTTTTCTAGCCGTGGCTCATCACCAGATTTCCTGCCACCAAGTAATGCCATCCAAAATACGCTTCCTCTCCACCCCATCCCCACCCTCGATGTAGGGATCAAAAACGGCATGCTTACATGCATCTGCCATCTTGGTCGAGCCCCCGCATACAGCGAAGATGGCCTTCTGCGGAATCAACCCCTCCAACAATTTAGCTTCCTTGCGTATCAAATCCTGCACATATATCTTCTCCCGCTGGTCTCTGGAAAACGCCGTAAACACAGTAAGCTTGTCTCCAGCGAGTGCGTTCCATTCTTCGGCAAAGAAGTAATCTGCGTCCTTGTTACGGTTGCCGAAGAACAATATCATGGGGGCAGAGGACTTGTGCGTCATTCGTTCGTGGATGAGTGAGCGGACGGGGGCGACGCCTGTGCCTGTTGCCATGGCTATGAGCGGCCGTTGGGCATTTACGGCGCCGTGGATGGGGGACAGAACAGGTTTGAGAGTAACAGTTAGGGGGGTGCTGGGCGGCAGGTGGGTTATGTAGCGGGAGCAGAGGCCCTCTCGAGGCTTGCGCAGGATGGTGCGGTACTTGACGAGTGCGACTAGGAGCTCTATTCGCGTGGCTGGAGATGGGGATGCCGGGGTGAGGTGCTTGCCGCCGTTGGCAATGCTAAAGTCGCGGCCGCGGATGAGTGGGAATACTTCGAGGAGGTGCGAAGGGGGAACGCGGACCGAGTAGAACTCCTCGAGGACTTCGATGATGGTTCTTCGGGAGCGGGTGGCGTAGTCAAAGTATTCGTCCAGAAATTCGGTCGTTGTGAATTCGAGGAGGCGCTCCTTGTGGTCCTCGTTGTCGGAGAAGTAGGAAAGGCTTTTGAGGAACGAGCGCCGGGGCACAGCGTTGATGTCGATGTTGTGCAAGAGTAAGTCGCGGAGGGTAGATGGGGAAGGAGGACATAATGTGGGAGGGAGGGAGCAAAGAGATAAATCGAGAGGGTCGTCGGCGATGGCGTCCCATTCCATCAGGGTGATGACTTTTTGCACGTCTTCGGGGAAGTTTTTGGGGTAAATGGTCAGACAGTCGCCTGGGTTGACTTGCAGGGAGCTGGGGATGTCAAAGGACACGAGGCGTACATCTTGCCAGTGCTCTTCGGGAGTGAGTCGTTTGTTTCCAACGAGGGTGGCTTGCAGTCCGTAGGGGAGAGGTAGTTGGTTGAGTGGCGGTGTTGAGGGTGGTTTCTTGGTGTCCCCATTGAAATGAGACTTTCTAGACACCTCGGCGCGTTTGTCGATGGCGGGTGCTAATGACCATTTTGGAGGAAGCATCTGATTCTCGGGTACGGCACCTCGTCCCTTTGGATCAGGGTAGTACTTTAATAGATGTTTGCGGAGGCCATCTGCCCAGCGCACAAAGCTTCCGTCGATACTATTGGACGTTAGATGCAGACTTGATATGGCATTGGAAAGGACATACCCTTCCGGGAATTGCTCATCAGCTTCGCACGGCTCAATGAATGTAGAGGCTCCTAGTTGGTCAAGACGCCGGATAAGCTTTCTGGCAGCCCAGTTGAATCTACGCATGAAGTTAGCCAATAGTTGGTGATGGGCCAACTGATGCAACTCACTTGAGATAGGTGCTGTCACCTAGACCAACGCACGAGTACTTCATTTGGCCCAAACAGTCAGGCGGCAGCTTCTTGCGGAGCAGCTTCTTCCAAAATAAGAGGGAGTTGTGTGGCATGTCACCCTGTCCGGTTGTTGAGATGACAAACAAGACGAACTGATGCTGGAGGAGTTCATTCTGCGTGAAAACAAGGCGCTTAGCAAAACCGGGGAGTGACCGAGTCAATTTGCTGCACAACTTACCAAGTTCACATTGTCTAGCTCCTCGACGCGGCTGGTAAAGCGCAGTCTCTGACACAACTTGCCGAGCTCTTCGGCCATATCCTGGGCATTGCCAGTCTCGGAGCCGTACAGGACCAGGACGGTCCTGTCTGAGCTGGTCATGCCGCCAGCGTGTTTTGTTTGCTCTTGGGCAAAACGATGCGTGGAATGGGAAGGGCTAGCTAGGTGGCTGCTCAGCAAGCCGTATACTCATGAGAAACGCCGTCGTGGGGCGCCCGCTAACGTGTGTAACGTCGTTGATGACAATGAACTGGTTCGTGAGAAGGTTGTGAGCAGGCTTGTGATGGATTAAAACTCGGCGCTCCATGGGTCCGATGCCGGTCGGTGGCGTTGACCAGGCCGACCGAGATCTTATCAATCAACGGGAGGTTGCATCGCAATCTGTTTTGACGACACCAATGACGTTCACGGAACATCTACAATGGACGAAACGGGCGCCGTATAACTGCCATCTTGCGTGGTAACTTTCAATCAGATTTTGCGAGGCTTGTGCGGGAGTGATTCACGTGCTCTTTACAATGTCTCCAGACGCACAATGATACGATGCTTCAATGTTCAGTAGCGGTTTGCCGCTGGCAGAAAATCCACTGGCTGACATGCACCAGGGCTCTGAGTCTCTGACGCTGTACTCCGTACTCCGTAGAGTGACTTCAGTTAGCCTGAGCTCATCGGCCTGACTCGTCACATTGGATTTGCGCTGCCTCAATTTGCGCATTACACGTCGTAGCAGCGAAGTTGTTGCCGGGGAAGCACGCCGTCGCCACAAGCGCTCACACCAACCAGTGTTGTAAAATTAGCTCCCCGCATGGATTTGCGTCCTGCGCGTAATGGTGTGTCGCAGTCATTAGCATGAGCAGCAAAACATTGTGGTAGTACATAGAGTCGTCACTCATCTATCCCTGTCTCGTGGTCTAGCTCACTGAAGGCTCGGGATGAGTGGACCTGTGGGACATTGGCATGGGTGCTGGTGCTCCGTCAGTGAAGGCGGCGTCTGATGGATTTGTTCGTGAAGGCAAGATGACGGGAGGGCATAGGGCAAGATTCACATCAAAGAAGATGAAGATGGCGAGTACTTCAGCCATCAATTCAATGGCCATGGCCGATTTGTGCGTCTGGGCAGCCTTCTGGGGACTGGCTAAGGGTAGGGCTTCGCCGCACATGCATGATTCAACGGGCAAGAGCGACTGACCGAACTTGTACGCAGATTGAAGCCTTGGAAGACAGTAACCAGCCTGCCAAGTGGGTGGGTACTAGGCACTCAAGCCGAATGCCCAGACCCACCAGGCCAGCGACTGTCCTGTGTCATACAAGACGGCAGGTGTGCCTGAAGGCTGTGAAAAAGGAAAACTTGTGTTTGTGAAGAGGACACTCGTCAAATAAAGGAGAGGCTTTCATCTCGGAGAGTAAACGGACTGGACAAAGTGTCCATGGGGAAATGTGACGTGCCTTGCGTGTCCTGGCCTTCCTTTGTACACTTCATCTCTTTCAAGGCTGCTGCTGATGTTTGAATGTACGTACATACAATACACATGACGGACATGCAGGATGTGCAGCGTCAAGCGTGCGGTCATGCATGGAAGGAGCTAGAACGGCCACCGCCTCCCCCCCGCATTGGCCGTCGTGCTCAAGTGCTTCTGTCTGGTCGCTTATGTCTTCAGTGCTGGGCTGGAGTTGGCTTGTGGTTGGCCAGTGGCACCAGAGTCAAGTCCCAAATTTGAATTGACTGTTTTGTGGCAGGTACAGTCAGCTGTTGTTACTGGTCGCCAGCAAGAAGCACCGCGACATCTGGTAGCCTCTGGCAGGGACAAATGCCAATAACAGAAGCCCCCCCTCGCTACTCACGGCGCACACTCGCATCCCAGGGAAGGCACTCTTGCTGAACAGCCCCAGCACCGCCTGTCCTTCCCGCCCTGCTTGGTCCAGATGTCCCTGCTTGTCTTTGTTTGGTCCCGCACCCTGCCCACTGCAGCAGCCGCCCCCAGCAAACGCCAGCCCGAAAAATTATTTCCTTCAGATACGCGACTCCTGAACACCTTCTCCCCTTTTCCTTTCTCCTCATCACACAACATCAGCCAAACTTGTGACTCCGCGCAACGCTTGCCGTCTGTCTATTTCAACCCCATCTAGGGCACGAAGCTACCCTGATCAATCTCCCTCCTCATTGCAACAGAGTTCAATCCACGAGCTTTTATATCAACCCACCACGCTCTTTCGGACGTCGCTTTCGCACAAGCCCAACGTTCGAACGTCATCATCCCCAAAACTTACACACAGTCAACCATCCTCCATCCAACCATCAACATGTCTGCTACCAACGTGGAGAAGGCCACCGATGCCGCTGTCAATGACGTTGCAAATACTCTGAGCAATACCTCAATCAGCCAGCCTGCCGACGACAAGGCCGCCGCCAACGAGGCTGCCTCGGCCAGCGCTGCGGAAGGCCGCCGTCTCTACATCGGCAACCTGGCCTACGCGACAACTGAGGGGGAGTTGAAGGACTTCTTCAAGAGCTATCTTGTGTAAGTGTGCCCTTGGCTAAACCCTTGACGAGAATGATGTTGCGGGCTCCTTGCCGGATGGCAAGTGACATGGCCAGCCTTTGCTTTGATGTGGCCCCGAGGGACGTTGCAAGCTCACTTGCCTTTTGTCCTGATGGCAAAATATGTTGCCATCATGGAACGGAGCATTTGTGATAGCCGCGCTGTTCACTTGACTAGCATTCAAAATCTCGCGCTTTGGGCGGTATCCAGACCTCTTTGCTAATAGTGCTCACAGCGAGTCTGTCTCGATCCCAAAGAACCCTCGCACTGAACGCCCTGTGGGCTACGCCTTTGTTGACCTCTCAACACCTTCTGAGGCTGAGCGTGCTATTGCTGAGCTCTCTGGCAAGGAAATCCTTGAGCGCAAGGTCTCTGTGCAACTCGCCCGCAAGCCCGAGCCTGCTGGTGAGAAGACTGAGGGCGCCAACGGTGAAGGTTCAGGTGCTGAGGGATCACGCCGTCGGGCCTCTGGTCGAGGTCGCGGACGTGGCCGCGGCCGTGGAGGACGTGCTGCTCGCGGTGGCCGCGCTGGTGTAAGTCTCCCACGACGTCCAAAGAGAATACACAGACGAAGAGTTAACCCAACTGTTGTGACAGGATGCCACCGAAGAGAAGAAGGAGGGTGAAACTGCTATTGCCGCCACCGATGCCGCGGCCGCCCCTGCTGAAATCGAGGGCACCACTGAGGTTCAACCATTGACGGACATCACAAACCACCATCAGAACAAGACTGACTCGGAAACAAAGAAGAATCAGACTCGACCCCAGCGTGAGCGTCGCGAGCGCGGCCCCCCTGCCGATGGTATCCCTTCCAAGACCAAGGTCATGGTTGCCAACCTCCCCTACGACTTGACGGAGGAGAAGGTGAGAAGACATTTCCATTTTGGTGGTGGGAACTGCGTAGCAAGAGTTGAAAGTTGTGCTGACACGTCTTCTTTAGCTCATCGAGCTTTTCAAGGCATACGAGCCTTCCTCTGCCAAGATTGCCCTCCGACCTATCCCCCGATTCATGATCAAGAAGCTTCAGGCTCGCGGTGAGGCTCGTAAGGGTCGTGGATTTGGATTCGTCACCCTTGCCTCCGAGGAGCTTCAGCAGAAGGCTGTTACCGAGATGAATGGCAAGGAGATTGAGGGCCGCGAGATTGCTGTCAAGGTCGCCATTGACAGCCCCGACAAGACTGATGAGGAGGCCAACGCTCCTCAGGAGGAGAACAAGGAGGCCACTGAGGCTGCCACCACCACTGCTTAAGTGGCGAGCCCTGTCTTGTTGTTTTGACAGGCAACGGTTACGCTAGATGACTCGGGACGTTTCCTTGCCTGAATGAGAATAATTACGATGATTTTCCATATCACTTATGGTAGATGCTGGTTCAACTTTTAAGAAGACAAGCGGTTATGGGCACTGCTCCATTTGTTTTACCTGAGAGACATTTCATCACACAAGCTATGTCTATGTGGGTGGAGTCTGGCGGTTATTTGGGATGGCAGTGGTTTTATTTGTCTTGCTTGTTATGAAAATTTAATATTTTAACCTCATGAGAAAACTAAATGAGTAATGCATGACTGATGTGCGAAGAGGAGAATGGATCTGTAGTGACATTCTATGAACTTAGCCCACCTGGGCTGCGACGATGCACAGTAGGCCCTTTCTCCACAGCCATTGGACGATACATTGAGTGATATTGCCGTCAATGCACTGAGGTATAGAGTGTCGGGCCTGACCTTGAGCGAGCATGTAAATGGCATTCAAATATCGATCTATTCCCAGATGGAACGGTGAAGTTGCAACGTTATAGACCAAGTAGTGGTGATTGCGTAAACGGAGTACATGCTCTTAAGTACCTAAGTAGGTAGACGAATTATGTGGCCCCGCCCATAGCATTCAAGGTTCAATCCACAGTTTGAAAGTTTGCTGTACCAGAAGTTGGCTGGGCTGATGGCCCGGGATTGGACTCCTGGAGCCACTTGGCCTTGGCCGGTAGCATTGACGACAAAGGAGAGAGGAGGAGGGGACTGGGTGTGCCACAACTCTTCACAAGGCGGCAGCCACCACATGTGCATGCCAAAAACAGGCGTCACCTGTGTTCCTGATTTCTGATTTCTCCATACCACATAGCCCGAACCGTCGAGAATACCAGACACAACAAACATACGCACTTGCATCCAAAACTCCTGGCCCGCACCTCAATCGTACCTCGACCGCTCCCGCGCGTCGCCACACAATGGCGTCAAAGGCCATGTGGGAAGTCGACCCTGAGACGAGGTCCAAGGTTCGCTCATGATTTCCCAAGCAACCTGATCAACTGGCAGACCAGCCCGTTCCCGTCATGGACACGCCTACAAGGAAACGGTGCATGCTAACGGCAAAATATACAGCTCGCCGCCCTTCAGAAAGAATCCAAAAACAACATCTGCTGCGACTGCAGCGCGCCATCTCCTCAATGGGCATCCCCCAAATTCGGTGTCTTCATCTGCCTCTCCTGCGCCGGCGTACACCGTGGTCTTGGTGTCCACATATCCTTTGTGCGCAGCATCTCCATGGACGCCTTCAAAGCGAGTGAGATTGAACGGATGAGGCTCGGTGGCAACGAGAGGTGGAGGACGTTTTTCGAAGAGCACGAGGACACCCAGATGCGAGGAATTACCTGGGAGGATGCGACCATTGCAGAACGATACAGTGGCGACGTAGGCGAGGAGTGGAAGGAGAGACTTTCGTGTAAGGTGGAGAACCGAGAATATGTTCCTGGCGAGAAGAAGCCTGCTGCTCCTGCGGTGAAGCCTGCGTCATCACCTGCTCTGGGAGGTCAGAGAGCTGGATCGAGGACAGGGACACCGTTGAGCAATTCGACGAGTCGGAGCGAGAGTCCTGGTAACCGTGGCGCTGGCGGTAAGGTCAAGGTTGACGATAGGTACTTCTCAAGATTGGGAGCAGAGAACGCCTCGAGACCAGACGATGTTCCGCCGAGTCAAGGCGGCAAGTATGCTGGCTTTGGAAATACCCCTGCACCTGCCAAGGCGGGTCAGGCTGGTATTCCCAACTTTGATGAGTTGCAAAAGGATCCCATGGCTGCATTATCAAAAGGATTCGGTTGGTTTACCTCTACCGTGAGTAAGACTGCCAAGACGGTAAATGATGGTTATATCCAACCGACCGCCAAGCAAGTATGTCCCCCTGTCCCATCACTTCAAACAAAACTCTCTCTGAAGCCGAATCTGGGAACATTAACTTTTGTGATGTAATAGTTGGCAGAAGGCGACTTCGCGAAACAAGCCCAACTCACAGCCTCCCAATTCGCAAGACAAGCCCAAATGGCCGGAAAATCCGCACAGGAAGGATTCAACCGCTTCGTCGAGGGTAACGACAGCAATCACAGGAGAGAGGCGCCACTAGATGCGAGCCGTAAAGACTTTTGGGATGATTTCTCAAGTCTGGCAGAGCAGAAGAAGCAAACGAGCAGTTCGATTGGGACAAGCGCCATGGGGATGGGAAAGAAAGGCTCTAGCGCCGCCCAGCCCACGAAGAAGGCAGATGATTGGGATGACTGGTGATTTAGTCACGGGGGTAGCTGGGGGCGTTGATTGGAGTATGCGCGGCTGTATGTTAGCCAGCTATGATGATTTATCTATTCTTCAGTTCCGAGTGTGTGTAATAGTCGCTTGGGTGTGGGATGGTCTTGTACCAGAGCCGGTCAACACGAACGCCAGGTCAGCTGAGGAGCAGATGGTGGTGGCACTTTGGAGGCAAATTCATCTTGCAAGACTAAGAATCCATTGAAGCAGAAAGCCACATGTGCATGGTCTGCAGTGTGCCCGGGTGGTCGCAAAACATCGTCCACGCCCCTCTATGCCATACCAAGGAAATGAACTCGAAGCCGGCCATCCATCTCTTACCCCGAGTCTGGTTCTCGCTTTGCCTATCTCCTCGGGCCGCAGCCTCTAGTTGTGGAAATACCAGCGCTTTCTGTTCTCTTTCACTGATTTATTTGCCATAGGATATGGAGCGGACGAAGGCAGCAGCGCGGTGTGACCATGCGATTGTTGTGCTGAAACTCTCAATCGCAACCCAATTTCACATACAGTTTGCACTTAGTTGTCCAGACTCGCTACGCGATGCAAAACCTACCAATACGCCACCCCTATGTCAGCATGGATAATCACTTACGATATCACATCCAGCAATTTCTTCTGATCTCGTCCGCATCTCGAGAGACAGGCTCCCAAGGCGCGTGGCGTTTGCTTCCCGTCCGGGTTGTACCTGCACAATCTTTGACATGGGGATCACGTGACTCGGGCGGCCGAGGCTGGAGCCGGCCCTAGCCGGGACTACTCGGTCGACCGCCATGATAGGACCACGGCTGTAGGCCTTTGCCTCTTGCAACTCCTCCACATAGCCATTGATTGCAACAGTCGCCATGTCTGCTCTAAGAATCCTCGTTCCCGTCAAGCGGGTGATTGATTATGCGGTATGGAGCCCTTTCTACGCGGCATCTAAATCGTGTAGCTTTTCCCTATGAATGGCAGCTAACAGTCCCTTCTTTTGTCCAACTATAGGTCAAACCCCGGGTCAACAAGGCGCAGACGGCTGTCGAAACCGCTGGCGTCAAACACTCCATGAACCCCTTTGACGAATTATCTGTCGAGGAGTCTGTTCGCATCCGCGAGAAGAAACGAGCCCCCGGCGGCGTGGAAGACATATGCGCCATATCCGCCGGCCCGGCCAAGGCCCAAGATATTCTGCGAACAGCAATGGCCATGGGCGCTGACCGCGCTATCCACGTTGATGTCAAAGAGGGCGACGATCTGGAACCCCTTGCGGTCGCCAAGCTACTCAAGAAGGCCGCGGAGGAGCAGAAGAGCAATCTCGTCATACTCGGCAAGCAGAGCATCGACGATGACGCCAATCAGACGGGTCAGATGCTTGCCGGTCTACTGGGCTGGCCCCAGGCCACCCAGGCAAGCAAGATTGAGTTTGGCGAGGGCGACAGCGTCAGCGTGACGAAAGAGGTTGACGGTGGTGTTGAGACCATTCGTGCCAAGCTGCCCATGATTATTACGACGGACTTAAGACTCAACGAGCCCCGGTACGCGAGCTTGCCTAACATTATGAAGGCTAAAAAGAAGAAGCTGGATAAGAAGACGTTGAAGGACTTTGGATTGGAAAACGAGAAGCGCCTCAAAGTGCTCAAGGTTTCGGGTAAGTGCTACGTTCTGGGGGGTGGGGGGTTGAGACGAAATGATTGCTAACGAGTGTTGTAGAGCCTGCGCCTAGACAGGGTGGCGGCAAGGTGGAGGATGTTGATGGCTTGATTGGCAAATTGAAAGAGTTGGGTGCATTGTAAAGGGTTCAAAGCAAAAAAAGATGTGTTAGAACATGTAGCATTTGACTGCCGGCTGGGATGCAAAGCTTGCGCCAAGACAATAGACCCAAAGGTCCTGTACCAAAACTACCTGTTTGTTTGTAAATGGTGCTACACGTGAATATAGAATTGCGTCACGCCGCGTTTGCAACATTGGCGGGAGATGGCCATGTGAAATGCAACTATTGACAACTTGGTCTTTGCCTTCATTTTCCTTGGCAGGCCAATCAACAAGTTTACGTCGGTATGGTGTAGTATCCAAGCAGCCCGGAATTTTGCGCTTTCTGGGCGCATTTGTGCAGAAGCGAGTTGCCGAGAAGGTGTCAATGCATACATGTACAATGACATGCTGGTGGTTAATATGATGCCAATGACTAGCATCTCCTCCCGCCTGGAGTAGACGGTGACACAAACACCCCCACAGTTGTCATATGCTGACTACAAGAAAGTCGCGTTTGCAGCTACAGTAGGATCGAGATGTGGATTGCTGGCGCGAATAACAGCGGCGACACTTGAGGAAAGCCGATGCAGAGCATGCTGTGACGCCTTTGCAGTGGAACACAAAGACAATTGAATCCCTGATGTCTTGAGGAAAGTCGATGCAAGGCATCCTGTGACGCCTTTGCCGTGGAACCCAAAGACGATTCAATCCTTGACGTGCCCCTTTCGACAAGGATGTGGCATCATGGGCTACAGCAACTTTTGAACGATATCGGCGAGGGCCTTGGTCACACTTCCCAAAGCGGTCAAGCACATTTCCTCTCCCCACCACCACTTTCGCCCCGGCCTCACCAGACAATAGCGCCCGCGGGGCCGTGAGGCTCCCCCAATGCAGCCAAAAGTCCAACTGGACAGCGGAAGTTACAGCGCTCGCCGGCAGCCCAATGGCGCAAGGGCCAGGTGCAGGTGCGGACCAATCAGGAAGCGTGGTAAGCAGCCGCCAGCGGAACACCTCGCAGCGACGAGACATTGAGCAGTTGGCCCGTGTGGCTCAATTTTTTCTGTCCTCTGCCCGCGTCACCATCCCTCCCGCTCTTTCTTCTTCCCTTCCTCTTCCCCTCAACGGTCAGCAAGTCAAATCCCCAGCTCTCATCTTTCCAAGTCCGCGACAGCGTACACCGCAATTTATAAACCTCTTTTACTCCCAAGAGCGCCATTGTGCCTCAGATTCTTGTTCTCGTTGAACAGTTGCGTCTGAATCCGCCCTTATGAACGGGCGCCCGTCAGTCTTCACCTCTCAGGTACGTAGCCGCAATCGGCTGGTCCTCTCTCTACGCCCCAAGTTTGCACCGTCCTGCCTCTTTCTTTGGCTGCACCCGGCTGTTGCAAGGCGAGTAAAACTCGTCTCTCCCTTGCACCTGTATTCCATTGGCACAGATACCTTCTTGTCTTGCTTGCCGCCATTGTTTATTCTCCCATGGCCAGCATGGCAATTCAGTTGTGACGGAATCTTGAGTACTGACGCTTTGTTGACAGGATTATCTCTCTGGTTCGTCAGATCTGAGACACCGCTACATCCACCCACCCCCAAACTGACAATTGACAATGTAGACCACCTCTGGAAGTCCCAGTCATCCTAGGTTGACCTTCCTTGACCTCGACATTCTCTAGCTGCTCTCTTTATCCAAACTACTATCTGTATTCCGGATTGCCATGTTCTCTCGACTGGCAATTAACCTCGCCAAGCCGGCGTTTAAGCCGGCGGCAGCCATGACGCCTCGAATGGCCATTCAACTCCGATTTATATCCCAGGCTACCGCTGGAAGTACTGGCAGGAAGATGCCTTCCAAGCCCACCAAGAGCACTGCTCCCGTTGAGTCGGTGCCTGCTACCTTCACCATTCGAGTATGTTGCTAAATTTGTGTCGTGTGTTGCTATTGCGAAATTATTGCTGACTTGCTTAGGATGGCCCTGTCTTCAATGGCACGGCTTTTGGTGCTAATGCCAACATCTCGGGTGAAGCTGTCTTCACCACCTCTCTGGTCGGTTACCCGGAGTCCATGACTGACCCGTCGTACCGTGGCCAGATTCTGGTTTTTACCCAGCCGCTCATTGGCAACTACGGAGTGCCCTCCAACGAGCGAGACCAGTACAACCTTCTCAAGCATTTTGAGTCCCCCCACATTCAGTGTGCTGGCGTTGTCGTTTCTGATGTAGCTCTCAACTACAGCCATTGGACTGCTGTCGAGAGTCTGGGCGAGTGGTGCGCCCGTGAGGGTGTCCCGGCCATTTCTGGCGTCGATACTCGTGAGATTGTCACTTTCCTCCGAGAACAGGGATCCTCGCTTGCTAGAATTTCCATTGGCGAAGAATACGACGCCGACGAAGACGAGAGCTTCATCGATCCTGGCCAGATCAACCTCGTCAAGCGTGTGAGCACCAAGGCTCCCTTTGTGGTCGAGTCTCCCGGTGCCTCGCTCCACATTGCTCTTATTGATTGTGGTGTCAAGGAGAATATTCTCCGAAGCTTGGTCAGCCGTGGTGCCTCTGTTACCGTCTTCCCTTATAATTACCCCATCCACAAGGTTGCCCAGCACTACGATGGCGTCTTCATCTCCAACGGTCCCGGCGACCCAACTCACTGCCAGGAGACTGTCTACAACCTGGCCCGTTTGATGGAGACTTCTTCCATCCCCGTCATGGGCATCTGTCTTGGCCACCAGCTCCTGGCCCTTGCCGTTGGTGCTCGTACTATCAAACTCAAGTATGGCAACCGCGCCCATAACATTCCTGCCCTCGACTTGACTACGGGACAATGCCACATTACCAGTCAGAACCACGGTTATGCCATTGACGCTAGCACTCTGCCCAGCGACTTTAAGGAGTACTTTGTCAACCTCAACGACGGCAGCAACGAGGGTATGTTGCACAAGACCCGACCCATCTTTTCTACCCAGTTCCACCCGGAAGCCAAGGGTGGTCCAATGGACAGCTCATACCTCTTTGAAAAATATCTGGATAACGTCCGTCTTGCAAAAAGCAAGGCACTAGAATATAGGGACAACCGCCCTAGCCAGTTTATGCTGGATGTGCTGAGCCGAGAACGTGTTGGTGTTGAGCCTGTGCCTCTTGCCAGTGCCGCGTAAAAAACACGTTAGTCGCAGGTCTTGAAGTGTAAGGGAATGGCGTTTTGATTTAAGTTTGGCTACGTGTTTACTAGGCAGATTGTCTTGAAATGAATACAATTAAGTACAACGATTATATAGTCGGCTCTAGACAATTAGTGATGTATCCTTTTCGCGACTGTCCCGGCACGATTTGTTGGCGGCAGATATGAAGCGTAACGGCACCCAGTAAATGACGAAATCCACGGCTCCAAGAGGTCGCCGTGCTTGTAACATTTTGCAACCAAAGCCATGTTACTTAGCTCGGACATCTTAGCTGCTAAGGGCCCGTTACTGTTCAACGCTCAACGCTGGGTTGCTCATTTCGAGTTAGAAGATTTTGTACCTTGCCACTGGTCGGCTGAGATTGGCCTGGAGTTGATAGCCGGTGCTGTTTTCGCAAGGCTGCCAGCTAGTAGTAGTTACTCGTTAGTCAGTCCCCTGGGAAGCAGCTGACAGCAGGGGCGGATATCACGGCAGAGGAACGCGCCCAAGCTCGTCATCGCTGGGTAGCACGAGAAATGCAGTCATCACCGCTGCCGCTCTGATGGTCTCTCCCCCTGGGGTCCAGCTGCCAATATTGTCTGTGCCATCGAATCCGGGTAAACCTGTGGAAGCGCCCGCTTCGTCTCCCACCCCCCGGCTCCTCCTCTTAAAGGTCAACTGGTATAATAAATAGCCTGGCTCGTCTTGACTGACGAATGGTCCTTTGTGTCTTTGTCTGCGGGCTGTTCATGTATCTGCCCTGGACATATTCGGCGATGCGTCTCCTGCTCCTGCCGCTGTTTGCTTCCGCCGCTGCGGTACAGGGCGTCGTCTCTGTACGTTCATGAACCTACTGCGTGGAAAATGGTTGCTCGTACTTATAAGTGAAAGGCTACGGTGTACAGTCAGCCTAATTTCGGGGGGGTGTTGAGAAACGTCATTGGGTTCGGGTGCGTGAACCTCGACGACGTGTATGTACTGCCGATGGAAGATGCTTGTTTATAATTTTGGAACTAGTTTGAGCTTTGTGCTGACTTTACGCAGGGGGTTCAAGATTGAGAGCATTGAGCTGCGGAGTCGGACGTTTTGCTATGCCTACGGGTGAGTGAGTTCTGTTTGGTTTGGCGGTTCGAGTAGATGGCTAAAGGGGGAAATAGCAAGGTGAATTGCGCGGGGGCGAGCGTTTACATGTCCAGAAGCGTCGGGGACTTGTGGAGGTATCTTACGACGGAATCGGCTCATTGCTTTGATGCTTCATTGGTGGTTTCTCAGCTGGACGATTATTGACTTGGTTTGTTTCTGGGGAGACGGGACACAAAGTGTGGTGTGGGTATTCGTTTTCTTTGGGACTTTGTATATTCTGGTATTTAGCGTTGCTGGCTGGTTGCGCCTGCGCTCTATGGTACAATACATTGCTTGATTTCATCGAAATGGAATCAAATGGCCTCCTTTCCTGACCGCCCCTCGACGGCGTTACAAACCGGGTTTGTTGTACATTGTGTTCCTAATGTCTTGAGATGGCTGTTTCGGAAAACCTCCACGTTTGGATGGTAGGGATATGCTCCATTTTGCAAGTGAAGAGGTCTACGCGGGTTGTTCCTAGAGCCGGCGTCGGTCGTCTTCGTCCCTGCCTCCTGCGCCGGGAATATACCGATCACTTCTTGGGCGGAAACCACCTCTGGTTCTTCCAGGGCCTCTACCTCGTCCACCGCCGCGACCGCCTCTCTCTCTGTGGGGAGGACGGATGCCTTCGAAGATTTCACGGCCTCGGTCGACAAACGAGTCTGAATCTTCAAAGGAATATCTGTTGATTTCGCGGCCCAAGTCTCGGTTCAGGTCGCGCGTGTAAAAGGCGCGCATGTTTTGGACGCGGCGGCGGGCAAGATCCTCCGGCACAAGATGGTATGCCAGACTTGGACGGGCACGGGTAAATTGTGCCTCGCCGGATGGGGGATGCGGTGCAGGTGGTGGCTGCTGGCGTCGAGGACCACGGGGACCAGTTGGCGGAGCCGAGTCTGTGAAGGTGC
Source organism: Metarhizium robertsii ARSEF 23 (assembly GCF_000187425.2). Lineage (NCBI taxonomy): Eukaryota > Fungi > Ascomycota > Sordariomycetes > Hypocreales > Clavicipitaceae > Metarhizium > Metarhizium robertsii. Next base: position 1,530,319 of record NW_011942226.1, read on the forward strand.
CTCTGGGACCGAGGGGGGCAGAGTTGATGCTGTCTGGTGCTGGCGCCGGTACTGATGCTGCCACGGGCGCGGGCTTCGTGGGCGGAGGGGGACGACTGCTGGATGACGAAGAGACAGAGTTTGAGACGAGGTTTGCCTCCATGGTGCTCCCGTCGGCGGCGGGGGCGTAGACGACTTCCCATCGATGACTGGGCCGTCTGCCACCTTGTTCCTCCATGTCGATCCAGGAGTCTATCTTTTCGGGTGGTATGAAGTCGATTGACAGTGCTTTGCGGTTGCTTTCGTTGGGCCAGACGCGGCCGTGCAGCAGCTGGCGAACACGCGAGGCAGCTGATACGGATTCCAGTGCCACAAAGGCGTGCGTGCGAATGAAGTCGAGGTAGAACTTGGTGACAATGTCGTCAGTGGAGCTTGTGCCTGGCGTGGAAGCGAGGGCGACTATGTGTGCGCGGAGCTCAGCCGGCCGAAGAGGTCGCATGAGGTTGTTGATGCAGAGGGCGGAGGTGGCCGGGTGCATCGAGGGTTCGACGTGTCGGTCGTAGTCTACCTCTGCCTCTGGGGCATCGTGGGCCTCGGCCGGGAAATGGTTGAGTTGATATGACCTGGGAGCAAGCCCGGGGTCTGCTCGAGCCCGTTTTCTGGCAACGTCTTCCTCCTTGGGCGTGGGACTGGCAGAGCGCCGTTTGCGCTTTTGCGCTTCGGCTGGAGCTTCGACGGCCGGGTCTTGGATGGGCTGTTGATCCATGGGAGTGTCGCTACCTGCGGGTTGAGGGTCTCGAGACGGAGGGCTTGGTTCGGGCTGTGATTCTTCCTTTTGTGCCGGTGCAGGAGTTGGCTCTTGTGTCGTCGCCGGAGGTTGAGGAGGCGTTTGCTCTGGTTCGGCTTCTGGCGCATCCTGTGTGACGGATTGTCCATCTTTGGTCTGCCCCTGCACCTCGTGCACCTCCTGTTCCTCCTCTGCCTGACTGGCGGCATCGCCATTGATAGGCTGCAAAGGTTTAGACTCAACTGCCGGCGCCTCATTATCCATCTGCTTTTCAGCATGCGGCTCTGGTTCTGGCTCGGGCTCCGGCTCTGGCTCGGGCTCCGGTTCGGGCTCCGGTTCCTTGGTCTCTTGATCAGCCTCTTCCAGTCGCGCAACAAGCTCTGTCTTCAACCCTCCTTGAGGGAGACCTCGTCGCTTTAGTTCGGCTTTGAGGTCGACGACCTTGAGCTTAGCCCAGTCGGCCATGGTGCGTGAGATTTGGGCCGCCAACGGGGTAGTTCAGCGCATTTGGGGTGACGAGGCCGTTGAATGACGTCGCTTGTCGCAAGGGGCAGACGAATGCGATGATTTGCGCCGAGAGCTCTGACGGACTATATTGCGAGCAGACGTATATGTGGCAGCCAAGGTGACATGAACGCCCCCTCAAATTGATGGTTTGGATGATGTAACGCTGCGGTGGCACGAATTTTGATGCGCAGGCAAAAGAATGAAGAAAAAGATGTAGGTCGCGACGCGCCAGCTTGGTGGAGGGAGAGCGGGCGTGGGGTCAAAGCATGTTGACATGTCTTGGTTGCGAACCGGGGTCTTGGACTCCTGCGGACAGGACACTTGGCCGCATCGGGACTAGTGCACTGATCTGGATCTGATGATTGTCGAACTTTGACGACACAACATTTCCATTTGAACATTGGAGTCATACGCTATTCCTCGACGGGCGATGTAGAATTTATTGACTATGCTTAGAACAGGGGAGTAGAAGACGAGGAAGCCGGCGCCGTGGGCTACACCCTGGGCCAGGATGAGGGTCTCGACTGTCGAACAGAATCATGCGAGGACAATGCCGGCAATGCAAAGAGCCCATGCGCTTATTAGAAGAGACAGCAAGTTGCATACCAAGTTCGGAGGCTCCGAGATGACTAGTTGACAAGACGACCTACAGCTCAAGGATATGATTGCATGTTGATATCGACGATGGCGCTTGATCAAGGGAATCACAAAGGGGGCGCCGAGGTAGGATATGCCCGACGCGACTGTTGCTACGATGGTGATGTAACGATTTCCGGGGAGTTCAGATAGACATGTTCTGTATGCCTCTTACACCTACTTGCTATCCCGGAGTACCTGTGCAGACACGACAGTACCCTCATGTCTCTCTATGCAAAGCATACATGCATCTCTAAGAAACGAGCGTCACCCGCGTTTTTCACTCAAAAACTACCATTCATCTCGGTAAGATGTAATAGCAATAATATTATTATTCCCGCACCATGTTAAACTCTCACAGGGACATACATACTGGACACGCCACCACACAGGCTCAGTCTCGTTTCGACTTGACAAACGCACTCCCCTCCAGCCAGCGGCCAAAGTCCTTGACGTCAGGGTTCATCTCCCTCACAGCCGCAATGTCTGCGCCGTAGCCCTCCTTCTCAAAGAAGTTGAACATGGTCCTCAGCTCGACCGAGAGCCGCAAAACAAGCCACGCGACGAACCCAAACGTGGTCGGCGGAGGGGCGCCCACCTTTTCCCTAAAGACCTTTTCCATCTGCGCAAACGACAGCTCATCCCCCGCCAGCGAGATGCTCTTGCCTGCGAACCTGTCGGGCTCCAGGAAGGACATGGCGGCAAAGGCGCCAATGTCCTCGGTCGCTATGAGCTGGAGCGGGCGGGACTTTAGCGCGTCCCGCCAAGCCGTTGCGAAAAGCTTGCCGATGAACCCCGGCGCAAAGTTGTCCATGAAGGCGACTGGCCTGAGGATGGTCCAGGACATGGTGGTGTTTTGCGCCTTGTCGATGAGATGATGCTCGATGTTGTGCTTGCTTTTGAAGTGCGGGACGTCGGTAGGGTTGTCGATGGACTTGGCGCCGTGGCGATCCACGGACGTGTACACAAAGTGCTTCACGTCGTGCTTGATGGCCGAGTCGACGAGCGACTTGCCCTGGGCCTCCTCGATGCTGGGGCCGGATTTGTTCATCGGGGCCAACTGCGCGGGTCGATTAGTACAGTCAAGTGCTATTTATCGAGTTGTGCTCTGCGCGCTGTACCTGGACGCTGAAGACCCCCCATATGGGTGCCTCGGTTGCCTTTTTGGCATTCTTGAAAATGGCCTCGGTGTCGTCTAGGTTTCCTTGGACAAGTGTGACCTTGGGGGACGCGGCAGCCAGTTTCTTTGCTCCTGGCGAGGTCGTGTCTCTTGTGACGGCGAGGATTTGAAAGTCGGCGTTTTTCGCGAGCAGGGACGTGATGACGCTGCCGCCTTGTTTGCCGGTGGCTCCTGTTATCAGCAGCGCGCGCGACATGTCTGTTTGTCTGGAATCTGGATGGATCGTGTGGCGATCAAGCGTGCGATGTGGAAGAGCGGATGGAGGCGAGGGTGAAGACGATGGGCTCAAACGAGCGCTGTCGCCGCGCTGTTGCCCTCATCCTTTATACTCTGGCCTTTTTCTTCTCATGCCACGCGCATCGCGGTGATTAGGAAGCCTCTTACAAATGCGGCATTTGAGTTCCACTGAAGCCAGTTTATCGCATCTCGGCCTACGAAAGAATGCCGAAAGGTGGGGACCGAATGGCCGCCTCCATCAGCGGCGTATGGCGAACGTCACCTTGGACTCGGATGATTGCTAAGCATGAGTTGAGACGCACCAGACCGCACGCAACTCTGGTGCGGTTGTCCTAGGCGCAGTTGGAAATGGAGCATGCAACAAACTTGCCAAATCTCGGGACGACTCTTGATTGTCCAGCGTTGGGCACAATGTCCGCTGTTGTGTCTTGTCGCATGCACCTTGTCTCATGACCTTTGCATGGCGATTCTCCAATGTCGCCTTTGCATGTTCTCGCCATGATTCGAGGCCTGGGGTCTTTTGAGTGACGGGCCACTCATACAGCCAATTGTAAACTGAAACAAGTGACGGAGTGGGATCTAAGGCCGGCACCAGTTTGGCTCGGGTGACCAGAGTTCCTTGTGCAAACATGGTGTTTTGGATCCAGACGAACAAAGACGTAGGCATGTCCCAGGCTGAATCGAGCCGTGGACCGTGCCAGAAGCATGTCTTTGAGAAGCAGCGGGAAGCACCGACAGCAGATTTAATGACAAGGCTCGAAGAACTTGACCACGTGTAGAAGGCTTTCAAAAAAAAAAAAAAAAAGCTTGGTAGCCTTTGTATAGTCTCCTCGCTTGTCCTGGATCTACATCATTGTGCGCAGGCCACGTTGGATGGGGTGCTGAATGGCGGCATCGGCTGTCACGCGCTTCTCACAAAAGCCAATTTGGACACAATGGAGAAATGATGGAAAATGAGCAGAGCAGAGCACGCAAGCGGCAAAGGTCGCCCATGTACTCTTGAAAGCGAACGCCCTTGCTCGTCATATAAATAAGGGGGCGACGATCCGAGCAGAAGCCAGTCATCTGCCATCCACAATTTGTTCTCCGACCACAATACCCAACCTGCATCTTACTATTTGAATCATTCCGCGCTCAGAATTTAAGAACCATGCGTCTTGCGATTTTACTCGGTTTCGCTGCTGCCACCGTCTCGGCCCTGCCTTTCCTGGGTTTGTTTCCCCTTCCCATCGTCGATGACATCTTCCCGGACTCTGGCCAGGAAAAAAACAACTCGGCCGTGACGAAGTTCAGGAAATTCGTTTGAAGAAACCCCTCCATCTATAGTCGTGAGTGGTCCATTTCATCATACTTGCTACCGGGAGACCAACAGACTAATGTATCATGCTCGTAACTAGCCTCCCATACGCCTAGATCTTTACATACATGGGGTTCTTATACGACGAGGTATAACGTTTCCTCTGATTGGATCGAAATATGCTCTTTTAGCGTCTGGTTGGCTGCGGCCTTGAAATGACCGTTGTACGACGATGGGAAAGAAGCTGCTTTGCGGGCATTCGGGCATGCCACCGTGGGAGGTTCAGGGACACGAGTCACACGACTTTCTTTTGGACATGGATAGCATGGATAGTACATCGATCGTTTTTGTCTTCTAGTCTATGCCTCGCCATCTTTGCTTAAAACAATAGTGATGACACCAGCTGGACTGAATCATGAATCACTACAGACCCAGTCTCTTCGATAGGGTTGTGCTTTACACGTTTCTAGACGTTGCCGTCAACTCTGTGCAGCGGACGGTGCTGTAGGAATACCAAGCCAGTTGTTTGACAAGACGCCCTCGACTCTGATCAAAAGGGTCAATTAGGAATTCTATATATTCCCCGGCGTTCAAGCCTGGCCCTGTACACATATCCACCAGACGCTACCGCCTACACCGACGCAGTGTAAACGAGCTCCCCCTCAAACCACGTCCTCCGCACCTTGGCATCCGTAAACGCGCCGGGCTCCCCCAGGCTCAGGTCCCGATCCAGCTCGATAAAGTTGGCCCGCTTGCCCACCTGGATGCTCCCCGTCTCCTTGTCGCGCCCGACGGCCTCGGCGCCAGCCAGGGTCAGCATGCGCAGCACCATGGCGGCCCCCTTGGCGCGGTCGCCGGACCCCACGCCGTCGAGGATGCCCTCCAAGCCCGGCAGCAGGTCCGGGGACTCGGGGACGCCCCAGTCGGAGCCGATGGAGATGTGCGCGCCGTGGCGGAGCATCTGCGGAAAGTTCCAGTCCTGCAGGGCGTCCTCTTCCGGGCTGAACGTCTGGCAGAAGAAGACGGACGGCGACATTTCCGCCGTGGTGTTGAGCGGCCGAAATCGAGGGTACTCGTCTAGATAGAGGGCAAGGTTAGCAGATACGGAGCAGGTTGGGACTTGAGTAGACGCGCTCTGAACAGAAATGGTGACGAGAAAAAGAGACATACCGGGATGCACCCCCGAGCAGTGCGCAATTTCGTGCCGGGGCCCGTTGGGGTTCCGTGCCCGCGCGGCCTCAATGGCGTCCAAAGCCAGACGGGTGGCGCCCTCGCCCGTGCAGTGAATCTTGCACGTCATTCCTCGCTGGTCATACCGCAGGACGGCCTCTTGCAAGTCGTACAGAAACAGCTTTTCCTGTTCCACGTTGCCGTCTTTATCCAGGCCCGCCTGCGTAAAGTACGGATCCAGAGGGATGCCGTCGAGTATGATCTTGACGAAGCGCGTATCGACGTGCTGCGTCTTGAACGACTCGGCCCGGTCCAGCAGCTGGATCAGTTCGGGCTGGGACTCTTCGGCGATAAACTCCGGGGCATAGACGATGTGCGTGTACGCGTCCAGCTGCAGCTGGCCGTCGCGGTCCATGTCGCGCAGCGTGCTGAGCAAGAGCGTGTTGGTGGCGGCCTCCTGGCACGACGTCACGCCCGCCTGGTGCAGGCGATGGACCGCGTACTTGAGCGCGCGCCGCACATGGGCGACGGGAGGCTTGGGACAGGCAAGGAGCGCCTTGGTCGTGGCCAGCTCGGCGACCTCGCCGTTGAGGGATCCGTCGGGTCGGCGCCCGACATACGCCCCGTTGGGGTAGGATTCGTTGGCGAGGTCGTAGCCGGACTCGCGGAGGGCGACCGTGTTGAGATGAAGACTGTGCCCGGCGCCGGCGCGGATGATGACGGGCGTGTCGGGGTATTCCTCGTCGAGATGGGCGCGGTCAAAGTCCTTGATGCGGAAGACGTCGGCGCTCAGCCATCTGGACTTGTGTCAGAAACCAACTGCCTGCTCTCTTGCGCTCTCCAACGAGACGCCATTCATCATCATCACTCTCATCGTCTTGCGCGTCTCGTCTTCTCCCGCGGCACTCTCCCACAAAAGCTTACCGGCCAAAGGCGTGCGCATACTCACAGCCGCACGAGGAGCTCTTGAGCTTTTCCGTCGCCTCGGACATGGGCATGATTTCGTCCAGGCCCAGGTGGATATTGCTGAAGTGAGAGAGGCCGGCCGTCAGGAGATGCACATGGGCGTCGTGAATGCCCGGCATGACGAAGCGCCCTTGCAAGTCATGCACAACCATGCCATGTTGGCGCGCGGCGGCCACGATGGTGTCAGTTGAGCCCACGAGGGCAAACACGCCCTCGGCTGACACGATGAAGGCCTCGGCCCATGTCTGGTTCTCGTCAACCGTGAAGACGCGGCCGTTGATGTAGGCGGTGGCGTTTTCGAGGCCGGCCGTGGAGGGATGCGAAGCCATTGGGTTGGAAGAGGGTTTCACGTCCTTCACACCACGTTGCTGGTTTCATGCCACTTTTGCTGGTCGTCTGCTTCGAATCCCGGCCGCAATATATAAATATGCTGCGGGGAATCCTGCCTCTTCCGAAGTTCCGAATGCCGGCAGAGCCAGAAACAGCAACATGGGCGTATCGGCGTCGACCAGTCCGGCGGTCTTGATAACGCACCCCATCAGCCACACCCCGATGCACTTGGAGACACGAAATCTGCGACGGCATGGCCAAGTCTGTGACTCGCGGGGTTTCCGTGCGGGGAAATATCCCACCTGCCTAGTTCTGCAGATAGGCATGGGCGCCAGGGGTTCCGAATTCCGGAACGGGCCTCTTGATGACCTGCGGACGGAGCACAAAACTATGCGGGCTCCGTGATTTGCCATTGACGCCACAATTGCCATGTGCGGGCGGACATCAGTTCCACGGGCGCACACAACTTTAGCTGCGGCCGGTGCATGGTGGCCGCGTATATTGTTGTATTTGCGGACAAAAGGATGTCAAAGCTTCAAGACACGCCGCACGTGGTGATGATACTGTCAAACGGGAAGGAAGGATGACAAATATCAATTGCATTGAGCTCTTGCTTGTGCTAGCTATGAGGCTGATGTGGGGGGCATCGCAGGAGGCTGAACCCCCATCACGTGACCACCATCAAGAGCTACCACCGCCGAGTGGGACGTATCAAAAGTTTACCACCTACACTACGAAAAGCGGAGATCATTCCTTGGAGTGCAAGGGCTTTATTTTGCATTATGTATCACAGGACGGAGTGCGGAATCAAGTGGAAACGAAATCGCGCCTCAAGACTGTTTCAAGTATGACCGGCATTAAGAGATGGGCATGGGAAAGTTCAACAAGATGCCTCTTCAGGAAGCCGTTGTAAAGCGGCACCACATGGGCATGGGTTGCTACCCTGCAGCGCAAGTTTACAGAGTCTCTGATGAGAAAAACGACTCCAAGTCAAACTCCTTCGACATGGCTCTGCCATTGACCTCGACACTTGGTGCAAAGGTATGCTTCTGTTCAAGATGCCGGGCGATCCATGCACAAGACAAACGGGCTCTTGTAAATGATGAGTTTAATCATCATCAGTTGTAGGCAAGATATCTATCTATCCATATATGTATATATATGCTAATTTCAGGATACAAGCACTAGAACCGCAGCTCTTCGATGTGGTTTGAAATCCACTCATACGACGTCTGCCTAAAATCATCCTTGAGCAGCGTCGACCTGTCGAAAAAAAAGTGCGCCAAATCATTCCCCTCGGACCAACGCGGCCAGTTTGGATACTTGCCCTCCACACCGACATTAGGATCCAGGTTGTGCACAAAGTTGGAGTAGTACGTGCGGATGCTGTTGGCGGCATAGTTGTCCGGGATGCCGAAGAAGGTCTGGACGATATCCGAGCCGTGAAACGTGCCCACGATGGGCGTACCCCGGCCATATGAGGCCAGGTACGACCAAGATGGAACGTTTTGGTGGGCGGCGCTTGCGCCGGCCAGGAAGACGCGCCGGCTGAGCGTGAAGACGAGATCCCCCAGCACGGCGGCCCGGCGCTTGAAGCCCGGGGTGATCTCGTTGAGGAGTCCCGTGCCGAACGGGCTGCCGTTGGTGATGGCGGAGAGGCCGGTTCCGTACGTTTCCACCAGTTGTACGAGCTGATCGGTGGTTGCGCCGGGGAAGTAGTACGACTGGAGATAGTCGGCGAAGCTCCTGGCGGTGGTCAGGTTGGGCTGGAACAGGCCGAAAAAGGTGCCCTCGTCCTCCTGGTCGCCAATAATCATGGGCACGGGCGCATACTTTCCCGACAGAGCCAGGATGTCCGGTGACACGGTGATGACCTTGCCGTCCGGACGGGGCAGATAGGACAGCGCGAGAGCGTCGTAGGACACGATGCCGGGCGCCGAGGTCACGGCGTTCAAAAAGTCGTTGGAGCTGAGAGCTCGTAGGCATGCCAACTTGTCTGCGGCGCCTCCGCAGCCGCCGGTCTCGGCGACCTTGTCGAAGACGGCCTGGCCCTTGGGGTGGTCGAGGGGGTTCGTGGGTACAACGCTGCCCGAGTCAGGGTGGCGATCAACTCAA